>NC_081411.1:628899905-629239905 GCF_030272615.1 Cryptomeria japonica | reverse complement strand
AGTAGTTTGTGAGATATGAGTAAAATAATGCAAAACCCTAATTTTCAAAGATCTGATTTTTGAGGAATTATTTTGCATCAACTTTAAAATCAAAAACACCATATCCTTTGTATAATTTTGGGATATTTCCAAAAATGTAAGAAAATCCAAAAAATTTGCTAATTTGCTCTCAAAATTAATTTTTTATGAAAAATCATAACAAATTCATATAAATTGCAAAATCAATCTTAAAAATCTAAAATTTGTACTGGATCCTTCTGATACTTTTCCTGACCAGCACAAAAAATTTGATACCAAAATTAAAAGCCGTTTGTGAGATATGATCAAACTAAGGAAAAACCCTAATTTTTAAAGATCCGATTTTTAGGGAAATATTTTGCATCAAAATTAAAATAAAAAAGAATAATTCCTATGTATAATTATGATAGATTTCCAAAAATGTAAGAAAATCCAAAAAATTCTCTCATTTTCTCTCAAAATTAATTTTTTTATGAAAAATCATAAAAAATTCATAGAAAATGAAAATGTGCTCCACAAAATCTAAATTTTGTATTGAGAGCTCCTGATACTTTCTTCAACCTTCAAAAAAAATTTGGTGCAAAATTTCCTAGCCGTTTGTGAGATATGATGAAATCTCTCCAAGATCTTGATTTTTGGTCCAAAACCCTAACTGCACAAGGTTATTCTCCAAATTGTTTTACAAAACAACAATATAGGGTTAGAAAAATCTGCAAAAAACATAGATCTAACAAAAATCCATGTCCCACAGGGCATGCCAAAATGTTTATGGTGAAAATGGATAACAATAATAACAAAAATGAAAGGCTAAATGAATTCAACCACCAAACCCTAGCCTAACAACAACAAAGATCCACCATAACATATGAAGATTACCTAAGACAATGCAAATCAAATGAAATCACAAAGATTATACCATTACATGTCCAATAGGGTTTTGATCTCCATTCTTCCTATCTCCATTGATCTTGCTTGATATATTTGCTCTCAGATTTTATGTGCACAAGAGCTCAACAAAGAATGGAATGTGGTTGCAAGTAGGATCGTAGTATAGTCAAATGATCAAAAATAGTTCATTAGGTCATTAGGGTTTGATAATGAAGGAAGCATCTCCTTAAATAGAAGACACTATATGAAATGGAGGGATAAGATTGAGAGGTGTAAAAAGGAGGTCGGCTATGATTAGAGGGTAGGTAGAAGAAATAATAAAATAATGAAAGAGATAGGTAATGTAGGAATTAAGAGATGAATGACATGTGTCATGTGTAGAAAAAGGCTAATGAATTAATTAAATAAATAAAGATTTAATTAATTAATAGAAGAAATGAGATCAATTAGATAAATAAATATTTATTTAATTTAGGAAAAGGATAATTTAAATAAATAAATGTATGTATTCAAATAAGAAATAAGGCTAGAAGAGGATAAATGAATTAATTAAATAAATAAAGATTTATTTAATTAATAGAAAAATTAGGCTTAGATAATTAAATAAATAAAATATTTATTTAATTAGACATGACAATTTTGAGGGTCTATAGTATCCACTTTGAAGCTTGGAAACACCCTTACCCAATTGAAAGAACCAATCAAAGTCATCCTTGTAATTCTCTTTAGGTTTTTGGAAAAATACATATCATCAAGGGCTAGCCTTGTCACCTTCACAATAGTCTCCACTAAAACCACGAAAATAAAACTGCCAATCTTCACATTTATGTTATTCTGTGCCTTAAAAATGCATCAAAGAGCTTAGGATCATGGTCATTCATCCCTTCAATATAGTTATCCATATTTTCATTAACCACCTTATCCCAGAGCTCCCCATTATTCTTAAATTTGGAGCACTCGTCGGGCTCAATCTAAATCAAATCACTACCCATAATCATAAAATATAAAACTAGTTTGAGAAAGTGACACACATGGGGAATAAAATAATAGGTGGTACTATCAATAATATTTCAGTCCCAATGCCTTAACCAACAAGGAAAGGAAAAGGCAAGAAAGGTAATTACCAAAAAGCCAATATTAGGATTATTCATCATTAATGAACGAGTCCTTCAAAATCATGACATGAGAATCTATCAATATTTCATGCAAGTGGATCTAACTTTTGAAATCATTAACATATGCCCCCATCCCTACCAATGTGTCTACCACACAGTTGCATTCTTGTCTCATGTGGCAGAATTTGACATCTCCCATAACAAAAAGGAAAATATGACACTTGGAAATGAGAGGGTAAGATTTCTAATCCAGTTTTCCCTACCCTTTAAGCATCATGATGGTATATCTAGAATCACCTTCCCTAATGATGTGTTTAAGCCCCTTATCCTTGGCCGTGATTAACCCAAGATAAATAGCTGCCACTTCAACCATGCTTTAAGTTTGTATTCCTAAATTTTCCACATAGGCAAGGATGAGGATACCAAAAAGCTTCTAAGATAGTTTTTTATTGGGTTGTAAGTCATTAAAATATTGGCACTATCAATTTCTTCGTTGCATCTCCTCTTACTCTTTCTTTGAATACAATTATAGATTTTTTCTTGTTCTCTAAATATGACTTCTTTTTTAAACAAATTTAGGTTGAAATGTGATACTTTAGTTGGTAAAATTATACCATCATTAAATGAGATGGGTCTCCAAGGAAAGTGGTGGAAACATTGTTGTTTTTGATAAAGATAATTGGGTTTTACATGGACTCAAAACCAAAAATTTTACAAAAGTTGGCCATCAGCCAAATAGATAGAAACCAACAGCAAAACAAGGGAGCACCCTAGAACAGACACGAAAGCAAAAGAGACAGATAGAAAAGCAAAAGAACTCTAATAAGAGAGTGCACCAACTCCTTGTTCTTCTGGATGGTAATCTTATTGATTTTCTCAAGTTCTTCCATAATGAATTTGGAAGTGCCCTTATTGTTGCTCCTTCTTTTGGTCCTGGAACTAGGGCATGTGGTTTTGTTGCCTCCAGCAGCAATGTCTTCACCTCCAAGATATTTCTCAGGTTCACTATGAATGGATCTATACTCCACAACCATGACATTGATCTCTTCGATCCCCTCCACACTATTATTCATGGCCTCCTTGCTTATGTCGACCAGGTTCTTGAGGTTTTTCTTTAACTCTACCATAGATTGTTCCACCTTTTAAATTATTTGTTCAAGGTTGCATTTCATAACCTCGACATCTTGGGAGATCTTCTGGGTCATAATCATGAGCTTCTTAGATTTGCTAGGCTCTGGCAAAGTTGTGAAGATATCTATTCTCTCCTTAACCCCCACTTTGAGGGTATCAATTTCTCTCTCCACCCACTTCCAACAACTCTCCTGGCTTCTGGTCGCTTCCATCACTAGGTTCATCAGAGTACCATTCCTCTGTAACCGACTGTCTGCTTCTTTAGGCATGGTCTCCTTCTTTTCCTTTAGGACGTTAATAGGAATGTCTAGTTTAATTTCCTAGTCCGAAGTCTTTGGACCATAGTCCTTGGCCGCAAGCTTCTTCTTTTTAGAAAGAGGCTCAGCCTTAGAAATTAGCTTGCTGGTAGATTTATATTTGTTGGCCGCCCATCTGGGGGGATTCTTACTACTAAATGTACCAAGGGTGACCATCATCTCACCTTCTTCCACTGGCTTATAATCAGGGTCATCAAAAGGAATGGCACCCCCACTATCCTCCAAATCCATTTCTGAGTCAGAGACTTCCTGAATATTAGTATATTGGCCTTTCTCAAATAGAGAGGGCACAACTTCAAGGGTCTTAGCGTACTCCATGATGATCACAATAAGCCCTTCATGGAGAACATGATTATTTGGATTCTCCATATGTTTTTCAAGACTTCTCTAAAGAGGAGTCCAGATAGAAAGGGATGCAAATGATTTTACCATGCCTAAAATGGTTCAAAATTGTAAAATGGTAGGAAAAGATACTAGCATATTTTCCATCAAGTGTAATATACCTCATGATGAACTTGGCCATGTCCGCTCAGTGGAAACACTATTGTTGATAGAATAGCTGAGAAGGATTTAATTTTCTAAAGACCAATAGACCCAACATCATAAGGAAAATATATTAGAGAGTGAAGGAGTAGGTTTAGGTTAGGCACATAGCCAAATATCAACCAAAATGAACACCAATGTAGTAGATCCTCGAGAAGTGACATCCTCAATAATGATGACATTTATGACTTAAGTTTGGTACTCCCAAGTAATGTGAAATAATGAAAGATTAAGTTAGACTTGAAAAAATTTAAACAAGGTAAAGGATTGGAAAACCTTTGAAAGTTTGAGAAGGAATAAAGAGCTAAATATAGAAGAGCTTGTCAAATTTCAAGCAGGTAAGAAAGTGAAACATAGAAATTGCTCTAGAAAGATAATTATATCCCCAGAAGGATGGAGACCTCGTTTCAATTAATAGCCAAGAAAAGGGAAATGGCCTTTCTAGAAAGGATTGCTAACAAATGGTTTTGCTCCATTCTGAAGAGTGAGCATCCCTTGGTAGTATATGCAATCAAAGTGGTTCTAAGAGAGGACTTCATAACAACATATCATAGATACTGAGTTAACACAAACATATTGTAAATTTCTCCAGCTCTTGCTTTGGAAAAAGTTTTTGAGTAAGGAAATGGCAAGAAATTTGAGCAAGGCAATCTTCAAAGCCTAATTCCTGGGTGGAATGAAAGATATATTGAGAAATTATGAGAACTTTTGGATATGCCTACCCAAGGACTATGAAAATAAAGATGAGGAAATTCAAAAATTGTCAATTATCCTACTAGATGATGAAGCAGACTATCAGAATTATAAGGAGAAAGCAGTAAGGAATTTAATTTTTTTACTAAACTGGACAAATGTGGTGATAAACCTAGAGCCGAACTGGTTAACAAATTTCATTAAGTAGGAGGGTTTGGAGATGCAGGACCAAGAAAATGAAAAGGAAATAGAGGACAATGATTAGATTGAAGAAATGAGAGACCATACTGAAGATTAGGAAAAGGGCAATGCCCTATTTTTAGTTTTTATGGCAGAATAGAATGTAAAATAATAGACTTAATTAATTTACTTAATTAAGACTTAGCATATAGGCTGTCATGGAATATAAATATATGATGAAAAAATACTGTTGTAGACACTCAAAATTGTCATTTTATTTATTTAATTATCTAAGCCTAATTCTTCTATTAATTAAATAAATCTTTATTTATTTAATTAATTCATTTATCTTCTTCTAGCCTTATTTCTCATTTGAATAAATACATTTATTTATTTAAATTATCCTTTTTCTAAATTAAATAAATATTTATTTATTTAATTGATCTCATTTCTTCTATTAATTAAATAAATCTTTATTTATTTAATTAATTCATTAACCTTTTCCACCTATGACATATGTCATTCGTCTCTTAATTCCTACACTACCTACCCCTTTCATTATTTTATTATTTCTTCTACCTACCCTCTAATCATAGCGGACCTCCTTTTTACACCTCTCAATCTTATCCCTCCATTTCATATTGTGTCTTCTATTTAAGGAGATGCTTTCTTCATTATCAAACCCTAATCATCTTTTATGCAATTGACTACACTACGATCCTACTTGCAACCACATTTCGTTCTTTGTTGAGCTCTTGTGCACATAAAATCTGAGAGCAAATATATCAAGAAAGATCAATGGAGATAGGAAGAATGGAGATCAAAACCCTATTGGACATGTGATGGTATAATCTTTGTGATTTCATTTTATTTGCATTGTCTTAGGTAATCTTCATATGTTATGGTGGATCTTTGTTGTTGTTAGGCTAGGGTTTGGTGGTTGAATTCATTTAGCCTTTCAATTTTGTTATTATTGTTATCCATTTTCACCATGAACATTTTGGCACGCCCGGTGGGACTCTTGTCCCTTTGCAATTAACCTCCTTGTTGCAGATTTTGTGTTTTTGAAGTTGCAGATTGGACGTTTTCAACAGCATTTTTGGTATTTCCGCGTCTGCATACTTTTGGATCGCGTTTTTTATTTTCTGGCGCGTCTGCGACAACTTAAATCGCGTCTATGTTATCAGTGACATTTTATTTTGCAGGTTTTGGAACTTGCGCTTATGCCTTGGAATCGCGTTTGTGATTGTTCGAGCCGCGTCTGTGTCTTATAGCCGCGTCTGTGACTTATAGTCGCGTCTGTGTCTCACAGAATCACATTTGCATCTCAGAATCGTGTCTGCGTCTGGGATAATCGCGTCTATGTTTAGAAATTCAAAATTTTTAAGTTTATTCATTTAAATTCCAGTTTTGCATTTTGGGTTTTAGATCTAGTTTATTTTGCGCTAACAGTTTTCAGATCTCGCTAACGAAATTGGTGCAGCTTGTCTTGGAAGCAAAACATTTGGTTGAAGGCCTCTATTTTCACAAAGTCTTTTGGGTTTTAAAATTTACCTAACTTGTGTGCTTGCAGGAAGGGGTGATTATTTGAAACAATCCAAACTGCTAACAACCTTTTGTTGCAGGTCCTTAGCAAGGGTTTTTTGGATTTTATTGTGTGCCTTGTTTTCATAGACTAGCAAACACTTCCATTGGTGCACTAAAATTGAATCATTGTCTTTTGTGTCTTGAGCAATAGGCTCTTTTTGTTTAATCTTTAGAGGGCCTGTCTTCCCGTGTGGTCATTAGGACTACTAGTGAGAAGAGAACGACCCAAGTGGTAGCGAGGAAAACCCACCTCTTCCAAACCACTATAAACAAACGTATTCATGGTGAAAACTATGGATAACGTGTGCTGATTAGTTCATACCGACACTATGTCTCCCCATAAACCCGTTTGATCAAATTTATTTGATCATTTGTAGGGCGTAACCCCTACCGGCTGGGATCCTTCTGTATTTACAGAGTTGAAAGTGCTGCATGTATGGCCACATGAGCGGATGCCCTTACTAGCACCTTTTTGTTTTAGAAGCCCAAATCCTTCTAGTTGTTGGGGCAGGAGGTCAGACCTTTGGTAGCGGCCCACACACATACAGTTCTTAGTGGAGATACAAAGTTCACCACGGGGAGTTTTCATGGGTACTGATGCTTGGCTGACCCGAGAAGTGAGTGCCGAGGGTGGAGCCAGTGAGGTCAAGCATCTAAGTATCCGCTCTGAATAGCATAGCCTCGGGGGTAAAACCCCATGTGGGATCAACAACTATTGTCTTGGCTAGCCATAAGAATTATGCTTGACTTATTTTAAACATTCAAACATACAAGACCAAATGGCAAAACATTGTGTCTTTTGTGTCTTCAAGTGTATGCAAAACAATTTTACATCAAACAACACACTTTTCTTAGAGTCATTGTCAGTCTAAACACTTGCAAACATTGAGTCCTCATCAACATTGTGTCCTCTTGTCACGAAAAATAGTCAAATAGTCAAATTTGGTCACAACAAAATGACTTCATAGAATTGGAAAAAATTGCACAAATTTTACAGAAATGCGTCTGTGTCTGTTCTAATCGCGTCTGTGCCGTATAACCGTGTCTATGAATGGAATAATCGTGTCTATGTCCCCGGAATCAACAGTGCATTTCAAACAAACAAAAATCTCAAAAGCGCATCTGTGAAGGACAGAATCACGTCTATCTCGGGTAACCACGTCTGTGAAGTATATAGGCGTGTCTGTGTTCAGAATTGGAAAAATTGTCACAGTCCAGCAAACAAACACACTAAATTTCAGAGTTCTTGAGCTTCCTAGGTTGTTTCTCCAGGTTTCATCTAGCGTTCAACCTGTCTTTGGGTCTCACACAGTCCATCATTGCTTCACATCTTGCATCACATTCACACTTGTCTAAACTTGAGTCAAAAGGTCACTTGCTTGTCCTCATCATACTTTGTCAACACACTACATACAACAACACTTTGCTAAGTGGTCCCTCATCAAGGTTTCTTACCTTTGGGTCTCATTTGGTCTTACTTAGAGTCAAGGTCAACTTACCTCATCAAGAGAAACTATCCTCTCTTTGGAAGCCACACCTACTCTACTACATACATACTTGGTCTTACACTTTGGACATTGCAAGTACACTTCAGATTCATTTACACTCCATCCAACTTTTGGTCTTCCATACTTTTTCCATTTTCATCTAGTCTCACACATCTTGGTCAATACCTAGTTCATGGTTGAAACGCATCTTCAAAAATCTAGGAGAGAAACTAAAGAGGCTCAAGAGTCTGCAAACATGAGTTCTTATGAGTATGACAACGATATATTTTTCAATACTGATCACACTACATTACCTGACATGGATGTCTATAGAAACATTCCAAATGTTGAGAACATGGACACTACAAACAACAATGCTACACACAATGACAATATGGACAACTTTTCAATACATTCAGCAGATGTGGAAGAATCCATTATGAATCCCCATTTCAATCGGTTGGTTGAGGAAATAATGAGGAAGGATAGACAATACTTCTTACAAATGATGGCACAAAGTGGAGCCAAGATACCTCATGATTTTGACATGTCTCAAATAATGGAAAATCGACCTTTGCAACAAACTCACTCCAACATGGATCAAAGGAGGCCTAATAGTGGAGGAAATAGAGGACCATATATGGTACCTGAATCACCATCATCTTTGTTTCAAAAACTAGAGGTCCCACAAACACATGGTCAAGTATATGATACTCACCTTCGTAGACCATTATGGAAGTCTTATGCAAACAGATATGCTCAATCACATACTCAAGCTACGGATCAACCAAAACAATTGGATATTCAAAGGCATGCTCAAAATTTGGACACAAGGAAACCCTGTGTCAAATTTGGGGGCAACACAATAGAACATGACATACCTGTAGAGTATGGCATACATGCACAAAATAGATATGGTGTTCCTCAAAATGAATCTATACCAAGTGGTCCATATATGTAGCATCACTATAGACCTCCTCCATATGAACATGTGTATGATCAATATCATCCATATATGCAACAAGCTCCTCCTCCAATTGGTGCCTCAAGCATGGGGTATGGGCCAAGAAGTCGATCTCCACCTAAGAGCAATTTGGAGCAACAAATCAGGGACTTACAAAAGAAAATGGAGGACATAAATACACCGAAGCCAACATACACAATGAGAGACATATGTCCTTATCCATTCGACAAGAGCATTCCAATGCCTCCATTTCCTACACACTTTGTGACAACTAAATTTGATAAGTATAGAGGAAAAGGGGATCCTAAGGCACACATAAGACAGTTTTTCATAGCTTGCATTGAAGTAGCAGTAGAAGAGACATATTTGATGAGATTATTCCCACAAAGCTTAGGCGATCAAGCTATGGAATGGTTCTCCCAACTCCCACCTGGTATTAAGTCATGGGGTGACTTAGCAGAGGCATTTATTCAATATTTCTCCTACAATATAGAGACAGACATATCAGTCACTACTTTATGCCACACCAAGCAAAAAGAGGGAGAGTCTTTTGCATCATTTTTACAAAGATGGAGAAATCTAGCCAGCAGATGTGCTTGTGAAATTCCATAGAAACAAATGGTAGAAATGTTCACCCAAAACATTAACAAAGACATTGGCTATGATCTAAGGAAATCTTGTTTGTCCACCTTTAGGGACGTTATTGAAAAAGGCTTAGCAACAGAAAAGGTCCTAATTGAGCAAGGAGTCATTAAGATATTCAAGGAAAATAAAGATGACTTTAAAGGAAAAGACAAGCCAAGATTTTGGAATAAAAACAAGAACACAGTCAATGATGGTGTTGTTGATGCCAACATAGTGCGACCCAAATTCATCTTTTTAGGAACAAGTTCTACAAACAATCAAGTGAATACTCAAACAACTTCTAGATCACGAAGGAAGTACACTCCATTGGGAGAACCACTTGAGTCAGTCTTCAAAAAGTTAGTGGCAAACAAGGTAATCACAGTTCCAGATTTTCCTCCATATGAACCAAAGGTTAAACCAAATTGGTGGAATGATGATGACTATTGTGAGTTTCATAAGAGCAAGGGTCATAAGAGAGGAAATTGTCATCGACTAAAGAACATCATGCAAGATCTCATTGATAGAGGTGACATTGAGATTGAGGGACACTCATCCAATCAAGAACATGAGATGTTTAAGGAACCATTCCCAAAGCATGATAAGGTAAAAGCTAAAGTCATAGATGATCAAGCCAACTATACTAGAGCACCTTACAACTATGATTCAACTATCAATCACATCTCGATGGAAAATCATGTCTCTACTATTATCATCAAGGACAAAACTCCTGAGAGTACTACCCAGCAACCCAAGATTGTCCTAAGAGGTGTTGGATCTTCTTCCGAACCTACCTCTGAATGTCATGTTACAACTCATCGAGGTAAAATTAATTTGCCAGGTGCCTCCACTAAAATACCGCTTCTTCATCAACCAAACCTGAGTATGACCTTGTAGAATGGTTAGGGAAGACACCCGCACTCATCTCCATCCTTGAGCTCTTACGCATATCCCCTGCACATAAAGCTATTCTTGACAAAATCTTGAGTGAAACCACCATTCCCACTGATCTGAATGTGGACTAGTTTCAAGCCATGGTGGGATACCTTTCCATTCCACATTCCCTTACATTCACAGAAGCCGATGATGCCTCCGTAAGTCAGCCACATAATGCACCATTACACATTGAAGCCTTCATACACAAACATAGAATAAAGCGAGTCCTGATAGATGGAGGAGCTGGTCTAAACATTTGTACATTGAGCACAATTAAACAATTGGGATATTCTGATAAAGCTGTGAATTCAACAAATCAAATCACCATCAAGGCATATGATGATGAAGAGCACTCATCCAAAGGCACGGTCACCTTACCTCTAAGAATTGGGCCAGTTACAAAGGATGTGGTTTGTCAAATCCTAGATCTAGACCTCACTTATAATATATTGCTAGGACATCCTTGGATCCATGAAATGAGGGCAGTCCCATCGACATATCACCAATGCATTAAGTTTCCTCACAATGGAGTCGAAGTAACAGTTAACGGTGATCCTAATCTGTTCATATATTGCAATAACTTGAGATCACAAATGGAAACCATCATTCCCAATAATCGTGAAGCTGTTCCTTCTTCGACATATGTTGATCCTGAGTCATTAAAAACTTCGACATCAAAGCAAGGCGAGCTTAAAGGCAAATTTCAAGACAGAGGCATGGGAGAGTACACTTTAAATTAGACCATGTAATTATGACAATTCATGAGTTCTCCAAAAGAATATGGAAGACCACATCCTAACAAGCAAGTATCCATCGTGGTACTCGAATGGGACCCTACTACATTTCAAAGATGGGGCGAACTGGAAGAAGAAAACTTATACAAAATGCTTTACAAAGACATTGAAGATGACACACAAGATCACATCAATATACCCTGTGAGAAATATGGCAAAGGCTTCAAGATTCTACAAAAATTCGGGTATGATGGAAAAAGCCCTCTTGGGTTACGAAAGGAAGGCATCATTGAACCTTTACAACCTGAATTGACTTTCAAAAAGGAACGCTCGAAGGGACTTGGTTTCCTGACTTCCAAGGTCCACACTAAACAGATAGAGGAAGCCTTACAAATAAAAGCTACCAAAGTTCAACAAGAGGATCGCTATTCCACAGACTCCAACAAATGGGAATGGGGTTCAGACAAATCCTCCAGCGACTACGAGCTCACTGAGACATTCAGAGAACCAGATGAACCCACAGAAGAAGAGGAATTTTATAAAAAATTCAGAGTTGGTCAAGAAATAACCCATGAGGATTCCACACAGTCTTTGTCTCAAGGTTCTAGGTTGAAATCACATAGGATGAGAACACTTGTCCCAGGATGCGCTACTAGTGATGACAATTTGGATTCTCTCACGATCGAGACTGATGAGGAGAGTGCCATCGATGACCTCAATAATTACCTTGACATACCCAAATATAACTGCATCTTCACTCTTAGCCCCGCAAACTCCGAAGATATTAAAGGCCTTCCCCTTGTTCACCACCAACTCATTGACTGGGATTATGAAGGACCAGCACAGTTTGACACCTTCCAAAATGATGAAGCTGTTATTGACTATCTTGGCATATGAGATGATCTTCCCCCTGGGGACCACAAAGCAGGATACACTATAGAACTCAACAACATGGCATATTTTGGTGAGGGTGTCGGACCTTCCAGTCACAAAAATGTGAAAATAAGAACAAACCAAGGGTCTTATGGCGAAAACCACACTGTGGCACTATCTGACCCCAAAAAAGTAAAAAGAAAGGACGTATCTGAGGGCGAAAACCTCTCTGAGGCACCCGAAGATGGAAGGCTCGACATTCTCCCAGCATCATATGAGGAAAAGTCATCCATGTTGGTAGAAGAGACTATCAAAACAAACATTGGTATGGAAGAGGTTCCACATAACATATTCCTGGCTAAATCATTGACAGAGTCCAAAAGGTCACAATTCATAAGTTTTTTCAAAGAATGACAAATCAACTTTGCATGGTCATATGCTGATATGCCTAGACTAGATCTGGATTTGGTAATTCATCATTTGACAGTCAAACCGGGGGCAAAGCTAGTGAAGCAGAAATTAAGAAAAATGCATCCACAAGTGGCATTACTAGTCAAAGCAGAGCTGGAGAAGTTATTGGATGTCGGATTCATACGCCCAATTGATTATCCTGAATGGATCTCCAATTTAGTACCCATCAGTAAACTGAATCGCAACATCAGAATATGTACAGATTTCAGAGACATCAACAAAGCTTGTCCAAAGGATGACTTCCCATTACCAAATATTGACTTGATTGTTGATCTCACGGCAGGTCACAAAATGTTATCATTGATGAATGGATTTTCTGGTTACAATCAAATCAGGATCACACCTGAGGATCAACACAAAACATCATTCACTTGTCCTTGGGGAACTTTCTATTAGAATGTCATGCCCTTTGGGCTAAAAAATGCAGGTGCTACATATCAAAGAGCCATGACTACTATCTTTCATGATCTCATGCATGTAACGGTGGAAGATTATGTTGACGATCTCTTGGGTAAACCAGTAGACAGAGATACACATTTGGACATACTTTCAGTCATCTTTGATTGGTTGGAAAAATACAAAGTAAGATTAAACCCCAAAAAATGTGTCTTTGGAGTAACCTCTGGGAAGCTCCTAGGATTCATTATGTCCAAAAGAGGAATCGAAGCCGATCCAACAAAAGTCAAGGCCATCATGGACATGCCACCACCTAGAAATATCAATCAACTTCGATCCTTACAAGGTAGACTCTAGTCCATACAAAGATTCATAGCACAACTTGCCGATAAGTGTAATCCTTTTCAGCACCTGCTACATAAAAACATCAAATTCAAATGGGATGATAACTGTCAACAGGCTTTTCAGACGCTCAAAGATTATCTTTTGAATCCGCCAGTTTTGATGCCACCAGTTCCAGATTAGCCTTTATTACTATACATCTCAGCTACTCCAACAGCATTGGGGGCACTCTTGGCACAAGAAATTGCTGGGGGCAAGGAAAAGGTAGTATACTATATCAGTCGCACATTGGTGGGATATGAGCTAAACTACACACCAATCGAGCGTGCATGTCTCACTGTGGTCTTTGCTTCACAGAAATTATGACATTACATGCTCACTCATAAGACTAAGTTGATTGTAAGGATAGATCCGTTGAAATACCTTCTCAACAAAGCAACACTTACTGGGCGACTAGCCAAATGGGTAATGATCCTAAGTGAATTTGACATCGAGTATGTGGACAGAAAAGCAATAAAAGGACAAGCCATCATAGATCAATTAGTAGATGCCCCCATGATTGATGATGTTCCTCTAAATTCATAATTTCTAGATGAATCCATTTTAACAATATCACATGCAAAGCCATGGCAACTGTACTTTGACGGCTCATACACACAGCATGGGGCAGAAGCTGGCATCCTCTTTATAACTCCTCAAGGGGACTCTATACCAAAATCATACCGCTTATCATGTCCTTGCACTAACAATATAGCGGAATATGAGGCATTAACCACTGGATTATGGATTGCAATTCAGTGGAAGATCCAAGAACTTCATGTTTTTGGGGATTCTCAACTTGTCATCCGTCACACAACTAATGATTACCAAACAAAAGATGAAAAATTAATGCCTTACAAACAAATGGTGGATGATCTGAAACAACACTTCACAAAGATAGATTTTGAGCAGATACCAAGAGAGCAGAATCGCACCGCAGATGCCATGGCTACAATTGCTTCATTGATCGATCTACCTCCAAATGAGACCTGCTATGAATTCTTGGTGGATAACCTTTTGGTTCCTGCATATGAGATCACTCCTACTGAAACGATATGTGTTGTTGGTTGTGAATCTCAATTATATGGTTCCATCTTCACATACCTTCATGACAATACCCTACCACCTGATCTATCAAATAACCAACGTCTCACCTTCATTTGCCAATCCTCTCGATATGTCATTTTAGCTGATATCCTATACCGGCGAGGTCTAGATGGCACTCTTCTTAGATTTTTAGAAAGCGACGAAGCTCAAATGGCATTACGTGAAGTACATGAAGGGATATGTGGTCCACATGCTAGTGGTCCTACCTTGGCCAAGAAACTCATTAGGAATGGATATTACTGGCCCAATATGGAAAAAGACTCATATCAGTTTGTCAAGAAATGTAAGCAATGTCAAATTCATGGAGACCTCATACATGCGCCAGCATAAGAACTACAACCACTTGTGTCTCCTTGGCCCTTTTGTTAGTGGGGACTCGATCTCATAGGCAAGATTCACCCTCCTTCTTCTAATGGTCATAAATTCATTATCACTGCCGCAGAGTGTTTCATAAAATGGATTGAAGTCGTGCCTCTCACACAAGTCATTGGAAAATAGATTGCTACATTCATCCTTAACTATATCATTTGCCGATATGGTATCCCTGTTTCCATTATCACTGATAATGGGCGTCCTTTCAAAAATCAGGATGTTCGTGAACTCTGTGACCGCTTCCATATTTCCCATCATTTTTCCACACCATATTACCCCCAAAGTAATGGCCAAGCTGAGGCATCTAATAAAACAATCCTTAAAATCCTTAAGAAGACAGTCGACGACGCTGGCCGTAATTGGCATATCCACCTTAATCCTGCACTTTGGGCCTATCGCACAAGTGTTCACACACCTATAGGAGCTACACCTTATTCACTTGTCTATGGCACTGAAGCCATCTTGCCTATTGAGGCCGAGTTACCCTCTTTATGGGTCTCTTTGCAAAATATCATCGGTGATGAAAATTATAGGGTCTCTCACTTACAAGAACTTGAACTACTGGGTGAACAGAGACAAACTGTTTTTAATCATCTCAAGGCTTACCAACAACGAATAAGTCGCAACTACAATCACAAGGTCAAACCTCGCACATTTGAGGTAGGTGATTTGGTCCTTAGAGAAAACCCCAAGAATCAGCAAGACAGAGAGAAGAAGGGCAAGTTCGAACCAAATTGGCTTGGTCCTTACATCATTACAGCAGTATATGGATCCGGGGCATATCAGCTCTCAACTACAGAAGGTGAACCTTTGGAGGATCCTATCAACAGCATGCACCTTCGCAGGTTATACACATAGCTCTTCGGAATATCCTAATTCAAAAATACAAAAAAATCAAAAATTTCAAAAATACAAAAAAAAAATCAAAAGATTCAAAAATACAAAAAAAAAAATTGTAAAAACAAAAAAAAATCGTTACTTGGTAAAAACTTGGCAAACAGGCACCTTGTGACACAAAAAACATTGAAAAATCGAAAAAAGTAAAGAGAAATAATTTCATCCAACGGTGAAAACCACTTTGGTGGCACCCTAGGCAAGTACCATGGTGAAAACTGGGTCACCAGCACCATGTGTAGAGACATTGCTCCTCCCTCCTTCAGGATTTCACTTTCATCCATTCACTTTGCACACACTCACGACCAATTCATCCATAATAAACTTACCCATTCCCATCATGGCTTGTTATTGATCTACCCAAGATTGGTTATCCATTCATAATAAACATCCCTTTCCATCCATAATAAATTAGATCCTATCTGTGGCTAAGGCAAATCCTACGTCTAGTGATGGGTGTGGAACTGAGAACATCACATGTTTCAAGGAGTACAGTTTCTTCTAACTTCCTTCAATCTATTTGCGCACAATCCGCAATAAAGCAACATCTGCATCATCAGTCCGCAATAAAGTTTCGTCTTCTTCGCAATAAAATATCAGTTTCATGGATTCAGTTAGTTTCAGATGAGACAGCAGCAACAATGGGCTTCAACAAAATCAAATCTTTCAACAGACTCAGACAACATTATGGTTCAGTGCTATCTATCCATTTTGTGAAAGTAAACATTGTGACCACAATCAAATAAGACTTATACAAGTGACAAGAGACACTAAACTTGAGGACTACAGTGGATGTTGGTGTCAAGTCTTAGTTTTCTTTTGATTTTATCTTTTGGTGACATGTCTTTTAGCTTTTTTAGGATGTCTCTGACTAGAGATTCTATCTCCAGGATATCTTTGACTAGAAAGGCGAGAATGGGATATCGTCACCTATTTGTATTTTCTATTTGTGGATTGTCTTTTAGTAATGCTATGACTTGTCCAAGGATATGAGGACACTATGAGTCTAGTGTGAACTGGGGCATTCCTTGTTTGTGACTATCTTATCTGCATGCAAATAGGTACAATGACATTCTGGGTCAAACATATGCCTCGATTGTCATAAGCTACTTGCCATAATAAAGCTCAATGATGATAACACACAAGAAGCTCTTTCACGTTCATATCTTCTGTCTTTCATCCCCCTTTCTTGATTGACTTCCATTATCCTTCTCGAGTCCGCATAGCCTGCTATCACATGACTGAGTATAATGACACATCAAAAACATTTGCATTTCATGTAGTTGCACCTGCATTACCACATATAAGCATTTCATACATACATATAGATATCACAACTGCATCATATCCTGCACACAATACCTATTAGCACAATTTACATTTACATTATCATATTCATTTGCATTACATACATTCACATTTGCATCATGCATACACATATACAACATAAAAGAACAAAAATATTGCATTTCATTATATACATATTTGCATCCATATTATAAGCATCACACAAAACATACATCATAAGAACATCTCATCACATAGGTACACATGCATATAGCTGCCGCAAAAATGAATCATCTCATATATATAATCAAAAGTGTCATGATACAATGATGTCAAAATCATATGGCTACAAAAGCACCCGTAGGTGTCTACATCATCATACAAAAAATGGTACAAAACTGATACAAAGGGAACCCTATATGGCTATGATGAACTCCCTCCCTCGAAGTCGCCTGGCCTCGATGGAATCTGAGCCCCTGAGGGACCCGCCCTAGGATCACCCTGCCTGTCCCCTCTATCTAGTGGTGGTGGAGGGCCCATATCCCCACCACTCGATGCCTGTCTCCTCTAACTCCCTCTCGTAGCTGTCATTGTACGCGACGGTCTATGGAAGCTCCTCACCCGCTGATCTGCTGGCACTGCACCATAGTAAAGGTCCCTCCAGTAGGCTATCTCCTCTCTCGCCCGCAGGACATAAGTGTATCCTACCCCTGCATCCTCAGCTGCCTGTCTCCCTGCCCTCAGTGCTGTCTCAGCCTTTGTATAGCACTGGATAGCCTGATCCCACTCCCGCTCAATATCTCTGAGCCTCGTCCTGAGCCGATCCCTCTCCCTCTCCAGCTCCTGGATCTCATCTGCCTGGCCCTAGCAGATCTCCCTCAGATCTAGTAGCTCATCCTCCATTGGGTCAGCCCCCTCTACCTCTGCCTATGGCTCCCCCTCTGCGGGTGCCTGCCCCTATGCCTATGCCTGTACCTATACCTATATTGGTGCTTGTACGGGTACCTATCTTCATCCCTGACCCTGTATCTGTACCTTCCTGGGACCCTGTGCTGCTGGCACCTATAAAGGCAATCCACCGCGACCCCTCACCACCCAAGCCTACCTCTCCTCTCCACTCTCCCTCCGAGGTGCAACCCGCCTCTCTCCAACTACTCCCCTCCTCCTCCATCGCCCTCTGCCCCCATCACCTCCACCCTCCTCATCATCTCTCCCCCATCTCCCTCCAATGCTCTCCTGGATCTGTCAACCGTGGGAACGGATGCTCTGCCCAATAAGCTGTATACTCGGCATCCATGCCGGCATCCTCGATCTCAGGCCACATATCCCAGGGTAGGGGCATCATCTCCACCAGCTGTGTGATTTCCTGATCATATGACAGCAATGGCCCAAACTATGCCTAATCTCTAACTGTGCGAGCATACATGCCTGAGCCCCGGGGCATCCTCTAAATCCGGCCAAACTGTCGGCCAACCCTGTCCACCAGTTGTCTCTCTAACACATAGGGCATCCACCCAATTAGGTACCTTCTTCGGAAGGTGTAGGGGAGCTCCACTGCATCATCCTCCCACTCCTCACAGCCCAGATATGGTCTCCATATGACCACATCGATATCGTCCAACACTCGCCGCCAATACTCTAACATGTGAATCCGCAGCTGTGATGTGATCATATCATACAAATGTACAAAGCTGTGTCCATGACCTCTGCCCTTGAAGTGTATCAGTCAGATAACCAGCAGATGCTCGTAGGCCCATACCTGCAGCAGTGTCACTCCACAGCCCAATCCCACTGATCCATGATAAACAAACTGATGAAGCTCATAATACAAATGGGCCAGCACACACGGTCCCCAAGCGTATCTGGTGTGCTGCATCTGCAGTGTCTCCAGTGCTCCTTCCTAGCCCAAAGCCAAACCCCACGTCGCCCTATCCAGACACAGGAACCCACTGATAGCTCCTCTTATCACTACCGGCAGCGCTAGTCCTATGGCTGTCATGGTGTCCCATGCCACATGTCCTGCCCTCATCTTCAGTCCAGGGTCTTGAAACACCCATCTCAAGGCCTCTCTGTCACCGTCTCGATCGTATGGGATCAGCGCCCCATCAATCGGTACCCGCAGAATCCTATATACATCCTCCAAGGTGACTGCCATCTCACCCATCGGTAAATGGAATGTGCATGTCTCAGAGTGCCATCTCTCAGCCAGCACAGTCAGCAAACCCATGTTCGCTCGAAACTCAGGCACATACAGTACATGTCTCAAACCCATCTCCTCGATGGCAGCTCTGTCCTCAAACGACAACTCAGGTCGCAGTCTCTGCGTCGATGGGAATCTCTCCCATGACTCCAGCATAGGCAAATACTCCTGCAGTCAAGCAAATCAATCATGTCAGTTATAGTGGCATTCACTATTCATCACAAAATGCTATTTTTTATCTAAATGCATATGGCTATCTATCCCAGTGACACTCACTGTTCATCACAAAGTGTTGCTTCTATTCTAGTCGTACTCCATGTTCATCACAAAGTATTACGTGTTTGGCACTCCCTGTTCATCACAAAGTGCTGCTCACATTTGCACTCACTGTTCATCACAAGGTGCTGCTTATACTTTAAGTACTCCCTGTTCATCACAATGTACTCTATCTTGGTACTCACTGTTCATCACAAAGTGCCTTGATCTATCCTAGTCTTCCCTAGAGGACTTGCTTGAGTGTATCCTCTCAGCAGCTTATCCAATCGACAGCGTATGTTCATCACAGAACTGCCAATTTGACCTAGAAGACACAAATTCACATTTTTTGAACATAAACGTACTTTTCTCACACAAACGCGCTTACAGATTTCACAGACGTGCCTATGTTGTGCATATACACGCCTGGGTGACACAGATGCCCCTGCATGATGCACACGCGTCCGCATTTGACATAAACGCGATTTTAGACACAGACGCCCCTGGCACCTACACAGACGCGCCTGGCAAACACAGACGCGCCTGGCACCAATGCAGACATGCTTAAACAATTTTTGACATTTTTGAACCCTACTTCTATGCGCATTTATTTCTCTACCTAGCATGCATTAATGAAAAAATTAAATGCGTCAAAGTACAAGGAGGTTTGGTGGTACTTACCGGCTCTCCTGCCTTTGCTGGCCTCTGGAATCAGCGAACGCGGTCGAATCTGTGAATGAAAGCCATTGCTGTTGACTGCTACTGCTCTTTTCTCGCTCTACAATCTGCTCTCGTGGATGTGTAGATGACAATGAGGATGTATTTTCCCCCGTGGTCTATCTTATAGCCTACCCTAACCCTCACCCTCATTTCCCGAGTCAGTCTTCATTATCCCATGACTTTGTCACTTTATCCGGTCAGTCCATTCTAGCCTTTCTTTCTTATCGAGAGATTGTCTGCAATCTTTTTCAGACATTTTCATCCAATCTCTCGAGGGGGCATATCATTCCCATCTTGGGGCAACTCTGTATCAGTTCATCTTATCTTCTTTGAAACAACGTGACAAGCCGCATTGTCTCAAAAAGGGGCAAAATGTAGACACTCAAAATTGTCATTTTATTTATTTAATTATTTAAGCCTAATTCTTCTATTAATTAAATAAATCTTTATTTATTTAATTAATTCATTTATCCTCTTCTAGCCTTATTTCTCATTTGAATAAATACATTTATTTATTTAAATTATCCTTTTCCTAAATTAAATAAATATTTATTTATTTAATTGATCTCATTTCTTCTATTAATTAAATAAATCTTTATTTATTTAATTAATTCATTAACCTTTTCCACCTATGACACATGTCATTCATCTCTTAATTCCTACACTACCTACCCCTTTCATTATTTTATTATTTCTTCTACCTACCCTCTAATCATAGCCGACCTCCTTTTTACACCTCTCAATCTTATCCCTCCGTTTTATATTGTATCTTCTATTTAAGGAGATGCTTTCTTCATTATCAAACCCTAATCATCTTTTATGCAATTGACTACACTATGATCCTACTTGTAACCACATTCCGTTCTTTGTTGAGCTCTTGTGCACATAAAATCTGAGAGCAAATATATCAAGCAAAATCAATGGAGATAGGAAGAATGGAGATCAAAACCCTATTGGACATGTGATGGTATAATCTTTGTGATTTTATTTTATTTGCATTGTCTTAGGTAATCTTCATATGTTATGGTGGATCTTTGTTGTTGTTAGGCTAGGGTTTGGTGGTTGAATTCATTTAGCCTTTCAATTTTGTTATTATTGTTATCCATTTTCACCATGAACAACTGTTAAGGTTGATGTTTAAGGAATGTATGAGCTGATAGGCTATTTTGTAAAAATATATAATGTTTAAGACAATAGATATTATAGTTAGAACAACTTATAGTGAATTCTCAGAAGAAAAAGTCTATTTTGTCCATTTTGATGGGATGTATGAAGGTTGTAACTCTTTTCTCTTTCATAAGCAATGAAGGGGACTGACCCTAACCAGTAGTTTAATTATAAAAAATAAAAAAAATAAAAAAAAGATATCTGCAATCTAAACCAAATATTAATGTGGTCAATAAGTGGGCTCAACAAAAATGGAATCCTATAGGCCAGCTAGAAATTTGAGCAATGTTATAGAACTTCCTTTACTTGATTATTTCTTATAGACCCTTTATATGGACCTTAGTTTATTCAAAAGGAATGATAATCCCTCAAGTAATGGGTTCCATGTTTTATCATAAAATATAAATATCAATAAGATATTTTTTAGTTATTCTTCCTAGTTTACTACTCAAATACTCAAGAAAGGATATTCATACTGGAATTGGTAATCTTTTAGATATAGTTCTAGAAAGTAAAGGTAGTTACTGAATCTAGAGAAAAGAACTACTTTATGCCAGATAAATGTGTTATTAAGGAGATAGACAAGGTTATTCACATAAGGATATCACTATCATCAAAATTGAGTGTTTGGAAGTAGTAGATCATGTTTGTGGACTCACTTATGGTATACAATACTTGCCTCAAGATCGGTCATGCTATAGCTAGACACTTAAATATTAGGTATTTACAACCATATTTGAAGAAAAAGACACTTCCTTTTGTACAAAATATTTGGAAGGTCTCTAAAGAATGGTAACAAAAGGTTTGTCATGAGAGAAATATAATAAAAATTGGGAGTATTTGGGATATTTAAGTTATTTATATATCTTTGATGGCTATGCCAAATTGCCTAGTTGAAATGAAGAGAGAATGATAATGAAATTGATAGACAATCTTAGCCCTTTGCTCCTCTTTACCTCAAAAGAACACTATGAAAATTAAAAGTAATTTCAAGAAACTAACTTATTGTAAGCTTAAATGAAACACCTTGTTCACTACTCCGTTAAATGTTTTAATTTCAAATCACCTTGATTTAGATGGTATTTTGTGATTCTTAGGTAACTTATTCCTTTAGTCACTTATATTCAAACCATCATGCTAGGGTGTTGATGGCTCACTAATTATTTCCAATCCTCTTACTAGTCTATTATTTCTTCTAGATATTAGTTAGACATTCCTTTTTGACCTATCTTTCTTGCTATTTATTAAATTTTAAGACCCTTAAAAAAATATTTTAGACTTAATGAAAAACAAGCTAAAAATTAAAGAAAATAAGGATGAAATAATTAAAAGTTCAATCCTAAAAGAAAACATCATCACTACTAATGAAAAAGCCAAAGACTAATATAATCGAAAAAAAAAAAAAATTATTTCAAGAGACAATGTAATAAACTCAACAAATATTATTTCGAGAGAATGTGCAAGATTTAAGTAAACAAATTTGAAAAATAAAACTTGAGTACTAATTTAGATATGTGTTAGTGGAAACGAATGAAAACAATAGGTTCTTCATTTTTCACCACTGGAAAAAGGTTTGTTCATGTTCAATTACTATCATACCCTTTAGTCTTGCCTTGCCTTGACTTGATAACATTAGCATGCAACGAGTCGTCCTCCTAACCTCATGTTCATTGTTTTATTACATTTCTTTGAGACCAAAATCGATAGCATCGTCCTTCCTTGGCAATGTTTTTCATCATTGGAATCTTGCTCCTCTCCACATCCCTTCCTGTGCGAGCCAACACAACATTTATCTTTGACGAGTTCAATGGCTCGGCCCTGGCTTTCTATGGGAATGCTTCAATACAGTCCAAATTCATCTCCCTCACGAGTGAATCCCCCTCGCTGTTTGGCCGTGCTCTATATGCATACCCAGTCCGCATGAGAGATTCTCTCTCTTTCAGCACAACTTTCGTGTTCAACATGGTTCCTTCGGCTTCAAATCCTTCACTAAGTGGGCACGGCCTGGCGTTTATCATAACCCCACACAAGTCTCCGGTGGGAGCTTTAGCAGGTCAATACCTCGGTCTGTTCAATATTTCCACCATCGGGAAGGCTTATAACCATCTCTTCGCAGTGGAGTTTGACACAGGCAAAAGCGAAGAATTTCAAGATATCAACAACAACCACGTTGGGGTAGATCTCAACGATCTTACTTCTGTAGACTCTAAGGCTGCCGGTTACTGGACTGGCGATCAATTCGAACAACTAACTCTCAACAATGGACAGAGCATTCAGGCTTGGATTGATTACAGCCATCCTCAGAAACAGCTGAATGTTACAATAACACAAGCTGGTTCGCTTCGTCCACAGAAACCTCTGCTGTCTTTGAAAAACACGAGTCTGTGGGATATTCTGGAAGAAGAAATGTACGTTGGTTTCTCAGGAGCTACCGGAACCATGTTTGAAAAGCATTACATACTCGCCTGGAGCTTCAGTACCATCGGCGCGGCACCGGTCTTAAATATATCAAATCTTCCATCTTCCTTACTACCCAACAAGTCCAAGTCATGGCTAAGACCCGCCATAGTTGTAGCTTTGGTTGTTCCTGTCTTCTTCTGTGTTGCGGCAGCGGTTATTTGTATAAGGCTGAAAAGAAACATGTATAAAGATGATATTGAAGAATGGGAAATGGAGTATTGGCCTCACAGATTTAGCTACAAGGACTTGTATATTGCAACCAAGGGCTTCCGAGACGACCAAATTTTAGGTTCTGGAGGCTTTGGTCGGGTCTACAAAGGAGTTTTAGCTTCAAATGGGCTTGAAGTTGCCATCAAATTCATTCTCAGACACAGCACTGAAGGCATGAAGGAATTCGTAGCTGAGATTTCAAGTCTTGGTCGTTTGCAGCACCGGAATCTTGTGCAAATCAGAGGGTATTGCAGGCGGGGAACACATTTATTCATAGTTTATGACTACATGCCAAATGGAAGCCTAGATAAGATGATATTTGGGAAGCCTAAGAAATTACTTGGGTGGCCACAATGGCACAGAATTCTGAGGGACGTGGCGGCAGGATTGCTGTATCTTCACGAGGAGTGGGAGCAGACGGTGCTACACAGAGACATTAAATCGAGCAATGTTCTTTTGGATTCGGAGCTTCGGGGAAAGCTAGGGGATTTCGGGCTTGCTCGTTTGTATGAGCATAACGAAAATCCACAAACTAGCCGTGTTGTAGGAACCATTGGCTACATAGCCCCCGAATTGATACGTACAGGAAAGGCCACACCCGGAAATGATGTATTCAGCTTCGGTGTCTTTATGTTGGAGGTTGCATGCGGAAGGAGACCTGTTGATCCTTCTCGTGGGGATTCACAAGAAATTTTGGTCCAGTGGGTGCGCGAGCTCTATGCCAACGATAAAGTGATCGATGCAGCTGATTCCAATCTTGATGGTGAGTTTGCTGAAGAGGAGTTGGAGAAGGTGCTTAAGTTAGGACTGCTATGCTGTAATACCAATGCAGAGGCGAGAATCTCCATTAGACAAGTTGTCCGAATACTTGAAGGCGAGGATTCTATTCCTGAATTTTTTCCATTTCCAATTTCCTTTGGAATGGATAATTTTTTGAAAGAAAGTGATAGTCTTACAGCTTCTTGTACTTGGCCCTCCAGTTCTTTCTAGGAAAAAATGATTCAGATTAAGCACGGAAGGCATGTACTATCTCTCACTCATGGCCTAGTCCTCCGTTGGTGTGCTTAGTCCCCTAGATATTTCTGCTCTGTAATGCCGTGTTTGTTTTCTCTCGCTTGACAAATTCGTGGTCATTATTCATCGATTACCGAATTCAGAATCATGTGGCATATTCGCTTCACTATAATACAAATAGCTTTTAGTATCTTCAAATTATAATGAATACGCAACTAAGTTTGTTTTTTATATGTGACGATTTACTAAATGGATCATAATTCACAATGGTTGTAATTAAACTCTTACGATCGGTCTAAGGAGTTTGAAATTTCTTGGTTCCTTTATGAGAGGATATTATACTTTGTAAGGATATAGTTTTGTTGAAAGCTTGCTAATTCAATTCTTTAATATGATAAGAACATGTTTTGGCACTATTCAATATTTGTATTTGCAATCTTTTGAAGTCTTAACAAATAGAATCACAAATATAAAAATGTCACTTCATTCTTTCTTCATTAAAGAAAACAAAATTTAGTAAATTAATAGTGATTAAAAATAAATTATAGTATATAAAAGAGGAAGAAGGTCTAGATCAAACAAACATATAACAAACCTAGGGTTTCATATGTGTTCTATCGTAGATGTTTTTAGATTCTTTCTATCTTCCAAAATATTAGAATTTAAATTTGTCTAACAAGAATATCCTATGATGTCTTAGATCTATAAAATGGTCCTTTTTTAGTTAGGGTTTTTCTTTAAATATTTTAATCTAATGAAGAAGTTGATACAATTCAAACTTTTCACAACTAATGGAGATATATTCTATCACTTGTCAAGTTTGTGGTCATTATTTATTGATTGCCAATTTCCAAGTCATGTGGCATGTTCACTTCACTCTAATACACATAGATTTTAGTTTCTTCAAATGGATCATAACTCACTATAGTTGTATTTAAACACTAACAATAGGTTTAAGGAGTTGAAATTCTTGGTTCTGTCCATAGGAGGTGATTATACTATCTTTTGGATATTGTGATGTTTTGATTGATTAAAGTGGCCAAGGGATCGAACCCTTAAAATAACAAGGAGGAACTCGCAAGCAATGAGACCACCAACACCAAAAAAGAGGAACACCTTTTTTGAAAGAGAGGTTTGACTAGAGCACCCAACCGAAACACCAAAAAAGAGAAGACCCTTTTATGAAAGAAAGGCATTTGGTCGGAAGCTCACACCCATGTGAACAAGGGCCTTGACCCTACAAACCCTCACATAATTAGGATAAAGTGGTTATGGAAGGAATCCCACACCATAAACCAAACAAAAACGGTTGCATTGGAAACAAACCAACCAAGGAGACAAAAAACTAATAGTGGGTTTTGAAAGGCACCTATAACCTTTTGCTCGAAGGACCACCTTTCCCAAAGACATTCTTACACAAGGAAGGAGACCACAAAAATCTAAAAATATAATTGGTTTTGGAAGGACCTATAAACCTTGTGAAAAAAATAACTAGCTAACATTAGTGGTTGAAACAAACTAAAGGAAAAATAACCAGCTATCATTAGTAGCTAAAACAAAACTATGGGAAAATAACTACCTAACAATGATAGCTTAAACCAAAAGATCCACCTCCATAGGACCTATAGGACTACAATCTACCTTAGAAACCACCTTCATAAGATCATAAGCTAGATTCACATCACAAAAAAACATAATAGTACCCACCATAGTAGGATCAATAGCAGTGAAGACCATATGACAAGTCACCACATGATCTGGCTCAATAGGACCAATAGTGCAAGATTCACAAGGACCAACGCAAAGGAAAGAGATGCCATCAAAAGGTTTGCTACAATAAAGTACACGATAGAAGGCAGATATCGAACAAGGAAGAAAAAGTCAAGGCCCATCACCACCCAAACAACTAGGATGACATTCACAAAGGGATGAAGTAGGTGCCACCTAGGCATTAAGGCACTAAAGAAAGAGAAGCCCCAAACCCTCATCCAAAATAGAAAATCCCTAAAATGGCCAACCAAACTTGCAAGAAATGAATCCAAGAAGAGAATAGGCAAGACAGGAAGAAGAAATCCTACCAACATCAAGGTTAGCAACCAAGTAAGCTCGTGAGAACCAAACCTTATGCCCAAAATCCCAACTACCATGAAAAGGGCACACCTTTGTAGTAGCTACAAGTCACATTAACAATCGAGCCAATCTTGTGCCAAACCATAGAGACCAAATGCATCTAAGTTGCAAGCCAAGCCCCTAAACACTAACCTTACTACACATAGAACCCTACAGAGATGAAAGGGCATCATCAAGAAGAGCCTGGGCCAACAAGACCTAAAACTCACCAAGGAGGAAAACAATGACTCACTGCAACCCTTGACCAGGGCACACCACCAATAGAACCCCTACACAAAAGGAGGCTCTAAAAGAAGAAGGGTGCAAGTTTCACCACCAAAACCCCACACAAAGCAAGGGCTGAACATAAAGCTCATCACCATCCTTGTCTCCGTCTCCATCTTCCCCATTAGCATCTTCTACAACCTGGGCCTCTCTCAAAACCCTAGTGCTACTTCTTCCAATCTCACTCTCCATTTTCTTTTGGATATTGTGATGTTAATGTTATTTGAATTTTTTTATTTTTTTAAGGTCCACAATTATATTTAATTTTTATTAATAATTTTTTAACTTAAATCGGTTAGTTAGATTTGTTAAGTTGGGCGATCAATATTTTGATTTAAAAAGGTTTGATTGATATTTAAAATAAATTGTTTAATTTTTTATTTTATTTTTCACTTTTTATTATTCTCTTTATCAATCATTTCAAGGCATGTTATATTAAAATATATATGTCAATTTGTAATATATTTATAGAAAAATCAATTGATTAAGGTTTGTAAGAATATAGGTTCACTATAAACTTGTTAATTCAATTCCTTATCTATTATAAGAATATATCTATTATAATTTCTTATATCTTGACCAAAACATCATAAGACATGCCTTGGCATTGTTTATTAAGTGCAATGGTTTGAAGCCCCCTTATTCATTCAATAAAGGCAATAAAATTTTGTAAACTAAAATTAATTTTAAACAAACTCTATTTTATTAAAGGGAAAGAAAAGATCAATAAACACACAAAAAACCTAGGGTTTCATGTGTTTCTAAATTAGTCATTGTTAGATTAATTTTATCCTCTAAAATATTCGACTTTGGATTTGTCTAACAAGAATATCATATGTCTTAGATCTCCTAAACGATCCTTTTCCAATTAGGGCTATACTTTAAAGAGGTCATCCTAGTGCATAACTTGACACAACTTAAACTTTAGAAAGATAATAGTGACTCATGAACACGACAAAAGTATTTGAGTTTTTTTATTTTAAAACTTTTTAAAATCAAGTTTACACTGCAAACCTAATTTAGATTTGGTCTACACTTGTGTATTCGATACTAAAATGGAAAATGATTTTTTTGAGAAATTAAGTGAAATCTAGATAAGTAACATGATGGATTTAAAAGAGAAGCGAAATTATGTATAATTTAAACTATATTTTGTTTATGGTTTTGTGAAATTATAATAACATTTATAAATATTATTGCACAATTAAATTCATAACCTCTATTATTGAATTAAATTCATAAGCTCTATCATTGACATTGAAATTACATTTCATATAACAACCATTGAATTTTATTCTCAACTAAATGATAAATTTAACAATTGTTAACCCTTCTTACCAACTTTTTTTTTTTAATAAGAATTACATATTGTAAAATGGTTATTTAAATACGTAATCTTATATACGTTTTCCCGGTCTATACGTAATCTCTTCTTGTGTGATAAGAGTGCAGCCACGATTGAAATACTTGTCGTGTTAACCTGGAATGAAGTAAGGACCACTCACCCGGAATTCTAAGCATCCTTGTTTTCTAGACAACCGACCTCTGCAACGCGGTTTCCAAAGCTGGAGCATCGACTGGAAACACCAATACAATTTAAAGTCGATTATCATGTGGGTGGGATGGAATCTAGTCCTCGCATTCTCCCTTGTCCTTGCCGTTGCAGAAAGCCATACAAGCTTTACCTTTAATCTATTCAGTTCCTCAACCCTCGACTTATTCGGAAATGCTTCGGTGCATTCAAATGTCGTCTCCCTCACCAGTCAATCAGAGTACCTCTTCGGTCGTGCTTTATACCCTCTACCTGTGAGAATGAAAAATACAACATTTCGTTCATTCAGCACCACATTTGTGTTCAGCATGGTACCTTATTCTTCAGAGCATTCACGAAGCGGCCATGGATTGGCTTTTATGATGACCCCTCACAAGTCCCCTGTCGGGGTTTTACCAACTGAGTTTCTGGGTTTGCTTAATCTTTCGAGCAACGGACAACCCTACAATCATCTGTTTGCTGTCGTGTTTGACACAATCAAGACCGAGGAATTCCAAGACATCAACGACAATCATGTGGGTGTGGACATCAACGAACTCACCTCTAAGGAGTCCAAGCCTGCTGGTTATTGGATTAACAAAAGAGAGTTCCAAGATTTGGATCTCAACAGTGGACAGAATATTCAAGCTTGGATTGATTATGATCATCTTGAACGGGAGCTCAATGTCACCATTGTAAAAGCCGGTTCGCTTAGGCCGGAAAAGCCACTTATATCTCTGAGAGAACTCAATCTGTCGGCCATTCTCGAAGAAGAAATGTATGTTGGTTTCTCTGCGGCTACAGGAACTTATGTTGAAGACCATTATATTCTTACTTGGAGTTTCAGTACAAATGGAGCAGCTTCTCCCTTGGATACAACTCATCTTCCTTCATTCCTTCATAACCAGACCGTAAACATTGGACTGATAGCTATTGTTAGTCTGAGTCTCACTGTTGTAATCTTGGTAATAGTTGTGGGTCTTCTGCTATGGTTGAAGAGAAGAAAGCGTAGGAATTTTGTTGAAGAATGGGAGTCTGGATATTGGCTTCACAGATACAGCTACAGGGACCTCTCTATTGCAACAAAAGGATTCAGAGACGACCAAATTTTGGGCTCCGGAGTATCCGGCCGTGTTTACAAAGGTGTTCTTCCTGGTACTGGGCTCCAAGTTGCGGTTAAATCTATCTGTCAAGAGGAAGCAAAGGAATTTGTAGCAGAAATTTCTAGTTTGGGTCGTCTCAAGCACCGGAACCTTGTGCAGATCAGAGGCTACTGCAGGCGAAGAAAAGAGTTATTCGTAGTTTACGATTACATGTCCAATGGAAGTCTGGACAATGTGATCATCGAGAATCCGAACGGAGTGCTGGCATGGGGGCAACGGTTCAAAATTCTGAAGGATGTGGCGGCAGGATTGCTGTATCTTCACGAAGAATGGGAGCAAACGGTAGTACACAGAGACATCAAAACCAGCAACATTTTGCTGGATGCAGATTTGAATGGAAAATTAGGGGATTTTGGGTTTGCTCTCTTGTATGAACAGAATGAAAATCCACACACAAGCCGCGTAGTGGGAACTCCTGGATACATCGCCCCGGAATTCATAAACACAGGAAAAGCGAGTACCAGCACGGACGTGTTCAGCTTTCGCGTAGTGATGTTGGAGGTTGCTTGTGGAAGACGGGCTGTTGATTCCGCCCAAATCTTGTTAGTTGATTGGGTGCGACTGCTCTATGGGAAAGACCGGTTGTTGGACGCAGCCGACCCCATGCTCGGTGGTGATTACGTTGAGGATGAGATGGAACGTGTGTTGAAATGGGCAATCCTATGTTGTGATCCTCGTCCACAAGCAAGACCTTGCATGAGGCAGCTGGTTGAGATACTTGAGGCCCAAGATTCTCTTCCGCCCTTTCTTCCACTGCCCTTTTCTTACGGAGAAATGGGTTCCATCTAACCTGCACCCGGTTTAACAGTCTTCTATCATTTCATTTACATATAACGACTGTTTTGACGGAAAACACATGGCTTCTTCCATAATAAAATTTGAGTTTCCTACATAATTTTTGTGTTCACACTCAAAAGCCAGGATACAAATACTGGACTATTTTGTTATACCACAAGTTCAAGGCAGCGAGGTTGTCCCCTCAACTGTTGACTGTATATATTTAGAAGTAGAAGTGAAGATGAAGTTCATTTCATCTTCATCTTAATCTAATAAATCCTCACCTGTAATTTAATATACGATTTTATTTTTTTACAAATTTGGTGATATTTCATGCATTCTAACTATCTACATATTAAATCAGATTGTTGATGATTTTTTCTTGTCAAGTCATAGTCGACTTAAGTGCAAATAGCTATTGTTTTGAGTTTGGAGTAGTTATGACAAATGTGGGATTCCTTATGTACACAAAAGTAAAAAAGTGGTCATTTTTAGTTGGTATCACACACATATTCTCCATTGCTTGATTAACCATTCAGTTTGACAACCACAAAATTTGCATAATTGATCCAATAGTTAAGCACAAATGTACCAATAATTGTGTGCTATTATTACCTATAAAATTGCATAATTGGTTTAATTACTAACTTATTTTCCAATTATTGGAATGTACCAATGAATGACTATTAGCACAGTAAAAGATTTTTTAGTAGGATTTTAATTAACAAAATCCAATGATGGTAATTGGAACATGGATGGTAACTAGACCCCTTCCTTTGTCAATTGAAGGAATAAAAAATATCATTATGTACTTCCTATATTAACATAATACACCAACAAATGGTCAATAGAAACAAATGTTTCTACTTCTATCATTAAATTGTGAGCATTTATAATTTTTTGTAATGTCATTTCATTTAGTCTATAAGAGACAAAGCTATAAATATTTTTGTCCATTATTTATTTGATAACACTTCAAGCCAAAAACATTAATTTTAAAATGAATTAATATTACAATTAAAAGTAAAACATAAAGTTGTAATTTTTGTCCTATAAAAATTGTTAAGACTCATAAAGTTGTATTTCTATTACATACACAATGTTAGTTGTATCATCACTTCTTAAATAACTTTCTTATTATTAATACAATCCACCATTATATAAATAGAGTTTGTTCTGTTGTGGTATTTGTCTTATTGCATCAATTAACCTACATAATCATTATAGATTTTTATGTCTCTTCAACCTTCAACAATCAAATACAAAAATCATACAAATTTATATATAAATAATGTATATTTTTATAAATAATGATACAAAGTACACCAACATGCTTAAAAATTCATTGCATGCCTCTCCCTAAATGTGGTGTCTTTTATTCAAGACATTGAAACTACATGGGAAAGTGCTAAGAATCAAAGAGATAAGATATATCTATGACATTTTCTTGAAGTATTGCACATATAAATGTTCTAGAGCTAATATATCCTTTGTTTCTAATTTTCCCTGTTTTATAAACCATAAATTTTCTTATAGAAAATATTTAATTAACTATTCTTTAAAAAATCTTGTATTCCAAAGGCATTTATAAATTAATACATATTTTCATGTATCCACTAATATATTTGTATATTACATATATGATTTTTTTCAATATAGAAACACTTATTGTGTAGACGTATAAATCTGACCACTTTCCTAAATAAATATTTAATATTTATTTTAACCCCATTTCTCCTATTAATTAAATTCTATTTAATTAATTTCTTCATTTTCATCTATTTGATTAAAAGAATTACTCAATTTATTTAATTAAATTCACCTAAACCTTTTCTAGCCTTTCATTAAAATAAACTTTATTTAATTAATTCCCCTTTCTCCCTTTTTAATTAAATTTACATTTAATTAAATTGACCCGTGCAAAAAAATAGATCTAATTTATTTATGAAATCCCCTTACTTACTTGTATTTATGCAAGTTGCATTTTGGTTGAAATAAAGTAATTTAATTTTAATTAAAATCCTCATCCATCCGCTTGCATTTTCCTACATCTCCCACTTGTCTCCTAAAGCCCTTCTAGATTCTTCTAATCACTTTCAATTTAGCCTAATTCATATCCTAATTATTGTTGTATTCCTAAGCAAAGAGAAGTCACTTCTCAAAGCCTCCAAAGTCTTTGAAATGCATAGAAGGCTTTATGTCTTCAACAAGTTAACCCTCAAAGTCTTCCTAACCATTAATGGTTAACTCAACCTTCTTGCATGGTTAGAGACTTTCTCTGTAACTTAACCTTCATCTAACCCAAGGGTCTCATCAAGAATTCATGACTTTAACCTTGGTTATCCTATTAACCCTTGCACAAGAGTTTTCCCCTTGGGTAAAAGCTTTATCCATTGGATAACCCTAACCTAGCCTTAACCCTTACCTCATAGGGCAACCTTCATGTCTTCTCAAGCATTTAATGCTTCTTACATCTCCTCTCAAGAAACCTCTTATTGACAATTGTCATTATTTCATTGGTGAGAATTGTAAACATGGATTGATTAACTTTTGATCTTGGCCCTTGTTAAGATTATTCAATCTTGACCATCCATTGCCCTATTTTCCCTATAAATAGAGCTCTCATTCCTCATTTTCATAATCTCCAAGTTTTCATGCATCTACATTATAGCCTAAATTACTAAACATTTAGTCTCTCTTTGTTAAATCATCATAATACCATTTAGAAACATTTTAATATATCATAGAATATTTATGCTAGGATAGTATATCATTTGCTAGGATAATTTCTAATCTTTTATCATATAATCATCTTTATGCTAGCTTAATCATCATAGTTTTAATATCATACATCTTAGAAAGCATTCATGCATATAAATTAAACATCACTCATTCTTGGAGTTGTCATTCCTAGGTCACTTTGCTCAATGATCTGAGAGCAAAAACATTGACTTTAGGGATCCTGTGAGATAGAGAACAATGGGACACCCCTTGGGAAGTTGAATTTATTGAATCGGTTCATATACTTGCACCAAGAATCTCATTGGTTTGTGGGTATTCTTGATTTGAGTTATTCATTTTCATCACCACATTTTCCTACATGCATTTTTGGTGCCCACCGTGGGGCTCATCCCCATAAATAACATCATTTTATGTGTAGGACAAGGATTACAAGCACACTGGAATACCATTTTAGTGGATCTAGAGTATACTTTAGTGCATCTATAGCAAACAGTAGCGCCTTCTTCACACTTTTTAGTGCATAGGAGACTCCTTGTAGCGCTTTGGAGCTTACTTTTAGTGCATAACATTTTTTGTTTCTTTCTTGCGCATCAAGGTATCAACATAGTGCATTAAGAAATCAGAGCAGTGCGTAGGAGTCATACTTTAGTGTTTTTGTACCTTTCTATAGCGCATATGTGCAAAGGTTTAGCAAGTGACTCTGGCAGAGAGAAGGGATAATTTGTAATAGAGATAAAATTAGGCTTGTATAAGCCTGCCTAAGACCTTAATTTTTTTCACTAACTTTCTTTTATTGTAGGTAACTAATCATTTCTTGCAGATTGGAGGAGTTAGATTTAGAAAGTTGATTGTTCTTTTTTCTTAGCTTTTTCAAGTTAGTTTAAAAGAACCTCATCATTTCTTTAGTGCTTAAAACAAGACCTTACTTTTTATTTTTGCAAAAGGTTAAAAAGAACTACAAACAAACCTTTATTTTTGCAAAGTTAAAAAGTATCTCACTTTCTTTTTGGTGCAAAGTTAAAAAGAACCTTGTCATTTCTTTAGTGCTTAAAACAAGATCTTACTTTTTATTTTTGTAAAAGGTTAAAAACAAGTACAAACAAACCTTTATTTTGTAAAGTTAAAAAGGGACCTCACTTTCATTTTGATACAAAATAAAAAGAACTTCATTGACGATTGGTTGCACAATTTTCATTTTGTTGACCAATGCATGATTTTATTTTGTTGACCATGTTTATTTTCCAAAGTTTTGAAACACACCTTTTTTCTATGAAAGGCTAAAAATAACACCATGCTTGTTGGAGCAACATCTCCAAATAGATCTTAGCAAATCATTTCCTTGAAAATTAAAAACAAAATTGTTTGCCTTGTCTCAAAAGTGGAAGGTATATGCTCTCCCCTTAATTGGGTGACCAAAAAGCCAAACCACTCTTATGCTTATTTTACTTCAAGCAATTAAATCCTTTAGAAGGCCTACCCTCCCTAGTTGCCCTTACGGCACCATTAATGGTCGGTGAGAGGGGAACGACCTAAGTGGGAAATGGCTTTATCGCCAAGTGTTCCAACCCACTATAATCAAATGTGGAGGCTGACGAAAGTCCCCTTCAATGGTTTTTCTTAGTGATTAGTCTTCCCCCAATATCTTTAAGATACGTAAAGTCTTTGTTCTAAAGATTGGGAAGTCTCCCAAGGGAGTTTAAGATTGAAGACCGAACAAAAGCCTGATTAAAAACCTTCGCATTAGAAACTTTGAACTGAGTCAGTAACCAAACATTGGCAATATCAGAGTGCAAGGGTGGGGAAGAATCCATCCCCAAGATCACTCACCATATATCTCCCAAGATAACTACTCAACTATGAAGCAATTCACTTTGGGTTAATATATGGCAAAAGGCTTAAAAAAATGGGCACACCCTAGGGGGTGACAAGCTTGTTTGAGCTGACGTCATATCGAGACAAGTGTGGTATGATATTGTTGATGACCTTTTAATAAAGAGTCTACTTGATTTGTCTTTTTGTAATCCAAACCAGTGAAAACATCGAGGATTTGAAAAAATCCTCAAAAGAACATACACTACTTGTTTAGAATAGACAAAATGGTTATCTCTTCTATATGTCATGTTTTCAAGTCATTTTCAGAAAATCATCCATCAAATCACAAGTGTTATTTTTCAACATCACATCAAAAGTATCAAACAAAGAAATCAGGATAGTTCGCGCATAGGAGAAACAACCTAGCGTGTCGCAAACATTCAATAGCGCATTTGTACCAAAACTTAGCACTTTCATCACTCAACCTAGTGCATAATCAGTATCAGACTGGTAAAATTCCAGGTAGTGCTTATCGACATCACTATAGCACATTCAAGCACCAACCTAGCACATTCAAGACATATTATAGCACTTTCATATAAAAATTAGCATGTAACTAGGACATATTAGGCCATAACCCATCTAGCCAATTCATTATCAAATAGTCTAAAGTAGTACGTGGGAAAGGTAGTATAGTGCATAGTGAACATTCTGTAGTGCTTCAAGAACTATCTTCAGTGCATCGGGTCTCTGTCTTAGCACATGATCAATATTAGGGAAAAACAAAGAGCAAATCAATCACTTTGGGAAATTTTTATCAACAATTTCAAATACCCTTTCGGGTCCTTTAGCAAATATAGTGAAAAAAAATTTGAAAGAGATCATCAGTAAGAAAATTTCCAAATCCAACAAGGCACTCTTAGAATGAGTTTTTCAAAATATTAACTAGATTGAGATCAAACTTCATCCAACAAAATTAAGGAGTATTAGAATAGTGATCAAAGTTTCACCATCCAAAGGATCCTATCAAAACAAATACCTAGTTTGGTCCTTAAGTTGTCAAATCAAGTTTCCATATCGGGAGACTATCCATATCATTTGACACACTTTGTCGTGGAGGTGAATTGAACTAAACCTCTACTTGATAAAGTAAACATGATTTTTCAAACAAAGTATCCAACATACAACATCAGCATCAACATCAACATTAACCTTTGATCATTTGTGTATAACTATTCCTCATATTTTGAGAAGAACAAGTCTTCATCGAAACACTTATTTAAAGAAGAGACAACCTAGTTCTAAGACACTTGTTAAAAGGAATAAATTTCTCTATATCAATCGTAAACTCTTTGCATCACATTGTACATTCTTGTGTCATATGTGATTGTATATTGAAGGAAAAACAAATGAATTTGACAAAGAACCTTTGAGAAGTAGGGCTTACATTCAGAAAGAGGCATCCAACCAACCCCACCAAGAACTCCAATCAAAGAAGAAGAATTCATCATGGTACAAATATATTAATGCCCATTGTCACTCGATCTCAAAGAAACAAACAGAAGGAATCACAACAAGAATCAAGTATGGGTCATAGATTGTCCAATCCTTTTGATGAATATGCAAATATGGGGGAAACAAAGATCACCAAAGAACTTCTCCAAGAATGTCAAGAAAACCCAGCTTTCCAAAAACTTGTAGAAAGACTTATAGAAGCAGACAAGGAAAAAAATCTACTCATGCTAACTAGAAAAGTAGTCAATATTCCTAAAGATTTCGATACAGAAATCTTGAGGAATATAGGTGAGATAATTTAAAGAACAATGAAGAGAAGAAGAGACACATGATCCAGAAAACATATGCAACCAAGATCACACCCATGAACTGGACAACACCCATGAACAAGAACATGTCTGCAATCGAGACAATCTTAATGAATGATGGGAAGGTCTCCCTCGGAGGACAAATGTGCCCATGGTTTCACTTGCACTACAACTCCAAATACTGCAAAGACAAATGCAGGACATGCAACAAGGAACTATAGTACGATACTCCTTGGACAAAATCTGTCCTTATCTTTTTGATAGGAGATTGAGCATGGTACCTTTTCCCCCAAATTTAGATATACCAAAGTATGACAAATACGATGGTAAAAGTGATCCATGTGATCACGTTCTGGAATTTTGGACCATGAGCCTAGAGTTTGCTCATGATGACACTTACTTAACGAGATTATTCCCAATAAGTTTGGGAGGGCAAACAATGGAGTGGTTGTCTAAACTTACACCCCCCATAAGATTATTTGATGTGTTGGTAAACAAATTCACAACGCAATACTCCTCTAGCATTCAACACACAATCATCATGCTAGATGTGTGTAACAGAAAACAAAAGAGCAGTGAAACATTCATGGTGTTTCTACAACAGTGGAGGCACATGGTTTTGCGATATCCTCGAGACATGTTTGAAAAGGAAAAGATGGAAATCTTCATCAAGAATCTAAATAGTGAGATGAGTTATCAACTCAAACTCCAATGCATTACCACCTTTTTCCAAATTAATAGAAAACAGAATCCAAGTAGAGGAAGTGTGCATCAAGAAAGGATCATTGAAGTTATTTAAAGAGGGTGTTAATTCGTCAAACACTAACACCTTTAACAATAAGAACAATAACAACACTTTGGAAAAATCCTGATTTTGGACAAGGAAAAAAAACATTGTTAATGATGGGGTAATTGATGCTAACAATGTGAAGTCTAAATAGCCAGTGTTGACTTTATCAGGCAACCCACCATCCCATAATGATCAAAAAAGTTCTAATCAAGGCACTAACACTTATTTGTGAAATCCCAATCAAGGAGCTTCAACATCAAACACCAACAAAAATCATCAAGGCAACAACACTAACCAATGCAACAACATTAACCAGGGAACAACAGAAACCAAAGAGGCAACACCAGTACTTTCCCATATCAATGCATCTACATGCCATTAGGACAAACCTTAGAATAACTGTTTCAAGAACTCTTGGCCAATAAGATCATCACATTGCCAGCCGCAAGCAACTTTGAACTGCAAGTCAAACCACCTTGGTGGAATGACTCACATTATTGTCATTTTATCGAAAAAATGGACATAATACAAATGATTGCATGAGGCTAAAGAAAATAGTTCAAGACATGATCGACAAGGGCGATTTAATAGTAGAGGGTCACAAAATGAATGGCGACCATGAAGCCTTAAAAAATCCTCTTCCAAATTACAACAAGGGAGGAGCTTCTACATCAAACAATACCAAAGGAGCTCATATTAATCACCTATACGAGAACACCATCAATCACATATCGACATATGATAATTAGGTAAATGTCATAAAGATCAAGCACAAAATAGAACATATGTCGATAAATGTGACAACTAGAGTGCAAAAAATATGTCTTGAAATAGAACACATCAACATCCACAACTCTCCCCAAGACTCAATATAATTTAGTTGATCAACTATGGAGAATTCCCACTCAGATATCCATACTTGAGTTACTTAAAATTTTTCCAAAATACAAAGATATCTTGGAACAAGCACTTATCGAAACAAATGTTCCAAATGATCTGGACATTGACCGATTCCAAGCCATGGTGTCTCACATGACAGTGCCGCATAACATATCCTTTTCCAAACACGATGATGTCTCCATCAAACATCTGCATAATACCTTGATCCATATCAAAGTCTTAGTGTATAAACATCAAGTAAAAAGAGTGTTAATAGATGGAGGAGCTGGTCTCAATATCTATACTTTAAAGCTTATCTGTGCATTGAGCTTCTCTGAGCAGTCTATTGATCTGAAAAAGAAAATCACCATCAAAGCCTATGATGATGAAGAGAGGTCATCCGTAGGAACAATAATATTGCCTATTCAGGTAGGACCTATACAAAAGGACACCATGTACCAAGTCTTGGACATAGACTTGACATACAATATACTATTGGGTCATCCATGGATCCATGAAATGCAAGCGTTGCCTTCCACATACCATCAATGTATCAAGTTCCTTTAAAATGGACAACAAATTTCCGTATTTGTAGATAATAACCCTTTTCAGTATTGAAATGTCATGGGTGCAACTCAAGATAGCCTAGTTCCACACAATAAGAAGGCCCAAGCTTCCTTAGCATCCAATCCTCATCAAGAAGAACTCAAGTCTCTATCCATAGGCTTTAAGAAAAAAATGAAAATCAAGGACCAAGGCATGGGGGAATATTGTTTTGAACCCCTATGTCTATCAAAATTGTCAACGTCACCAAAATCTTATGGACAACCTTTTGCATCAAGACATCAAGCAACACAACCCATCACCAAGTTTGATGGTAAATTTATCCAGCTGGGCACACTGGTCGATGAATCAGAAGACAAAGACATCCTTAGTTGGCTATAGAGGGATGAAGAAGAAGTCAGAGCTGCTACCATGGAAATGACTATACCAACAAAATAGTATGGAAATGGGTTCTAGATCATGCAACAGATGGGATATAATGGAAAAGGACCTATTGGCAAGTGCCAAGAAGATATTATAGAACCCTTATAACCTCCTTTACAATTTGCAAGAGACAAAAGAGGACTTGGGTATGGGAAACATGTTTCGCCTATGCAAAAACAAAATAACCATAAAAATCCTCAGTGCAGAACAAAGAAAAAATATAATGAAGACTCATGGAAAGAAGCACTATACCAAGTAGCAAAAATGAAAAGAAAAGAGCAAAATCATCAAGAAAATAAGAAATGACAAGAAGAACTAGCCATTCAAAGGGAGGAAGCTTCTTATAAGAAAGTACATCATGTGCAAGAACCTAATCAAACCAAGGTGGAGCGACCCCCTAAAGAAATTACTACTCACCGAAGGGAAACAATGTATGAACAAATGCAAAGAGTACAAGCAAGCTCCGATTCTGAATCAAAACAATCTACAAAACTGGTGTCAATCATAAAAAATATTTTCTCAATCGTTAGAAATCTTTTCTCACCATACAACATACTTGTCAGAAGTAGCAAGATAACCTGGGATAGTAATTTTGAAACTGATTCTAATGAATATGAGTGGGGTAGTTGTTCTGATGTTACTAAGGATATTGAGGTAGATAACATCCACTGATACACATCCCTTTCTTAGTAGAGACAAGGCATAGAATCTTTACTACTTGAATTTGGACCACGACATATCTACGAGGCTAGTGAGAAGAAGAAGTGACAATATGAACAAGTAAGAATCGAAGATAATACCATCGAAGACCTTGACAATATCATAGACCTCACCAGTATCCCAAACAACTATAATGATGACTCTATCATGAAACTTACCATGGCTAATCTTAACCCACCAAATGAATCTTTACTACTCATATATCTTGATCGCATAGACTAGGAAGAACCTGAACATCATGATATACCAATATTCCTAGATGATGAATCCATTGTCCAATACCTATGTTTGGTCAACCCAGAAAAATGCTCTACTAGTGAGCAAAATAACAAAACCTGCAATCAAGGGAGTGTCAAGTCTCTCAGTTGTAAAAATGAAATAAACAAAGGATCTAATGGTCAAAACTAGTCAATGGCAGTATTAGATCACAAAAAATAAAGGATGCATTTGAGGGTGAAAACCTTTTTGAGGCACCTAAAGATAGGAGACTTGACACTATCAATACTATGATAGCATCAAGAAAGGTCACCCATATTGATTGACCCAACTCAATCAATAAACATTGGTACTGAGAGAGCAATCAAAACCATACATCTGGCAGAATCACTCACAAAAGAGGAACAACCAGATTTTATCAAATTCTTCAAGTAAAAAAAAATCAATTTTGCTTGGTCTTATGCTGACATGCCCATAATAGATCTGAATCTAATCATGCATCACTTACCCATTGCTCCAAGAGCTAAGCTAGTCAAGCAAAAATTAAGAAAGATGAATCCGCATGTGGCATTATTTGTCAAAGCAGAACTAAAGAAGTTATTAAATGTCTGATTCATCTGACCTATAGACTATGTTGAATGGATCTCAAACATTGTACCAGTTTCAAAACTTGACAGAAGCATTAGAATATGCACGGATTTTAGAGATGTCAACAACGCATGTTCGAAGGATGGCTTTCCTTTGTCAAGGATTGACATAACTGTGGATCTAACAACAGGCCACACAATGTTATCATTAATGGATGATTTCTCTGGCTATAATCAAATTAGGATAGCCCAAGAGGATCAAGATAAAACTACATTTACCTATCCATGGGGAACATTATTGGCATTCTAAACTCTTATGAGAATAGTTGATGTTGTCATTGATGGCAACCAACTAGCAACCATCTGGCAACCAACTGGTAGATACCGACACCAGCAATAGATTTCTACATACACCAGTGGGCACTTCATCGACATCGACAACAATGCATACTGACACTTAGGCCGACATGGAATAAACTTTTGTTTATTGTATTTTAATGTAAATATATTTTTTAAGGCAACATGGTATACTGTAATAGACTCATATATGTATGAGATCTTATAGGTAATTTTAAATATGGCATGAGAGATAGAGAAGAGCGAGATATGATGTATAATTTTGTATAAGGTGATATAGTTGACAGCGAAGGTTTTTGTTATTGATTGAGCTTAAACCGGTACTGAACCTGGCATGCGAGATTATGTTTTGAAGCAGTACATTGTGTTGGATTTTGATAGTCCATTTTGTAGTCGGTGTGACTCTTTATTGAGCAGTGAGCTCTAGGTTGTTGGCCTCCCTGTATGTGCAGGCCCCTCATTGTAATTAGTATTTATTCATTGGCCAGTGAGTAAATATTGTGGGTCACAAATCCCATCGAAGTTTTTCCCACACTGGGTTTCCTTGTTAAATATCTTGTGTTATGGTGTGTTTTTTATGTTGTCTCTATTATTCTTATTTGCTGCATTAATTCTTATTTACCAGTACGCTATTTTGGGATGCAAAGTTTGAAATAAGTATAAATATTTTGCTAACAGGTTAGACACTGATTCACCCCCCTTCTCAGTATCTTTGGGATTATCATTAAATCCAACAATTGGTATTAGAACCTGGTCCTCTATTTTCAAAAGCCTAACAACTTGAGGAATATTCTGACACTGGTACAGATGGAGAACTTAAGAAAACAGTTGGAAGGAGCTCTTGAAGATTTTGATGCAGAGAAATTGAAGAATATCAAACTTGAAGATGATCTAAGGATTGCACAGGAATTCATTAAAGGACTTCAAGATAACTTTGCTATAGCACAAAATAAAAGAAAAGAACTTCATGAGAAGATGCAAAATGATGATGATGATGAAAAAGAAACTCTTAGAGACATTGCAAACAAGTTGAGACAAGAAAACAATAATATGAAGAATGAAATGCAAGATATGACTATGAGGTTATGTAAAGATATTGAAGATAGGAAGAAGAATGAAGAAGACTTGACTACGAGATTTAATGATGCTGGAAATGAAAATCAGAGACTTAGTCATGAAAATGATATGTTGAAGACATATCTGATTCACATGCAACATGATAAAACTGAGCTTTTGAGACAAGTTGGAATTCTAGAAAATGAGTTGGCTATTGCAAATAAACACAAAGACAAGTTCAAGAAAATTTTAGAGGAGCTTGATGACATGCTGAAAAGTCAAAAGCCTAATGGAGATACAAATGGACTTGAATTTGAACATGGAGAAAGTTCTGGTACTGGAAACAATAAAGATCAGAACAAATCAGTAAGACAACCTAATGCTTATAAATTTAATGGCAAATGTTTCAATTGCAACAATTATGGTCACAAAGTAAATCAGTGTAGATTTAGAAATAATTGGAATATGAACTCACCCACTGGTCAATGTTCCAAATGCATCAAAGTTGGTCATAATTTAGAAAACTACAGAATGAATGTGAAATGCTATGTTTGTGGAAGATTTGGCCATTTATCTAATCAATGTAGATCACAAACTGGTCAAGGATATGGAAAGGCTATTCAGAGAAATAATGTGACTTGTTATGCGTGTAACAAGATTGGACATATTGCAAAATTTTGTAGAAGCAAGAATGCACCAACAAACAGTATGAGATCTAGCTTGAAGGGAAAAGAGAAGGTAGAAGAAGTAAAGCAAGAATTTTCTAAACAATGGATCAGCAAGAGTGATCAGAGAACTGATAAAACTATATCTTCACCGGTAGAATAGAGTAACTCTCCACCGACAGGAGCCTATTCATCTAACTAAGGAATAATCCCTTGGGGGGTATGGCAGCGAATTGAAAAACATGCATTCTACCCTCGGTTGATGGTGAGAAGATACATTTCTTCTTTACTGGCATGTGTGATAATTTTTCACTTAACCGACAAGCATTTAATGAAGTTTTAGAGAACTTTTTGGCTATAAAGCATCAAGAAACCCTCATTTCAAACTCACTGAACATTCAAACTTTTTGTGAGTGCGAAATCAAGCAAAGGCATTCAAGGCGAGTCTGAGAAGTGTCTTTCAAGCATTCAGCAAACATCCAGATAAGAGGTATTTTTCATAATGGCTGCTTCATCTTCTGTTCCTAAATTTATTCTAAACCCCACCCTTGTGGAGGATGTGAAATGCCATAGGCCTGTATTCAAAATAATTCCTAAGATTGCAAAGCTAGATGACTCTGTAGGAGCTTTTTCAAAAATACCTAAGGGTGTAGCATTTGTAGAAGACCCTAGGATTTACATACATTGCAATATAGAAGATCTAGGATCTGAGGAGTTAATGAAAATGTTTAATAATGTCATTTGTGATGAACATGGAATTTTTAAACCCAAACATAAGATTGTGGAAACTTTAGGTTTTGTGGAATACCAAATATCTCTCAATTTCCAGAGGAAGTGGTAAGGATTGTATTGAGTAGAGCACATGGAGAATTCTTATGGTTGGATTTTGTTTGTAAGATAACCCAACAAGCAATTAGGGTAGTTACTAGTTTACCCTCAACCGATAGTAGACCTGATAAGACAAAGAAGATTCCCAACAAAATGGTGACAATCCTAACCAGAAAAACATTTGATAATAGATCACTTAGAGTAAATGACATTAAGGACATTAATGTGAGATATGTAAGTATGGTCCTTGGATACAAAGCCACACATGCTAACAGACTCAATTTTGTTTCCAGTCTTTGTATTTATAGTGCATATGAAATGATAAACAACAATGCTAAGATAGATGTGTGTGAATGGTTAAAAGATGAGCTTATTGATAACTTGAAAAAGATTAAGGGAGACAAAAAGGGTACTTTCCACTTTGGAAACCTTCTGGTATGTTTGATGTTATATTTCACCAAAGAGATCCTCGGTACAGGAAACAAAGACTTTGGTTATGATATACTGGTAAGAAAACGACTACAGGAAGATTTTACCGGCATGGAAACTGATAGAGATAATATCATTGTTGGTGTAAATAATTATTCAACTTGGATATTATTACACCTTACTTACGTTTACTTAGGTACATGTATTTCATAGTAGTTTGGGTATGAGACACTTGGGTGTTTGTGCCACATTGGGATAGTGTGTGTAGGAGAATTTCCACCTTTTATGGTGCTATCTTGTTGTTACACTCCACATTCAGTGGGTGATCAACCTCATGTGGAATATTATATTGTTTCTCCTACCTACCCACACCTATTTCCTACCTACCCTTGTTTCTTATTGAGCCACATGTCATTTTTGTGTGCTCACATATCCATATAGCCTTGCCTATATAAGCAGGATCATATTCATTGTATGTAATGATTGATGATCCAGTTGATCAGTATTTTCATCTTGATAGATTACAGTTTACTTCTATCATATATTTTGTCTCTCTTATTTGTGCATTCTATTGCCTCTTGATCTTGGCAAAATATCACATGGTTTCAGAGCCATTAGAGTGTCATTGGTTTTCTAATTGAGAGAAATTTGATGTTATTTGGGGTTGTGTATTTTGGAGTTTTCTATTGCAGGTTACTATTGAAGCTTGATGGGTCAAATCTGAGGTTACCATTGGATTGAAGAGGATCAAGAAAGTCAATTTTACCTTTTGTGTCCAAATCGAACTTCAGATGCCAAATCTAGAGGCATTTGAAGTTTGATGCTGTGGTGGAAATTTTCCAGAAATTATAATTTTGTAGGCATTTTTCAAATAGCGATATCTCACTCATTCGGAATCAGTTTTTTGAGATTTTTTTTTGGTTTTGGAGTAGAATTTCATGATCTATACAGTGGTGTAGGATTTTTTTGATTTTTGGATACGGGTTTTTTAGAAATCATGAATTCCTAATTTTTACAACTTTGGAGGCTTCGTTTGGGCTCATATGGACTCCTTTTTAGGTGTCATTTTTTTTGAAAGTGCATATTTTTTCATCTACTTTCATAATATACCATCTGCTTGTAGTGATTTTAAGTAGAAATTGTACTTTCAGTATTTGGCCATTTTTAGCATATTTGGTACTTGGATTTTGCTTGGATCTTAGTTTAGATCACTAGTGTTAGTTTGTTAGTTTGTTAGCTTGGACAACTATTTGTCCATTTGCTAAATAATTAGTAAATAATTGTTTGCTAACAAATGTAGTTAGAGTTCAAACAATTCTTATTTATTATTTGACTATTTTTAGAAACTTCTAGCAACCAATTTGGTTAGGGTTGTTTAGTTGTTTTAATCTCAGCCGTTGATTGAGAATTAATCTCGGTCATTGGTTTTCCAATGAGAGTAGTATATAAGGGGGTCAGGGGGCATTTGGAAAACAATGAATGAATGAATTGTGTGAAGAACTTGCAGTGTTAGCAAGTAGTCTTGCAATGTTAGCGAGGGCACAGTGATAGCATTGGGATAGTAGCAGGGTGGAATCTCAGCAAGAGAAATTGGGAGGTCGTCGAAGCTCTGCCAGTAATAGGCAAACAGTATTTGTATCTCTTGATTTGTTGTAGTTAATATATATTCCTCATCTGCAGTACTAGTTTTCGCTTTGGGCTTTTTCCAAGGACAATTGTCTGGAAATATCGTGTCATTGTGTTACATATTTATTTCTGCCTATTTTTATTTGTGAAGTTGTAGTTGTGTTATTTTCCAATATTTGTTGATCAAATAATCTATTAAAGATAGGAGGTTAATAATCAGTAACTGCAATAGAGTTTTCACATGGTATCAAAGCTTTATTAAGGGTAGAAGAGATTTACCCTAGGTGAAGGAAAATAAGGGTTTATAAAACCTAGTTTCACCTCTTTATAATTTTTATTTGCTTTAACTTTTGAGATGGCCTTAGTTGGTTTAAGAGATCAGGACAGATTGGATGGAGCCTCTAATTTTTGTGTCTGGAAAGCCAAAATTTCTTTATTGCTAGAAGAGAATGGTATCAAGGAATATGTTACCACTGTTGTGACTGTACCTACAAATGCAACACAACTTACAGCATACAAGAAGGATGATTCTAGGGTGAGGAGGCTAATCCTTGATGGTGTCAAGGACCATATAGTTCCACATATTGTAGAGTTAGATACTGCAAAGAAGATGTGGGATGCCATTCTAAATCTATACCAGAATGCTACCACTAATTGGAAGCTGATTCTCAAAGAAAAGCTGAGGAATACCCGAATGAATAAGCAAGAAGACATGATGAGTTACCTCACTAGTCTCGGACTTGTCAAGGATGAGTTAGTGGCTATTGGAGATAAACCAAGTGATGATGAGCTAGTACGGATAGCCCTAAATGGGTTTTCTAAGCAATGGGATGTCTTTGTTCAAGTTGTTAATGGACGAGACACCTTACCAAGTTGGGATCAACTTTGGAGTGACTTCACTCGGGAGGAGCCAACAATAAGAGTCAGAAAAGTGAGGCAGAATAGGAGAAAGTTGCCCTAGTAGGTAAAGGAAAAGCAAAGAAGGGGTCCAACAAAGGATCAAATCCACAAGGTGAGAAGAAGAAGAATGACTTGTTGAAGATCAAGAGCTACGACTGTCACGAGTATGGCCACTATGTCAGTGATTGCCTAGAAAGGAAGAAGAATGACAAGAAAGGCAAGAAGCAAGTTGCAGCTTCAGCAAGTGCAGATGAGCTCTCGAATAGAATGGAAGATGAGTTTGCACTCATAGCGTGTATGGTTAGCTCAACCTCACAGAGTGTTTGGTACATAGATAGTGGGGTGTCATTTCATATGACAGGAGTTAGAGAATACTTCTCTAGTTATAAGGAGGAGAGCACCAAAATCCAGATCTCTATGGGAAACATGTCCAAACTCAACTCAATTGGGAAAGGGACTGTTCAGTTTTAGAGTGAGAATGGTAAGATGATTCCTCTTCATGATGTGTTGCATGTTCCAGGCTTAGGGATAAATTTGATTTCTGTATCTGTCCTTCGCGATAAAGGGTACAATGTACTCTTTAGAGGGGCACATGTATTGATTAAGCATAAGGATTGGAAATCACCCATAGCTATTGGAGTTAGGAGGGGTTGACATTATAGGTTGCAGTTCGATACTCCTAAGGCACTCATGAGCAGCAGTAATCCTAGAGATCTTGGAGAGCTATGGCATAGGAGGATGGGCCATATACATCATGGAGCACTTAAATTGCTTCATGAGACTGTGACAGGTGTTCTAGAGGTGAGCACAGAGCATGATGATGTATGTAAGGGATGTGTGTTGGGGAATTTTGTGAAAGCACCTTTTCCAAGGAGTGACACTAGATCCAAGGGTGTTCTTGATCTAGTACATTTAGATGTATGTGGACCAATGTCGACAAAATCTCTCAAAGGGTATGAGTACTTTAGTACTTTTATTGATGATTTCTCTAGGAAGACCTGGATATACTTCTTGAAGACCAAGGATGAGGTTTTCAATCACTTCCAAGAGTTCAAGGCTCTTGTGGAGAACTCGATAGGAAGGAAGATAAAGGTTCTTCAGTCAGACAGTGGAGGCGAGTACAAAGGGAATGAATTCCAAGAGTTTTGTACTAGGGAAGGAATCAAGAGAGAGTGGACTACTCCTTACAACCTGCAACAGAATGGGGTTGTTGAGAGGAAGAATCGGTCCATATCGGTGGCAGCAAGGGCTATGCTACATGATCAGGACCTGCCCAGTTACTTATGGGTAGAAGCATGTAGTACGATAGTATACATACAAAATAGGGTTCCACATAAGGTGCTAGGGAAGATGACACCAGACGAAGCATTCACTGGGAAGAAGCTAGATGTTAGTCACTTCAGGATCTTTGGGATTTTGGCATATTGTCACATTCCAAAGGATACACATACCAAGTTAGATCAGACTACAGAAAGAGGGTACTTTGTGGGGTACAGTGAAACCTCAAAGGCATATTGGATATTCATTCCAGGGACTAGGCAAATTATTGTTCGACATGATGTCAAGTTCATGGAGGACAAGGCATTTAGAAGGTCTAGAGATTTGCTAGCAGATGATCAGAGTGAGTAGCCAACACAAGCTCCAAGGATCACTCAACCGAATCAAGGTCAGCAAAGCTCTAGTATAGTTACTAGTACAAGCATAGGCTCAAGAGGTGAGAGTTCTCAGAGTATGGAGCAATAGGTGCAAGAAGAGATGCATCAAGAAGACATGGAGGTTGATATTTCATCTTCTACAGTTGGCAGCAACAACCGTAAGGTTCAACAGACACAAAGAAATACTCAGAAGTTAGTGGGTACTCCTAGGAGGAGTAGTAGACAATGAAAACAACCAACCAAGTTTGATGACTATGTTACATTAGTTAGTTAGTTGGTAGATAGTGAACCTTCTAGCTATCAGGAGGTTGCACAACATCAAGTGTGGCAAGATGCTATAGTTGAGGAGTATACTTCAATTATGCAGAATGATGTTTGGGAGGTAGTGCCTAGACCAATGGATAGAGCTGTGGTTTGATCACATTGGATCTATAAGATCAAGCATGGTACAAATGGTAGCATCGAGAAATACAAGGCAAGGTTTGTGGCAAAAGGGTTCTCTCAGAAGGAGGGAATAGACTATGAAGAGACATTTTCTCTAGTTGTCAGGTATACTTCTATATAAGCTATAATCTCAATTTCAACACAAATGAGATGGCAGATCCATCAAATGGATGTCAAGACAACATTCCTCAATGGTGAGTTGAAAGAGGAGGTATACATAGAACAACCAGAAGGCTTTGTAGCACACAGCAAAGAGACCCACGTGTGTAGATTAAAGAGAGCTTTGTACGGACTCAAGCAGGCTCCCAGAGCATGGTATGAACGCATTGATAGTTACTTTCAAGAAATGGGCTTTGTGAAGAGTGAGGCGGATGCTAACCTCTACTACTTGGTGGTTGGGGGTGAGATTCTCATTCTTGTCCTATATGTGGATGACTTGTTTCTAACTGGTTCACTAGGACTCATAGAGGAGTGCAAGAGGGACCCTGCAGTGGAGTTCGAGATGAAAGATTTGGGACTTATGCACTACTTTCTAGGTATGGAGGTAAGGTAGACAGATGGAGATATTTTCCTTAGGCAAGGGAAATATTGCATCGAAATCTTGAAGAGGTTCAAGATGGAAGATTGCAAAGCCATGTCTACACCTATGATCACAAATTGGAGGAAGGTAGACACATCCAGAGAGAAGGATGTAGATCCCACCTTATACAGGAAGTTGATTGGTTCTCTCATGTATTTGGTCAATACCAGGCTAGATATAGAATTTGTAGTTAACTCTCTTAGTCAATTCATGGTTGAGCCAAAGGGAGTGCATTGGATAGTAGCAAAGCATGTGTTGCATTATTTGTGAGGTACAATCGAGTATGGGATTAGATATGCTTGAGGTGAAGGAATTAGGTTGATGGGTTATATTGATGTAGATTGGGTAGGCAGTACAACAAACAAGAGAAGCACTTTAGGGTGTTGTTTTAGTTTGGGTTCAGGAGTTGTCTCTTGGTTCAGTAGGAAGTAGAAGTTTGTGGCTCTGAGTTCTGTAGAGTCAGAATCCATAGCAGCTAGCATGGCGACATGTGAAGCTATATGGCTTCAAAAGTTGCTAGTAGCCTTGTTTGGTCAAAAGGTGGAGACTACAGTGATACACTGTGACAATCAGAGTTGCATTGAGTTGACTAAGAATCCAGTGTTTCATGATAGGTCAAAACATATAGACATCAGGTATCACTTCATCAGAGATTGTGTACTGCGTGGAGTTGTTCAGCTACAGTTTATACCTAGAAATCAGCAGGTAGCAGACATTCTGACAAAGGCATTGGGGAAGGCAAAATTCATCTTCTTTAGAGAGAAGTTGGGTGTCATGCAGAACAACTTCCTCATTAAGAGGGAGTGTTAGTTTGTTAGTTTGTCAGCTTGGACAATTGTTTGTCCATTTGCTAAATAATTAGTAAATAATTGTTTGCTAACAAATGTAGTTAGAGTTCAAACAATTCTTATTAATTATTTGACTCTTTTTAGAAACTTCTAGAAACCAATTTGGTTAGGGTTGTTTAGTTGTTTTCATCTCAGTCATTGATTGAGAATTAATCTCGGTCATTGGTTTTCCAATGAGAGTAGTATATAAGGGGGTTAGGGGGCATTTGGGAAACAATGAATGAATGAATAAATGAATTGTGTGAAGAACTTGCAGTGTTAGCAAGGGCGCAGTGATAGCATTGGGATAGTAGCGGGGTGGAATCTCAACAGGAGAAATTGGGAGGTCGTCGAAGCTCTGCTGGTAACAGGTAAGCAATATTTGTATCTCTTGATTTGCTATAGTTAATATATATTCCTCATCTACAGTACTGGTTTTCCCTTCAGGGTTTTTCTAGGGACAATTGTCTAGAAATATCGTGTCATTGTGTTACATATTTCTTTCTGCCTATTTTTATTTGTGAAGATGTAGTTGTGTTTTTTTCCAATATTTGTTGATCAAATAATCTATTAAAGATAGGAGGTTGATAATCAGTAACTGCAATAGAGTTTTCACAACTAGCAGTATTTGTTGAAGTCTCTTAGATCTCATTTTGAGAAGTTGTAAATTGAAATCAAAAGTCCACTTTGCCTTGTTTTGCAAGTGGCCCATTGTATACGCACTAAGTATGAAGTGCCAAAATCACCATTTTGGGGGGATTTCTTGATTGAGTATTTTGGGGGGGGGTGTCTTGTGTGATTGTGCCTCTCTCTATCTTGAATTTTTTCATTTTGGTGCTATGGGTTCTCCTAAATTCCCACTTTTAACTCCTCATAATTATGCATCATGGAAAATTAAGGCATGCAGTAAACTAATGGAAAAAGGACTCATTCATTATGTAAATGAAACTATTACAACACCACCTGATCCTAAGGCTGATACTAATGCTCAAATTGAATGGCTTACTAAGAATGCTATGGCACTTGGAACTCTTAGAAAGTATGTATCAGATGACCTCATTTTTCACATTGATAAGTGTACAACAATTAAAGAGGCTTGGGATATTTTTCAAAAATTGTATGGTCAAGTTGATGAGATTAAGAGCTACAAGCTTGATAGTGAACTCACAACTTTGGATCCCAAGGATTTTGATACAATCCAAGATTATGTCACAAAAGAAACTGAGCTAAGAGAAAAGCTAAAGGATTGTGGAATTGATAAAAAGGATTCTCAATTGATTTATAACTTGTTGGAAAAGCTTCCTTTAGAGTATGCGACCTTTGTATCTAGCTTTCACACCCATAAGTTAGCTCAAGGTTCCTCATACACTTCTCCCTCATTTTATTCATTCACAGAGATGTTGATACTTGAGCAATCTAAGTTGACCACAATGGGGATTCTCAATACTTCAAAGTCACAAGCTTTGGTGGCTAACAAAGGGAATCAAAGTAGTCAAGGAAAAGGCAAGAATCAAAAGCAACCTAAGTCAAAACCACAACAAGATGGAGCACAATCTTCCTCTCCACAACAAGGTGATTCACTATTCTCACCTAAGAGGAAATCATATAAGGACAATCTTTTTTATGGATATTGCAAAAAGTCAGGACATGATGAACATCATTGTTATAAGAAGGATATTGATGAGTTGAAGAATCTTCTTGAGAAGAATAGAATCAACCTACCTTCTAGAATGTCTACATCGGCCTCTTCTTCCAAGGATAAAGGAAAGGATCACTCTTTTGGGATAGATAAAGGAAAGGGACAAGCTCTTTGTGCTACTACAAGTCATGATTTAGGGAGATGGCTTCTAGATTTAGGGGTTTCTCATCATATGGCATCTTTGCAATCTATGTTTCTACATTTGAGCCTTGCCACATGCCACAGATTTTGATGGGCAATCATACATACATGGATGTGATTGGGAAAGGATCTATTTCCATTGGGGACAACTCCTTCAATGATGTGTTGTGTGTACCCCACTTGACAAATAATCTTCTTTCCATCTATCAAATCACACATGGGGCAACTAGGAAAATTGTGGAGTTCACACCTGATTTAGTTATCATTAGAGACTTGGAGAGTGGAGCTATCATTGCGACTGGGATAGTTGATCATGCATCTCGGTTGTACTCTTTTTCAGATTTTGGTCCTATTGATAAGGTTGGTTCTTCCTATGTTAATGATTCATATTTTGAGGAGAACTTTGGGCATTCTAACTTGGGGATTCTCACATGTGACCCCATCTTGAGCCTTGCATTTCATCTCCTTCTATTGATATCACACCACCTATTGCACCTGATGATGTAGCTAGTGCGACAGTTTTGCCTTCTTATGATCTAGCTTCATTTGATTGGGATGCCTACTTGACAAACATTGCAGGTTTGTTTGTGGAGTCCTACATTGCAGATTTGGGAGACACCATTCATGACATTCATCTTCTCTTTGATGAATATGATCCTTCTTTGATTGTTGCGAGGGATAACTCTCACCCTCTTGTGCATTCTCTACATGATCAATCTTTAGAGGTTGACATGATTTTGGATACTTTTGTAAAACACTTGGATGAGGTCTCTTTATCTTTTGAGGAGACATATGAGTCTTTGGATATTGTTCTACATTCATCTCCACTAGATCTTGGAGTGCCTTTTTCAGCAGTGTGGCATAGTTTACCACCTTTGGAGGGGGTACCTTTCAGCATCAACATGGGGACACTTGAGCAGTTTTCAGAGATTACTTTCATCATGAGTAATTTTGCTTCATCTTCCCTTCATGGTTGGAGAGACTTCATGGATACACCTTTGGTTTTGTTTCTTCCTAAGGGGAGGAATGTTGTTCGACATTCATGGATCAGTTTCTTCATTCATCTTTGATCTTCTATCATTGGTGTAGATTCCATATTGAGGGGGGGATTCCTAGTCTCTCTTCTTCTTCTCTCATATTGGGGGGACTTTTTCCTCACATGGGGTTTTGTCCTTCACATACTTCTATGAGAGTTCTTTGTATCTAGTTTTCATCTCTCTTTTGGGGGAGGGTTTTTTCCCATTGGGTTCTTCTCTCTTTCCCCACTTTGTGAGAGATTTCCTTGTATTGGTTTTCATGCATTTACATTTGTACATGGGTACCTAACATGGCCTCATAGCTGCGACCCATCTTGCATTTTTTAATTGCATTGTAGACCTAAGTGCATTCCCCTAAGTTGCACTTAAGGGGGGGTGTTGGTGTAAATAATTATTCATCTTGGATATTATTACACCTTACTTAAGTCTACTTAGGTATATGCATTTCATAGTAGTTTGGGTATGAGACACTTGGGTGTTTGTGCCACATTGGGTTAGTGTGTGTAGGAGAATTTCCACCTTTTATGGTGCGATCTTGTTGTTACACTCCACATTCAGCAAGTGATCCACCTCATGTGGAATATTATATTGTTTCTCCTACCTACCCACACCTATTTCCTATGTACCCTTGTTTCTTATTGAACCACATGTCATGTTTGTGTGCTCACATATCCACATAGCCTTGCCTATATAAGCAGGCTCATATTCATTGTATGTAATGATTGATGATCTAGTTGATCAGTATTTTCATCTTGATAGAATATAGTTTATTTCTATCATATATTTTGTCTCTCTTATTTGTGCATTCCATTGCCTCTTGATCTTGGAAAAATCTCACAATCATAACAAATTACTTGAAAACTTTCCAATCTAAGATGAGAGCTAGGGAAAGGATCCCTCAGAGCATAGTTGAGAAATATGACAAGAAAATCTATTTTGTCATTAAAAGAGATGAAACTTGGATGGAAGCAGTAAGCCCTAGATCTATTTGGGTTACTGAAATAGGTTATGAGGTTGATCTATATATTCTAGAAACATATGCAAAAGAACTACTTGAAGTGCCTGGAGAACCATCTGAGGAAATATTTGGAAGTGCTGAAACCATAGCTAGTAAAGTGTCAATGAAGAAAAATAAGAAGAAAAGAGACAAATTCATTAGGGGTGCATCCAAGAAATCACAACAAATCAAAGAAAATGTCATGAATCTTAGTGGCATATCAGCTAGTGAGCTAAAAGGACTTCAACAGGAGGCACATATTTCAGTGGTTGACACATCTTCTAACAATAATAGTGTGAAGATAGTTGAGTTCAAAAGAGTGGAAAGGAAAAGAAAAGCCTCACCAATACCTTCTCCTACCTCGAAGAAAACAAGAACTTTAAGGAAGAAACAGTAGGTGGTTAGGGAACCAAAGAAGAAGCTTACTCCAAAGAGAAAACAGACACTAGTTACCCTTTCACTGAATTTTCTACTTAATGAGGTTACACATGAAGTTAATCTGTCAAATGTGAACAAGTTATATCATTCTTTCAATAACACTAATGGGGAAACTATTGAAGAAAGCATTGTTCTCCATTTAGACATTTATAAGAAAGTTTTGATTGAAGTTATTGATGAGCTACCAAATGATCTCTACATGAGACTAGAAGCTAAAAGGTTATCTGTGATAGAATTGGATAAGAAATTGAAAGTTGAAGCACTCTTGGTTGTTCACCCGGTTAACTTCAAAGAAGAAATAGATGAACTTATTTATGAGGCTAACCAATCAGTATTTGCTAGTGGACACTGGCAAGTGAGCCTGATGGCTGGAAGAGTGAAGGAAATTGCAAAAGAAATAGTGGATAAATGGGATATATTCTTTGTAGAAATGGAAAAACAAGAGGAAATGAACAAACCCAAGAAGACATTTAAGGTTTATCAAAAGGACAAAGGTAAAGGAAAAATTGGTGGAGTTCCAAACATTAAGAATACTGACAATCTTCCACCGCCACCTTTGGATACTGCACCGGTACACTCAGAAGATCCACCGGTTATTGACACTGAAGGAATAAGACATGATGATACTAATCCTGAGTCGAAGATACCTTTTATAGTGAATGTGGATACTCAAGAGGTAAACATTGTTGTGGATAAGGAAACCTTTGAAGTTAAGTCAGATAATATTGACAATAGCAACATAGAAGAGGAACTAGTACAAACTATTGAAACTGAGACATCAACACAAATAGAGCAACTGGCACAGACTGAAAAACCCACTGAAGATAAAGGTACTAGCACAGGGCCACTGGAGACAGAGAAAATGATAGAGAAATAAACTGAGGTAGAGGTGCACATGAAGATTGAGAAACCGACAATCACAGAAACATTGAAACCATCTATGAAACCTTTAAAGGTTGAGATGCAAACACAGACTGATTCACCAAAAGAAAATACAAGAAAAATTGACACATCTAATGGGAGAAAAGAGGTAATAAAAACAATTGGTCAAACATCTGGCACATCTATAGGTGAATTCAGGCCTACCAATGTTATAGAGGTACTTTTGGATTCAATTAAGAAGATAAAAAATTGCAATGCATTGGCCTATAAGGCAATTGATAACATACTACCCATTCTTAAGTTGATTGCACCAAATTGTAAAATAGATCACATTACTGATTCTTTAGGTAAATTGGACACATTGTCCAAATTTATTGATAATAATGTAATACCTATTGATAAGGTGAATGAGGACACAATTAAGGAGAGAGTTTAAAAAGAGAAAAACACATTCTTTGAAGACACTATAAAGAAATGTACAGAACACTTAAATACATTATTACCGGTACTTAACTCTACAATTTTGGAGTACAAGGAGCTATATAGGGAAACATGCAAACCTCACCTTTTAACAGCGGACATAGATGAGGAGATCAGAAAAACACAGAAAGAAATTGATAACATAGAAGATAATATGATTGGTTCATCCGGACATATATCAGTTTTTGAGCAGGAAATGGAAGTTTTTTGGGAGAAGTTAGAGAAACTTAAGAAAGAGAAGGCAAGGATAGGGTCAAATTCCTGGGAACTTAAAAATAAACTTCGTCCTAAGTTGGACAATCTTATCACTCAGAGAATTGAAATATCTAAGGCATCAGTTCAAGGAGAACTATCACCAGAGGAACACATGCATTATCTCACCGGCATGATCCAATAGATTGAGGCAACTTTGAATGATAGCAAAAGGTTTATGAAGAGTCTAAATTTATTTTTGGCAGATATTTTTTAGATTGTAACCAACCGGTTACAGACTTTGAGGTGAAATTTTTGAAGTCGTTTGATTATTTTTGACAACCTTTGTCATTGATGTCAAAGGGGGAGTAGTGGAGAGAAAAATACTTGTATAGAGGAAATCACTTGCTTAGGGGGAGCACATCTTTTTGGAATCCTTTTGGACTTCAGTTTTTGGATTTTTCTCATGAGTGTTGCCATCAATGCCAAAGGGGGAGATTGTTGGCATTCTACACTCTTATGAGAATAGCTAATGTTGTCATTAATGGTAACCAATTGGCAACCATCTGGCAACCAACTGGAAGATACCGACACCGGCAATAGATTTCTACATACACCAGCAGACACTTCACCAACATCAGCAACAATGCATACCAGCACTCAGGCCGACATGGAATAAACTTTTGTTTGTTGTATTTTAATGTAAATATATTTTTTAAGCCAACAAGGCACATTGTAATAGACTCATATATGTATGAGATCTTATAGGTCATTTTAAATATGATATGAGAGATAGAGAAGAGCGAGATATGATGTATAATTTTGTATAAGGTGATATAGTTGACAACGAAGGTTTTGGTTATTGATTGAGCTTGAATCGGTATTGAACCTGGCATGAGAGATGATGTTTTGAAGCAATACATTGTATTGTATTTTGATAATCCATTTTGTAGTCAGTGTGACTCTTTATTGAGCAATGAGCTCTAGGTTGTTGGCCTCCCTGCATGTGCAGGCCCCTCATTGTAAGTAGTATTTGTTGATTGGCTAGTGAGTAAATATTGTGGGTCACAAATCCCACCAAGGTTTTTCCCACACCAGGCTTCCTCATTAAATATATTGTGTTATGGTGTGTTTTCTATGTTGTCTTTGTTATTGTTATTTGCTACATTAATTCTTATTTACCGGTACACTATTTTCAGATGCAAAGTTTTAAATAAGTAGAAATATTCTGCTAACCAATTAGACATTGATTCACCCCCCCTCTCAATGTCTTTGGGACTGTCATTGAATCTAACAAATGTATTGTTGGAACGTCATGCCTTTTGGCTTGAAAAATGTTGGGGAAACTTATCAAAGAGCCATGACAACAATATTCCATGATATGATGCATACCTTCATGGAGGACTACGTGGATGATCTCCTAGCTAAATCATTCACCTGAGCAAAACATCTGGGCATACTAGATAAAATCTTTCAAAGTTTGGAGCAATTCAAGGTTAGACTAAACCCTAAGAAGTGTGTTCTCAAGGTCACATCAGGTAAACTGTTAGGCTACATTTGTGTTGGAAAAGGGCATTGAAGTAGATCTAGCAAAGGTATAGGCTATCATGGAAATACCACCTCCCAAGAATATTAGCCAACTCAGATCTCTGTAGGGATAGCTACAATCCATCAAGTGATTTATAGCTCAACTAGTAGATAAATGTCCCCCATTCAATCATCTGCTTCATAAAAATATACCTTTCATATGGGAAGACAAGTGTGTGAAATAATTTCACCAGCTCAAACAATATCTGATGAATCTGCAAGTTTTGGTACCACCGATAGCAGGCAAGCCGCTCATTCTCTATATATCAATAGAAAAAGTATCATTGGGGGCAGTGCTAGTGCAAGAAGATCCAGAAGGCAAAGAATGAGCTATTTATTACATCATTGGGACTTTAAACGGATATGAGCTAAATTATACATTCATAGAGAAGGCTTTCTTAGCAATGGTGTTTGATTCTCAAACATTCTGCCACTATTTGCTAGCCCATACAATCAAGTTGGTACTAAAAATCGATCCTATCAAGTATTTACTCAGCAAGGTAGCTCTCACGGGATGATTAGCTAAGTGGGTCATGATTCTGAGTGAGTTTGATATCCAGTACACAGAATGTTGGGCTAACAAAGGACATGTAATTGCAAATCAACTGGCAGAAGCACCACTACTAGACCAACAACCATTATAGGTGAAATTTCCAAACATGGATGCACTCACTCTCACACCCTATACTTTGATGGATCATATACACAACATGGATCGGGTGTCGGCATCATTTTTGTTACTCCAGAGGGTCACACAATTCCAAGATCTTATAGACTGATGTTTCCATGCACCAACAACATTGCTGGATATGAAGCCCTGGTAATAGGAATCAAAATGGTTGTGGAATGGAGAATCACAGAATTGAGTCTATGAGCATTCTTAATTAGTTATCAATTAGATCAATGATGAATATTAGACAAAGGATGATAATCCAATGCCTTACAAGAGAATTGTGGATGATTTCAAACAATACTTTGTGCACATCATCTTTGAGCAAATCCCAATGTTGGATAATAGAGCTGCCGATGCAATGGCCACTATCACTTTACTACTGTAAATTCTAGATAAATAGAGTCGTTATGAGTTCCTGGTGGAGAAATTATTTTCCCCAGCCTATGATAATTCCGCATCCAAAGTCATCTATGCCCTAACCAGTTCAGAATCACCTCTATACGGGACAATCTATGATTATCTAAAAAAAATACCTTGCCACCCAACCTATCTCGCAACCAAAAACATAGCTTCATCCGGCAAGCCGCCTACTATACCTTAACCATTGACACACTTTACCCTCAAGGTCTAGATGGTACTCTTCTATGATGCCTTGATCGTAACAAATTTGACTCTGCCTTACACGAGCTTCACAAGGGTATCTATGGTATGCATTCAAGTGGTCCTACTCTTGCTAAGAAACTTCTAAGAATTGGATATTACTGGCCGACAATGGAGAGAGAGTCCTATCAATTTGCTATGAAATGTCCTAAATGCCAAATTCACGACAATCTTATCCATGCACCAGCACAGGAGTTGCAGTCGTTCACCACATCTTGGCCTTTCTGTCAATGGGGACTTGATTTGGTAGGGAAAATTCATCCTTCCTCTTCAAATGGTCATAAGTTCATTATCACTACAACATAGTATTTCACCAAGCGGATTGAAGCAGTCCAGATGACCACTGTAACTAGAAAATAGATCTCATCATTCATTCTCAATTATCTCATTTGCAGATATGGCATTCCCACTTCTATCATGATATACAACAGGCATCCTTTCAAGAATCAAGATGTGTGAGAGCTATGTGAATGATTCAAAATCCATCATCACTTCTCCACACCATATTACCCATATAGGAATGGTCAAGCAGAGGCATCAAATAAAACAATCCTAAAAATCCTCTAGAAAACCATAAATGATGCAGGCAGGGATTGGCATGTACAACTCAATCTGACACTTTGGGCCTACAGGACTAGTATCTGGACACCTATAGGGCCTACACCATATTCATTGGTGTATGGTTTAGAAGAAGTTTTACCTCTTGAGCTAAAAATCCCATCTCTATGAGTATCTTTGAAGGGCCTCATACCAAATGAGGAATAATGAGTAAACAGGTTGCATGAAGTAGAGCTTCTTGATGAAAAATGACAACATACCTATGACCATCTCAAGGCATATCAGTAGAAAATGTATAGAAGCTATAATCACAAAGTCATCCCAAGGGCTTTCAAAGTAAGTGATCTCGTACTAAAGGAAAATCCTAGAAATCAGCAAGATCGAGAAAAGAAAGGGAAGTTTGAGCCTAACTGGTTGGGTCCCTTTGTCATCATATCAGCCTACAGATTGGGAGTATATCAGCTATCAACTTTAGAAGGGGAGGTGCTCGACAAACCAACCAATAGTATCCATCTGAAGAAGTTCTACACTTGAGTCGTCCAATGCATGAATCAAACAAAAAGGCAAAAGAATAAAAAAATTAGAAAAAAAACTAAAAAACAAATCAAAAAGTACAATAACAACAAGTGGTGAAAACCTGGCAATGGGCACTATTTGTGAGAGAACAAATCCTCTATCTATCATTACTCATAACTTTGATCCATCTAATCTCATCTAATAGCCATCACTAGAACACTTGTACACATAGCATTATCATGAACATACTTAGCCTAGTCACTATCCTTGATTATCTAAAAACAATTATCCACATCATATTCCACCATGGCTTGGTGATCAATGTGTATATCCGCATCAACAAATATCTATGACTGGGGGCAACATTCCTCTCACTTTAGCATTCCGACAACAACAAACAAGGATCACAACATACTAGAGAACCAATGACAAAAACTACTCATTAAGCTAGAAATAGGACCATTATCCAACTGCAACTTTAACACACACATGATGGATGATTTTTTGAATCATTTGGTATAAAGTTTTGACTATTTGAATTTTTATTTCTGAATCTAGATCTCCTGAGCTACTCAAGGATGCACTAAGCTAGAGAAGCGACGAGGAAATCTAATATTTTCATTGGTTTTCTGTCTGTGAGGCGATCATTCATATGGTGCAAATTTATCTCAAGACATGATTGGAAACATATCATTGAAGACGTTTTCCCATTTGCACATACAAATGGTTAACTCTTGTCTGTTTTATGCAAGCAACACTTAGGTAGTCTTGGTTCAGTTATACCTTGACACTTGTGTCATCTTGCAATATCAAAATCCATCTAAATTTTACACGTCATTATGGTTCAATTATACCATGATGCTTGTATAAAATTTCAACATATCAAAAGCTCAATGATGACAAAAAAGAGCACAAACAAGTTACTAAACAGGAATGACAATGACATAATTAACATGATCATTTAGTTTCATATCATTTTAAACTTGCATCTAGTTGCATATCATCTTAAAATCACATTTCATCTTGCATTAGTCTCATATCATTATCATTGTCATACATCTCATTTTCAAGATACATCTCATATCATTACCATTATCATACATCTCATTTTCAAGATACATCTCATATCATTATCATTATCATACATCTCATAAATCAAAGTAATCAATGCAATACATCATCACATTCTCACCCATTTCATCATAAATCATACATTCACATCATAGTCAAAATCAAGAGCATTATTATCTAAGCATCAAATCATCCTCATAGAATCAGCATATCAAAACATAATGCATATCATACATCAATCATCATCAATAACACATTGCATGTGGATCAGAGAAAATCAACGCCATATATATATATCAAAATGATCAAAATGTATAAGGGATATCATGTCTATCAAAATACAATAAATGATCAAAAACCTCAAAGACAGGTCTCTTAGGTATGACTATCTCCTGAGGCTAACGGTCTAACAATAGATGTTCTAGCTCTTGGATCTCCACAAGGTGGGTCACATCGGGAAGGCCCTGTAACACCTCTTCTCTCTATCCTTGTATGACTATGGTCAGATTGACTGGATGCCATTGCAGCATAGCTAGGAGCTCTATGATCTCGAGGGACCACCTCCTCATATAGATGCCTATAATACTCTGCCTCCTTGGTCGAGTACTGTATCTCTCTCAACATGGCTTGAACTGGGGCACCAGCCATCACTCTCTCTAACTTGTCAGCAAGGGATTCTCCCTGAACCCAATGATCTATCTCTGTATCCCACTCTGCAATAACTTGCATAATCTGGCATTGTTGCACTAACACTTGTGCCTGCACCTATTGCACTGAGACCTGTATCACTCTAATCTGTGAATTATGTCGATGGGTGGGCACCCTAATCTGAACGGGTACCTGTTTCATGGTCCCACACACCCTTGTCCTTGTTTGAGGTGCTGATGGAGGTATAACATTAGATGTCCTCCTATAGGAAGGTTTCCTATCATCCTCTATACCGCCCACCAAAGCTAGCATCGCACCTACCCTACCAGCACCAAGCATGACACCTCTCCCTCTATCTCCACCCCCTCTCTCTCTATCTCCACCACCTCTCCCTCCACCTCCACCACCTCCTCCATCATCTCCACCTCCATCTCCTACCTCTTCTCCCTCCTCATCTCTCCATCTAGCTCCCCCTCACCTCTATGGCTTCTTCTCCTCATCATCATCAAAAGCAAGCAGCAGCTCTACCAGGTCAAATATAAGTGCCACTACATGTACCATGAAGTAGGCTGAAAACTCCTCTATCATCCCAGCATCAACAACCTCGGCCCCATAATCCTAGATATGTCCTACCAGCAACATACACTCCTGAACCACTACTACTCTATCTTGAGTAGGTCCCTACTTTGATACATCCCATCGCCAACAAGCATATAAATAGGTTCCCTATGGCATCACCTAGTATCTACCATATTGCCACTAAACAAAACTATGCAAGAATCTCTCTATAATGAGGGGCATCCATCCAATTAGATACCTCGACATATATACATAGGGAATCTCTAGCCTGTCCTCTACCTATCACCTTTTTTCGCTACTAGCTCAATCAGGTAGAGATATGATATTTTACACATGAGCAAGAAGGTGCATTTTTTATTCTACTAAATTGCATGCGTGATTATTTGAAAAGAAAGACAAAAGATTGCAATATCATTTTCATGGTAGAAAGATGCAGGAGATATCAGATCAATATGCCTCAGAAGGAGAAACAAGTGCTAAGTATGATAAGAATACATGTTTTTGTCTAACTTGTTTGCTTCTTGTATAGAGATAGGGAAAATAACTTTTTGTTAATTGAATTATAGCATGTGGGGTAAAATGTGGCTCCCACGAGGGTTGAGCCCAACATGTTGATGGAGATGGGTGTTTCTTTGCAGTTTTTTAAATTTTTACCTTATTGGCAATACCTACCTTGATCAGCAAGATGACCTGATGAGTAGTGTGGAGCATGGAATGTTGTGATTGGCTAAAGGGGAGTGCTTTCATGTTAACCTGATGACCCGATGGAAAGGCCTAGGCGTAGACCACTTATCCCACATTGGCCACACGGAGGAAATTTATCGCATTTATATCTGCATATATCCTTACTGTCAAAGCTTACAGGCTTTTGACAAGGAGCAGTTTAGCATTGGTGGGTCCCCCCCATGTGTAGACACGTCTCAAAGTGGCCAAATTTTGTAGTAAAAGGGAAAATTACCAAGCGAGTTAGTGACTGATGAGATGGAATCCAGTGGTGGAATCTCTAAATGGATATCGAATAGATCTTGGCATCGATGAATCTCTAAATGGATTCAGCAAAGGCATCAATTTCATCAAAATAAGAGGGATCAATGAAACTGTAGTTTCGATGAGACATGAAAACTGTTCGCCGAGGGAGTAGTTTGGCTGAAAGAATGATATCTAATAGAACCACTAGCAACATGGTAGTCCAGGTGGATCTGCGAGAAAGACATAGGTTGACATGTGGCAAGCCCGACAGATAGGTGGTGCTCAAGAAGATCTCATGAGTGAACCAGGGGTTGCCACACGGTGACACGTGGCAAAGGGGAGCATATCAACTGAGGTTAATGGTTGGGCAGATCAAGGAAGATCGAATGGTGATATGAGAGATCTAACGATGGTCGCTATACCATGATAGAAAGAAGCTCGCCAGTTATCCCCGTGACTTGGAAACAAAGCACGTGCGGAAAAGGTGATTGCCCAGGTGAGATAAGGGTTGCGCAAGTTTGAGAAGATCCAATGACCGTTGCTATACCACAAGATGAAGATGCTTGATAGTTATCCCATGTGACATAGCAACTAGCGACATGGCAGTTGAGGTGGTCAGCCAGTTGGGCTTAGACAAGTTAGATTGTAACATGTGGCAAGGGTTTGCAGATGAGTGACTCAAAAGTGGGCCTGTTTTGAAGGTTAAAGAGGTGGTAAAAAAATGAACAAGTTCTTGAAGATCTAAGGGCTATCGCTATACCGCAATGAAAAGGTGCCTGAAGGTTAATCCTTGCAACATAGCGACTGATGACATGGTAGTTAAGGTAGCGCCCAGTTGGATCCAAAGGCAAATCAGGATGTGCCATGTGGTAGAGCACAAAAAGTTGTCATCGTGCCATCGGATATCACATTGTTGGGAGCATGCCATCAGATATTGGCAGAATTATTTTGACGCTACGTCGGTAACCTGATAAGAAGGTGCACAAGTTGTAAACTGTCTGTAGACAAGTGACTCACTCCAGGTGAACTCGGTGTGAAATGATGAGAATTCAATAGTTTTGGAGTTTTTCTTTTAGTTAGAGTCTTGATTTGGTGGAAATGACAACACATATTTTTGGGAGCCAAAACTCATTTTTTGAATTTTTGAAATCTTACTTGCATAAGGGACTTTTTGTCACTTAGTTCTCTACTTCTAGAGTTAGTACTTGTTTAGTAGTAGAGATCTTTGCTCTTGTAACTGTTGGCATTATAACAGACAATAAGAGATTGTTGGCATTTCAATTAGGATATTGAGAAGGTTGTTGATAATTATGGATATAACTGATTAAGGATGTTTATTGTCTTCACAATATTATTTTGTCATTGATGTCAAGAAATTGATTTTCTGATTCAGTGTGATGTTGCCATATCTTAAGAAGTATGTTTTGAAGAGAATTAAGATGTCAATAAAAGACATAGAAAGAATGTGATGAATAAGGGGAGGAATAAGTTATTCAATGGGCAACTATTACTGAGTTAGACAATGATGAGATCATGTTGTTTAGAGTGTTTTGATATCCTACATATGCTATTGTTTGTAAGGTTAATACTATACTATGTTACCGAGCAAGGAACCTAGTCAGTAAACCCTAAGGTTATCACTATCGGTTAATGAAGGTGGAATGTCTACCAAGTGAAGTTTAGTATTTACCGAGTTGCAACCAAGTAATAACAGAATGCATTGAATGAATACATGCGTTATTGAATGATGGAAGCTGAAGAGTTGGTTATGATTAAATGATTGATACAATGTGTATGAAGTTTGTTAAGGATCTATGGCAATGGAAGATCAGTAGGAAGATCTACAACTCAGATTGAACTGCAATACCCTAGCACAAGTTCCAAGAAATGTATGCAAGTTCCAAGGCAAGGTAAAATGTTTTCAGATCAAAGGATACATTGAACTTGGTCAAGATTGAAGATCTCATGGCTATGATTGATCATGGGAAATGTGATCAAAGAGATTAAGTGGTTAGCAAATTGTTTATAAATAAGGAACTGTTGATAAACAATGTATGTGGACAAGTGTAAGCACAGGGATGCTACATAGTGATTACCGAGCACAGAAGCTTGAAGACCTATTTGAATAATAGAGTAAGGAGCCTAGCAGAGGGACAAGATAAGTCCTATGACTAGATTGTATTGAGCAAATAAGAATCTTCTTTAGCATTTTAGATGCAAAGTTGCAGACATACTCATTACTGTTATTTATTTGTAAGTGATAGAAAATCTCTTAACTGAGTGGACTTAACAATCTTATTTGTAAATCCTCTAGCAAGGTGACATTCTGATTGAGTGTTTGAAACCCTTTAACAAGGTCACCTCTAACAAGGTGAAGGGTCACATCTAGCAATGTGTTTGTAATCTTTAACAGGATTTGCTTTTAACCAAGCATACTCTAGAAGAGTATATTTCTTAGTGGGTCTGAAATCCCATAGTGGTTTTTCCCTATTTGGGTTTCCACGTTAAATCTGGTGTTATGAGTGTTGTTATGATTATGTGTTCTTAAATTTGCATGTTTTATAGTTTTGGTTACATATATCTGTTAAAGCTACCGAGGTTGAATTTGTTGAATATATTGAAGATTAAGTTTGTATGATTCACCTCCCCCCTCTCATCTCATTAACAATTGGCATCAGAGATAACAGTAACTCATTTTTTTTATGAATATTTTCAGATTTTCATGAGCATTATTTAGATTTTGTAATGAGAAATACTCCTTGTTTTCAATAAACAACTGAATCCTTCTCTTATTTTCTGTGTTCTAAATGTTCTTGTGAATATTTTTGGATGAATTAGTTGTGATTATTATCAAATAATTCTTCATTTTATCTCTATTCCTTCAATGTTTAGTGCATGGTTAAGCATACTATAGGGCAGATCAGTGTTAGAGTTATACTTTTTTGGTAAATGAAGTTGTGGGAATTATCTTTGTTCTCCTTCACAAAAATATCAAAAAGACTGAACCTTTCACATGAGGCGTTTATGCAAAGTATGCAATCTAAAGTTGTGAGTGTTTTAGATTTCTTTATTGAATTCTTGTGAGTTCCTTATCATTGCAGGTCATTTTCAATCATTGGTGGATCACCTAGCACTAGTTAATTTTCAATTTTATGCATATCCTTCTACCTCTTTTCAAGTCAAGAAGTCATTAGTTTTTAGGTGATCAAATAGGAAGCCGACCTATAATCTAGAGGTTTGCTCTCACAATAGGATACCCATAGCCTCAGAGTAGTCCAATGTGTCACTAGATTGCAGGAATTTCAAGCTTGCATCAAGTGTAAATCCATGTGACAATAGTTTTTGGCACACCCAGTCGGATCATTGGACTTTATAGTTCATAGAAAGCCACCGTATGTTGTCTTGGTGTGTGTAGTAGAAAATTATTTTTCACACCTGGTGACTCAAATCTTTGTTATTTTAGCAGTCTTGCCTTCCTAGCTTATGAGAAAATACCAGACTAGGCAAAGTGCAGCCTCAATCAATCATACCTAGCTATCACCCCCAAAAAGGAGAGTTAGGGTAGTTAACAAAGTTCCTAATCTAGTAGTTGGTGTGCTGCCTATTAATTATAATTCTTACCCTATTGTTGTAGCTTACAACAATCCACTAATTGCAAGTTCTTCCAATTAGAATACACCAAATACCACTAGTTCTAATAGTGCTACTAATTCTAACAACAATATGGCTCTTAATCAACCCCCTAGGGTCCATTCATTTGTGCCTTTTAATTAGGGTAGTCCTTTAAATTTGGTTCAGCATGATGACATACCAGCTGCAACACTTAAGAGTTTGCCATTTTTCACTGGAGAGGATCAAACAACTGTTATTGAACATATTAGAGATGCGGCTTCCTTGTGTGGAGTGCATCATATTGTTGCAAAAAATGTTGTTTTGAGGCTTTTGGCAGCTTCTTTCAAAGGGAAAGCCCTTCAGTGGTTCAGGGGCCTGCCTATGAACTCAATAGTTACATGGGATGAGCTAGGACAACTTTTAAATCAGCATTTTGAAGACAAGTTAGATCATCTTTCATTGGTGGAGCAACTCACTACCATCAAAAGAGCTCCACATGAGCATATGTTGGATTTCAACTACCAGTTTCAAAGGACTTGGAATCGGATTCCAGCATCGGTAAAACCTTGTAATGATTATTCTTTTTTGTTTTACCTAAAGGCGTTGAATAGTGATATTGCACTCATGATACAGTCTATGGGGGGAAATACTTTACTAGTAGCATTTGATGTTGTTGTTAGGGCTAATAATAGTCTTATTCAAGCAAGGAAGATAACACCTAGGCCTCCCATGCCAATTTCTACTGATATACAACCCATTATCCCTTAGTTCCACCTGTTATAGCTATTGTACCTTCATTTCCAGCATATAATGCTCAAGTTGCAATTCAAGAGTATGTTGTCCCTAGTCATTTCCTGGAGATAATAAGTATTAAGGAGCAAAACGTTAACCTACAAAAGACTTTGCAAAATTTTGGTAATGAGTTGGTTAATATCAAGAAAGCCCAAACTCAACCACCTTATCAAATTCCTTTCCAAGCTCCTTACCAAGCCTCATACAAGCCAAACTCTCAAGGTCAAAGAAGGAATTTAACCAAAGGCCCTTTCAGCAGTATAATCCTAATACACCTAGTTCCTCAAGGGATATTGTTCTAGTCCAAAACAAATTGGTAGCTGGCTATGAGTTGTGTTTTCCTTGCAACTAGCCACATAACCAATCTCCATGCTCCAATGGCATGTTAAATTAGGCATTGATGGTGTATAATAGTGTTGTTGTTCCAATAAATCAGTCTCAAGAAGTTAATGAACAACAATCTACACCCATGGAACAAGATAGTCCTGGTGTTACTTTGATGAACTGGCAAGGTGAGGAGTTTTGTGGGGTTAATTAGCCTCAAAATCGGTCTTATATCCCTATAGCAGCCAACACAAGGTCCAAGAAAAGGGATATCGACATGGGGTAGTAGACTAATAAGAATAATAATCAACCTTTCTCAAGTACCCAAGCTTAGGCAGGGTCTTTATTTGCTCAAAATACACAGATTCTTTAGAGATCACAGCCTGAGGTAAATAAAGTTCAGCCAAAAAGTCAGCCTTAGCCAGCACAAGTGCAAAAGGAAATTATTGTTACTAAGGGACAACAGAAGGTTAGTATGACTGATTTTAATATTTTGGATCAGTTGAAGAAAACTCATGTTAGCGTATCAATGTGGGATTCACTAGCTCTTCCTGGGCAAAAAGTTTTGTTACATGATGCTTTGTCTAACATTTCCTTGACTACCCAACCATCTAATTAGCAAGCTCCAAAGGTTTTTCTTACCAATAAGCCTCAACACAAGAGTGAACAATAGTCTCAATAGTCCAAGGTAAACAAACCACCTCCCTTTTATATCACTCTAATTATTGGCCAACACCTAGTGCATAATTGCATGATAGATTCAGGTGCAAGTACCTCAGTCATGCCCAAGTAGTTGGTTGACCAATTAGGATTGACTTATGAGCCATTGAATAAGGGTGTAGTGCAGTCATATGGGAATATTGTAAATATTGTATGAGTCATTAAAAATTTGAGTCTAACACTCCATGCTTGCCCCAATTTTTGTATTTTGCAAGATGTATATGTGATAGACCTGCCACCCTACTTTGCAATTTACTTATCAAGAGACTTTACAGCCAAATTAGGGGGTTATTTGTCATCTGACTGGTCACATATGTTTTTTAGGACTAGGTATGGAACTAAAGTTACTATTAAATTAGAAGATTTAGCTAATGATCACATAGAACCCTATGTCCCTAGTGTTGTCAATGCCAATTTCACCATTCATGAGAAAGATAACCAACCCATTCTGCGTGATCCAAACACCCCTATTCATGACATTCTTGACATTATTCTGGATGAATGGGCAGCTAAGAATCTTGAGGAAAATCCTTTTAAAAATATGGATGAGGTAAACCTTTGAGTCTATATGTTTCATGAACAAGGTTCTGTTGTCCCAAATTTGATGAAGGATTTTGGACAACAAGATAATCAACATCAAAATGAGCTTTGGAAGCTCTATTTTGATGGGTCGAGAAGTAAGAATGGTGCTAGTGGTGGTTGCATGTTGATTTCCCCTATTGATGATAAGAATTATGTAGCTTTCAGGTTTTCTTTTAGCTACACTAATAATACAACTGAGTATGAGGCCTTAATTCATGGTCTACAATGGGAAAAGAAGAGAGGCATCAGTTGTTTGCAGGTTTATGGTGATAGTGAATTGGTTGTCAACCAAGTAAGAGGTCTCCATACCACTAATAAGGATGTTTTAAAGTCTTATAAACATAGGGTATGGGATCTTATTGAAGATTTCCAAGATTTCAATCTGATGTCTATTCCTAGAAATCTTAATAAGCATGTTGATAGACTTGCTGCAATAGGAGCAAAGTATGATATTCCAAGTGATATCAGCAATACTAATTAACATCAATATGTATTAGTGATTGTTAGGTCTTCCATTCCTAATGATGTTGATCATTGGCAAGTTTTTGATAATGATCAATAGATTATTAACTTTTTAAGGGAAGAGGCAGAGGTTTCAAATACCAACCAAGAGAAGCTTAAGCAAAAGTATGATGATTAGGTCATACAATTGAAAACAAACAAGCTACCTAAGGGTTTGGTCACATTGGATTCAATTTTCAATGAGGATGATCAAGTGAGAAAAGAAAAATCCAGCTTGTAGATCAAGGAGGAACATTATGAAAATGTTGAGATTTTCAAGGATAAGTTGTTAAAGCTTGGCAAGGTGTGTACTTTAGAGGAAATACATGCATTTGTTTTACTATGCCAAGAGTTTAGTGACATATTTTCTTGGCAATATTCTGATTTAAAAGGCTTTGACCCTAGTATTGGCCAACATACCATAGAGCTTGAGCCTAATGCTAAACCTATGAGGCAAAAACAGAGGCCTCTTAATCCAAAGGTTGAGCCCCTTATGGTCAAATAACTTAATGAACTCATCGAGAGTAGCATTATTTTTCCTATTAAACACACCTCTTGGGTGTCGAATCTTGTCCTAGTTAGGAAAAAGAATGGTGAAATCAGGATTTGTGTTGATTTCTGAGATCTCAATAGACCCTCATTGAAGGATAAATATCCACTGCCCTCTATGGAGCAGATCATGCAAGTTGTTGCAGGTTCTAAGATATTCTCCTTGCTAGATGACTTTTCAGGTTATAACCAAGTTTTAGTGAAGGAGAAAGATCAATTTAAAACAACATTTACAACTAAATGGGGCACTGTGGCATATAAAAAGATGCCATTTGGTTTGTCAAATGTTGGTGCCACTTTTCTGCGTGCTATGAATATGGCATTTCATGGTTTGATGTATAAATTTGTACTTATTTATTTGGATGATATCATTGTTTATTCCAAAAATACAGTTGAACACCTAGCTCACCTAAAGAAATTTTTTGAGAGGTGTAGAGAGTATGGTATATCTCTCAACCCAAAGAAATGTGTGTTTTCTGTTCATAAGGGTAAGCTTCCGGTCTATGTGGTGTCAATAGAAGGTATTACTCTTGATCTGGTGAGGGTAAGTGCTATTATTTCCTCACCTCTACCAGCACACAAGAAGTGTTTGCAAATCTTCTTGGGTATGATTAATTTTGTTAGGAGGTTTATTCTAGATATTGTAGAATTATTAAAACCTCTAACTTCTATGTTGAAAAAAGATATTCCTTTCAGTTGGTCTAAGGATGGGAGAAGGAGTTTTGAGCTTATAAAAGAGGCACTTGCAGATGCTCCTACTTTGCTAAACCCAGATTTCTCAAAAGACTTTATTTTGTATTCTTATGGAAGCATCTTAGCTATATTGGTTCAAGAAAATGAGCATGGTTTGGAGCAGCCTTTGGCCTTTTTTAGTCAAGGCCTTAAGGATTATGAGGAGAAATATTCTTTTGTTGAAGAACATGTTCTTGTTGTTGTTAGGAGTTTGAAAAAGTTTAAGCATATGTTGTCTAACAATAGGATTAAGTTGATGGTTGCTCACCCCTTAGTTAAAGATTTTTTGCTCAGCAAAGACTTAAATGATAAGAGGGCTGGTTGGGTGACTAAGGTGATGGAATTTGATGTTGATATTAAGGTCACCAAGCTAGTTAGAGGTAAGGGACTGAGTGAGAAGCTTGTTGATCACACAAGAAGCAGTGAAGAGGATGAGGAGAAGGTTGTTTTGTCCCTCCAAGATGAAGAACAAGTGGTTGTTCTTGTTCCTCCTACTAGCTGGGTACAAGAAATGACTCTTTTCTTGCTGACCGGTGAGTGTACTCATGGATTGAGTAAGTCAAGAAGAAGGTATTATAGACTTCAGTCCATTCCCTATGTACTCTTGAATGGTTTTCTATTTAGAAAGGATTTTCATGGTGTATTATTGAGGTGCATAGATGTTGATCAGGTTGATAAGGTGTTGCATGAGTTTCATGAAGGATCAATAGGAGGACACTTTTCAACAAGAGCTACAGTTCTAAAAGTTATGAAAGGAGGCTATTATTGGCCTAATTTGTTCAGAGATGCACATTCCTGGGCTAGAAAGTGTAAAGAATGCACCATGTTTGCAGGAAAAGAGAGGTTGGCAGTGCTGCCATTGCAACCTATTCAGGTAGAACAACCCTTTATGAAGTGGGGTTTGGATTTAATTGGAGTCATAAATCCACCTTCAAGTGCTAGCCACAAGTGGGTGCTCACAACCACTAATTATTTTACTAAGTGGATTGAGGCTCTAGCACTAAAGGAAGCAAACGAGACAGTTGTTTTGAACTTTTATGTTGAGTTGATAACTAGATTTAGTGTCCCTAAATCTATAGTTTTAGATAAAGCTCTTGCTTTTGTGGGGAGCCAAATATCTAATTGGGTAGTAAAGAATGGTGTTTATCTCAACACCTCGTCTAACTATTACCTTCAAGGCAATGGACAAGCTGAGTCCACAAATAAGAATCTTATCAGAATCATCAAAAGGACCATGGAAGGAAACCAGCGAGCTTGGCATACCAAGCTCAAATCAGCCTTATGGGCTGATAGAATCACACCAAAGAGGTCCACTGGAATGTCTCCATACATGCTTGTGTATGGGAAAGAAGCGAGGTTGCCTATTTCACTTGAGTTTCTAGCCCTTGATCTATCTAACCAGCTGGATATGATTGAGGAAGAGCCTATGACAACAAGATTGGCTCAGCTGATTGAGCTAGAGGAAGTTAGAAATGAGGCAATGATGCAAACTAAGCATCACCAAGCTCAAATGAAAAGATCTTTTGATAACAGGGCTTCTCCTAGAGTGTTCAAGGAAGGTGACATTGTCCTGAAATTGGATGAATTCAAGAGCATGCCAAACAAGCATACAAAGTTTGATGCTTTTTGGAGTGGGCCTTATATGATTTCTGAGTGCAAGTAGCACAATGCCTTCTAGCTATTTAAGTTGGATGGTGAAGTTGAACCAATCCTAGTTAATGGGATTCACCTCAAGCATTGCTTTTGAGGTATGCCTAAAAATTTGTACATATTTCAGTTTTTCTAGTGGTAAAAAGTGCTTTGCACAGTAGGTCAGTTTGTAGTTTTGTTTTCCCTAACTACCTAGTGCATGGTTCTGAAGGAGTAATAGGAGTCATACTATTGCAATCCATTGAAGCTATAGAAGAGAAGTGTCCATTATGTGAAACAAGGAGTATGTTTATCCCCTCTCGCACACAAAAGGCATCTCCCTCATATAGCTGCATCACATTGTTGTAGCAGAGTTTTTTAGAGTTCTTTTGTTGTTACCATGTCTTATTTCATTGATTACAGCCATATCATTCATGACAGCAAGTTGTTTCAGCTTTCTGTTACAAGCCACATACCTATAAACAATGAAGTTGGACAAGTTTTGAGGAATTTTCAAAGTTCCTGCTATGTCAGTTGTGTTTTTGGTTTTCTATGAGTTTCAGTGACTCTGTGCCCCATAGATAGAGTTATCCAGCTGGTCAAGATGTTTAGCAAGTAAACATATAGCAGATGTTGCCAAAAAATGTTACCTACTTTCATTACTAGCTCAATCAGGTAGAGCTGTGATATTTTACACATGAGCAAGAAGGTGCATTTTTTTATTTTGCTAAATTGCATTCATGATTATTTGAAAAGAAAGACAAAATATTGCAATATCATTTTCATGGCAAAAAGATGTAGGAGATGTCAGATCAATATGCCTCAGAAGGAGAAACAAGTGCTAAGTATCAAAAGAATACATGTTTTTGTCTAACTTGTTTGCTTCATATGCAGACATAGGGAAAATAACTTTTTGTTCATTGAGTTATAGCATGTGGGGTAAAATTTGGCTCCCACGAGGGTTGAGCCTAGCATGTTGATGGAGATGGTTGTTTCTTCGAAATGTTTTGAATTTTTGCCTTATCAGCAAGACCTACCCTGATCAGCAAGATGAGTCGATGAGTAGTGTGGAGCACGGAATGTTGTCATCGGCTAAAGGGGAGTGCTTTCATGTTATCCCAATGACCCAATGGAAAGGCCCAAGCATAGACCATTTATCCCACATTGGCCACGTAGAGGAAATTTATCGTATTTATATGCAAGGCTGCATATATCCTTAGTGTCAAAGCTTACGAGCTTTTGACAAGGAGCAATTCAGTATTGGTGGGCCACCCCACGTGCGTGCATCTCAAAGTGGCCAAATATCAATAAAAGGGATAATTAACAAGCAAGCAGGTTGCAAAGAATCTGACGGCCATCACTATACCACTATGCGAAAGTGCTTGACTATTAACCACCATGACTTAGCCACTGATGAGATGGCATCCAATGGCGGTATCACATACTGACACATGGCTGATAGGTGGGGCCCAGATGGTGGCTAGCTGGATGTGCAGTCAAATCAGAGAGTGAATATCGAATAGATCTTGGCATCGATGGATCTCTAAAGGGATTCACCGAAGGCATCAGTTTCATCAAAATAAGAGGTATCGATGAAACTACAGTTTTGATGAGACATGAAAACTATTTGTTGAGGGAGTAGTTTGGCTAACATAATGATATCCAGTAGAACCACTAGCAACGTGGTGGTCCAAGTGGATCCGCAAGCAAGTCATAGGATGATGCATGGCAAGCGTAGCTGATATGTGGTGCCCAGGTAGATCTCATGAGTGAACTAGGGGGTGCCACATGGTGACACACGGTAGAAGGGCAGATCAAGGAAAATCAAATAGTGATATGAGAGATCTAATGGTGGTCACTATACCATGATAAAAAGAAGCTCGCTAGTTATCCTCGTGACTTGGCGACAAAGAACATGCAGAAAAGGTGAGTACTTAGGTGAGATAAGGGTCGCACAAATCTGAGAAGATCCAATGGCCGTTGCTATACTGTGAGATGAAGATGCTCGATAGTTATCCCCTATGACATAGCAACTAGCGACGTGGTAGTTGAGGTGGCCATCTAGGTGGGCTCAGACAAGTCAGATTGTAACACGTGGCAAGGGTCTATAGATGAGTGACTCAAAAGTGGGCCCGTTTTGAAGGTTAAAGAGGTGGTTAAAAAATGAATAGGTTTTTGAAGATCAAAGCGCTCTCACTATACCACAATGAAAAGGTGCCTGAAGATTAATCCTCGTGACATAGCGACTGATGACATGGTAGTTAAGGTAGCACCCAGTTGGATCCAAAGGTGAATCAAGATGTGCCACATGGCACAGTGTGGAAAGTTGTCATCATGCCATCGGATATCACATTGTTGGGAGTGTGCCATCAGATATCGACGGGAGTATTTTGATGCTATGTCAATAACCCGATAAGGTGTGTGAGTTGTAAACTATCTATAGATGAGTGACTCATTCCAGGTGAACTCAATGCGAAATGATGAGAAGTCAGCAATTTTGGAGGAGTTTTTGTTTTAGTTAGAGTCCTGATTTGGTGGAAATGACAACACATATTTTTGGGAGACAAAATTCATTTTTTGAATTTTGGAAAGCTTACTTGTATAAGGGAATTTTTGTCACTTAGTTCTCTAGTTCTGGAGTTGGTACCTATTTAGTAGCAGAGATCTTTGCTCTTGTAACTCACTTTTTTTATGAATATTTTTAGATTTTCATGAGCATTATTCGGACTTTGTAATGAGACATACTCCCTATTTTCAATAAACAACTGAAATCCTTCTCTTATTTTCTGTATTCTAAATGTTGTTGTGAATATTTTTGGATGAATTAGTTGTGATTATTATCAAATAATTCTTTATTTTATCTCCATTCGTTCAATTTTTAGTGCATGGTTAAGCATACTATAGTGCAGATCAGTGTTAGAGTTATACTTTTTTGGTAAATGAAGTTGTGGGAACTATCTTTGTTCTCCTTCACAAAAATATCAGAAAAATTGAACCTTTCACATGAGGCATTTATGCAAAGTATGCAGTCTGGAGTTGTGAGTGTTTTAGATTTCTTTATTGGATTCTTGTGAGTTCCTTATCATTGCAAGTCATTTTCAATCATTGGTGGATCACCTAGTAGTAGTTAATTTTTAGTTTTATGCATATCCTTCTACCTCTTTTCCAGTCAAGAAGTCATTAGTTTTTAGGTGATCAAATAGGAAGCTGACCTATAATCCAAAGGTCTCCTCTCCCAATAGGATACCCACAACCTTAGAGGAGTCCAATGTGTCACTGGATTGTAGGAATTTCAAGCTTGCATCAGGTGCAAATCCATGTGACAACAGTACCCAGACCTCACAATCCATATATGGTAACTAAATGATCATATCAATATCATCCAATACCCTCTGCCATTTCTCTAATTTTCCTAGCTTACGTTGGACAACTACACCTGTATACCCATAAACATAAGCCTGACCAACTAGCCTATCCTTGTCTGCAAGTGGTCTCGTGATGAGAATATGCTCCTAGGCCCACACCTGTAATAATGTCATCCCAGCTGATAAACTAGTATATCCCAGATATACCATGTGGTGAAGCTCTTTGTATAGATGGGCAAACATACATGACCCCCATGCAAACCTATACCCTTGCATCACCATGTCCTCTAACACTAATCCCCATCCAATGGCTAGTCCTTTCAACCTACGGTCGGGACACAGGAAGGCACCAATGAAACCTGCTAATACTAATTGTAGCGGAGTGTAACCTAAATCCAAAAACTCCTACCACAAGATCTCATAACCATAAATCTCATCATCCTCGAAGATGTGGTGGAGAGACTCTATCCCACCCTCCTCAATTTTCTTGTAAGGCAACAAATCTCCAACCACTGAAATCCACAGAATCCAATAGCAGTCCTCTGGTGTGACTATCATCTCGCCCGTCACCAAGTGAAAGGTGTTTGTATCACTGTGCCACCTCTATGCGAACACTATCAATAAACCTCAGTTAATGATATACAGAGACATGTCTAATAAGGAGGACAACCCACATCTCTCAATAATATCTCTCTCAGCCTTTGACAAACATGGAATTAGTGTCCATGGCCTCAATAATCGCTCTCAAGACTGGAGCACACCAATCTCTTCCTGTAAATCAACAAGTATCCATCATTAGTTCTCAAAACCATCCAATATATCAAATCAAAGCAAATCAACTTGAAACAAGAGAATCATCTCGAGAACACATCAAAAATCCATATCGAAATCAAAATCAAATTCATATCGAAAAGCAACATCAATAAACTATATTGAAAATCAAAGACCCATATCGAACATCAATCAGAACCCATATCGAAAATCAAATCAAGGTCTCATATCAAAATCAGAAATCATGATCCATATCGACAATCAGACCCATATCAAGACTCACCAATCCATATCAAAAATCAAATCCAGATCCATATCAAAAAATAACATCAATACCTATATCAAAATCAAAATTAGACCCATATCGAATTCAAGACTCAAATTGACTCAACAATCCATATTGAAAGCAATTCATATCGACAGCAATGGGACCCATATCAAAAATCCAATTCAACTTGTAATACAACAACATATCAACATCAGAAATCATCATAAAGTAGGACTCACATTTGATCATAAACCATATCAAAATAATAAACAGACACATATTGACATCTACACAATCTATCTAATCTGTTCAACTCATGATGCATTCTTCACAAACACCTTTTTTTACCAACTTTGGACCCTATGCACTAAACAGGGTCTCCTAAGTATTAAGCTACCACCTATGTGCTACCCAGCCTAACCATTGTGCTTCTATGCAAACCCCATGCACTAATTCATCCTATACGCTAAATTACCCCCCAACCATACTACAATGTGGTCCTTAGATGCTAAAACTCCTTGGGTTTTGCTACATGCTAATACTCCTATCATATGTGCTGAACAACTTACTCGACACGCTAAACCGACAAAATCTGACCCAAAATTTGAAAAATGTGACCAAATAAATAAAATCGATCAAAAAGGAAGGTGGATTTTGGCCACTTACTAGTGGGCCATAGGCTGCAGCTCTCTAGTGTCACCTAATGCACTCAAATTAGTGTGAGTAGGGAATCGACATTGTCATCAGAGCTACAAAAGTCACAATCACAAAGAGACAAGTGTGCAAATGATATGTCAAAGTTACTTTTTACCTTTTAATAGGGTAAAATCAAAAAGGTTAATAAGTTGGGCATGTATTTCCCTCCCACTTTTTTTATTTTTAACCTTATCAACATCATTTTCGGGAGATGAATCAATCATCTACATTCAACGTAGTCAATATTCTCATATCACAATTAATTAAAAAATGCTCATTAACTTGACAATTTTTCACTAAATCCTTGATTCATCTCTCGAGGGGGCATTATCAATATTGTTCATCAAATCTACATCTGGGGCATCATATCGACATTTCGACACACAATATCATATCGATCAAACTTTAACAGCATATCCGACAAATTTTCTTTGAATCAACATGTGCACACCCATCACTTCAAAAAGTGGAAAAATGTAGACGTATAAATCTGACCACTTTCTTAAATAAATATTTAATATTTATTTTAAGCCTAATCCTCCTATTAATTAAATTCTATTTAATTAATTTCTTCATTTTCATCTATTTGATTAAATCAATTACTCAATTTATTTAATTAAATTCACCTAAACCTTTTCTAGCCTTTAACTAAAATAAATCACTTTATTTAATTAATTCCCCTTTCTCCCTTTTTAATTAAATTTAAATTTAATTAAATTGACCCTTGCAAATAAATAAACCTAATTTATTTATAAAATCCCCCCACTTGTATTTATGCAAGTTGCATCTATTTTGGTTGAAATAAAGTATTTTATTTTAATTAAAATCCTCATCCATATACTTGCATTTTCCTACATATCCCACTTGTCTCCTAAACCCCTTCTAGATTCTTCTAATCACTTCCAATTTAGCCTAATTCATCTCTTGATTATTGTCACATTCCTAAGCAAATAGATGTCACTTCTCAAAGACTCCAAAGTCTTTGAAATGCATTAAAGGCTTTATGTCTTCAACAAGTTAACCCTCAAAGTCTTCCTAACCTTTAATGGTTAACTCAACCTTCTTGCATAGTTAGAGAATTTATCTCTAACTTAACCTTCATCTAACCCAAGGGTCTCATCAAGAATTCATGGCCTTAACCTTGGTTATCCTATTTGTAGACACCCAAAATTGTCATGTCTAATTAAATAAATATTTTATTTATTTAATTATCTAAGCCTAATTTTTCTATTAATTAAATAAATCTTTATTTATTTAATTAATTCATTTATCCTCTTCATTTGGTTGAAGGTCCCTATTTCACAAAGTCTTTTGGGTTTTAAAATTTACCTAACTTGCGTGTTTGCAGGAAGGGGTGATTATTTGAAACAAAACCAAACTACTAACAAATCTTTGTTGCAGGTCCTTGGCAAGGGTTTTTTTTGGATTTTTATTGTGTGCCTTGTTTTCATAGACTAGCAAACACTTCCATTGGTGCACTAAAATTGAATCATTGTCTTTTGTGTCTTGAGCAATAGGCTCTTTTTGTTTAATCTTTAGAGGGCCTCTCTTCCCGTGTGGTCATTAGGACTACTAGTGAGAAGAGAATGACCCAAGTGGTAGCGAGGAAAACCCACCTCTTCCGAACCACTATAAACAAATGTATTCATGGTGAAAACTATGAATAAGGTGTGCTGATTAGTTCATACTGACACTATGTCTCCCCATAAACCTGTTTGATCAAATTTATTTGATTAGTTGTAGGGCATAACCCCTATCGGCTGGGAGCCTTCTGTATTTACAGAGCTGAAAGTGCCGCATGTATGGCCACATGAGCAGATGCCCTTACTAGCACCTTTTTGTTTTAGAAGCCCAAATCCTTCTAGTTGTTGGGGCAGGAGGTCAGACCTCTAGTAGCGGCCCACACACATACGGTTCTTAGTAGAGATACAAAGTTTACCATGGGGAGTTTTCATGGGGACTGATGCTTGGTTGACCCGAGAAGTGAGTGCTGAGGGTGGAGCCAGTGAGGTCAAGCATCTAAGTATCCGCTTTGAATAGCGTAGCCTTGGGGGTAAAACCCTATGTGGGATCAACAACTATTGTCGTGGCCAGCCATAAGAATTGTGCTTGACTTATTTTAAACATTCAAACATTCAAGACCAAACAACAAAACATTGTGTCTTTTATGTCTTCAAGTGTATGCAAAACAATTTTACATCAAACAACACACTTTCTTGGAGTCATTTTGAGTCTAGACACTTGCAAACATTGAGTCCTCATCAACACTATGTCCTCTTGTCACGAAAAACAGTCAAACTGTCAGATTTGGTCACAACAAAATGACTTCACAGATTGGAAAAAATTGCACAAATTTTACAGAAACACGTTTGTGTCTGTTCTAATCGCGTCTGTGTCGTATAAGCGTGTCTATGAAGGGCAGAATCACGTCTGTATGTATAGCAGCGTCTGTGTTAAATAGAGACATGTCTGTGTCGGGGAACCATGTCTGTGAAGTATACAGGCGCGTTTGTGTTTAGAATTGCAAAAAAATTTACAATCCAACAAATAAAAGAAATCAGTTTCAGAATTCTTGAGCTTCCTAGGTTGTTTCTCCAAGTTTCATTTAGCATTCAACTTGTCTTTGGGTCTCACACAGTCCATTATTGCTTTACATCTTGCTTTACATTCACACTTGTCTAAACTTGAGTCAAAAGGTCACTTGCTTGTCCTCATCATACTTTGTCAACACACTACATACAACAACACTTTGCTAAGTGGTCCCTCATCAAGGTTTCTTACCTTTGGGTCTCATTTGGTCTTACTTAGAGTCAAGGTCAACTTACCTCATCAAGAGAAACTATCCTCTCTTTGGAAGCCACACCTACTCTACTACATACATACTTGGTCTTACACTTTGGACATTGCAAGTACACCTCAGATTCATTTACACTCCATCCAACTCTTGGTCTTCCATACTTTTTCCATTTTCATCTAGTCTTACACATCTTGGTCAATACCTAGTTCATGGTTGAAACCCGTCTTCAAAAATCTAGGAGAGAAACTAAAGAGGCTCAAGAGTCCACAAACATGAGTTCTTACGAGTATGACAATGATATATTTTTCAATACTGATCACACTACATTACCTGACATGGATGTCTATAGAAATATTCCAAATGTTGAGAACACGGACACTACAAACAACAATGCTACACACAATGACAATATGGACAACTTTTCAATACATTCAGTAGATGTGGAAGAATCCATTATGAATCCCCATTTCAATCGGTTGGTTGAGGAAATAATGAGGAGGGATAGACAATACTTCTTACAAATGATGGCACAAAGTGGAGCCAAGATACCTCATGATTTTGACATGTCTCAAATAATGGAAAATCGACCTTTGCAACAAACTCACTCCAACATGGATCAAAGGAGGCCTAATAGTGGAGGAAATAGAGGACCACATCTTGTGCCTGAATCACCATCGTCTTTGCTTCAAAAACCAATGGTCCCACATACACATGGTCAAGCATATGATACTCACCTTCGCAGACCATTATGGAAGTCTTATGCAGACAGATATGCTCAATCACATACTCAAGCTATGGATCAACCAAAATAATGGGACATTCAAAGGCATACTCAAAATTTGGACACAAGGAAACCCCGTGTCAAATTTGGGGGAAACACAATAGAACATGACATGCCTGTAGAGTATGGTATACATGCACAAAATAAATATGGTGTTCCTCAACATGAATCTATACCAAGTGCTCCATATATGCCGCATCACTATAAACCCCCTCCATATGAACATGTGTATGATCAATATCATCCATATATGCAACATGCTCCTCCTCAAATTGGTGCCTCAAACATGGGGTATGCTTCAAGAAGTCGATCTCCACCTAAGAGCAATTTGGAGCAACAAATCAGGGACTTACAAAAGAAAATGGAGGACATAAATACACCGAAGCCAACATACACAATGAGAGACATATGTCCTTATCCATTCGACAAGAGCATTCCAATGCCTCCATTTCCTACACACTTTGTGACACCTAAATTTGATAAGTATAAAGGAAAAGGGGATCCTAAGGCACACATAAGATAGTTTTTCATAGCTTGCATTGAAGTAGCTTCAGAAGAGACATATTTGATGAGATTATTCCCACAAAGCTTAGGTGATCAAGCTATGGAATGGTTCTCCCAACTCCCACCTGGTATTAAGTCATGGGGTGACTTAGCAGAGGCATTTATTCAACATTTCTCCTACAACATAGAGACAGACATATCAGTCACTACTTTGTGCAACACCAAGCAAAAAGAGGGAGAGTCTTTTGCATCATTTTTACAAAGATGGAGGAATCTAGCTAGCAGATGCTCTTGTGAAATTCCTCAAAAACAAATGGTAGAGATGTTCACACAAAACGTTAACAAAGACATTGGCTATGATCTAAGGAAAGCTTGTTTGTCTACCTTCAAGGACGTTATTGAAAAAGGCTTAGCAATAGAAAAGGTCCTAATTGAGTAAGGAGTCATTAAGATATTCAAGGAAAACAAAGATGACTTTAAAGGAAAAGACAAGCCAAGATTTTGGAATAAAAACAAGAACACAGTCAATGATGGTGTTGTTGATACCAATACAGTGCAACCCAAATTCATCTTTTCAGGATCAAGTTCTACAAACAATCAAGTGAACACTCAAACAACTTCTAGATCACGAAGGAAGTACACCCCATTAGGAGAACCACTTGAGTTAGTCTTCAAAAAGTTAGTGGCAAACAAGGTAATCACAGTTCCAGATTTTCCTCCATATGAACCAAAGGTTAAACCAAATTGGTGGAATGATGATGAGTATTGTGAATTTCATAAGAGCATGGGTCATAAGACAGGAAATTGTCATCGACTGAAGAATATCGTACAAGATCTCATTGATAGAGGTGACATTGAGATTGAGGGACACTCATCCAATCAAGAACATGAGATATTTAAGGAGCCATTCCCAAAGCATGACAAGGGAAAAGATAAAGCCATAGATGATCAAACCAACTATACTAGAGCATCTTACAACTATGATTCAACCATCAATCACATCTCGATGGACAATTATGTCTCTACTATTATCATCAAGGACAAAAACCCTGAGAATTCTACCCAGAGACCAAAGATTGTCCTAAAAGGTGTTGGATCTTCTTCTGAACCTACTTGTAAATGTCATGTTACAACCCACCAAGGTAAAATTACTTTGCAAGGTGCTCCAGCTAAAAAAACCACTTCCTCATAAACCAAACCTGAGTATGACCTTGTAGAACAGTTAGGGAAGACACCCATGCTCATCTCCATCCTTGAGCTCTTACGCATATCCCCTACACATAGAGCCATTCTTGAAAAAATATTGAGAGACACCGCCATTCCTACAGATCTGAACGTGGACCAGTTTCAAGCCATGGTGGGATACCTTTCCATTCCACACTCCCTTACATTCACAGAAGCTGACAATGCCTCCATGAGCCAGCCACATAATGCACCTTTACACATTGAAGCTTTCATACACAAACATCAAATCAAACGACTCCTGATAGATGGAGGAGCAGGTCTAAACATTTGTACATTGAGCACTATTAAACAATTGGGATATTCTGATAAAGCTATGAATTCTACAAACAAAATTTCTATCAAAGCATATGATGATGAAGAGCATTCATCCAAGGGTATAGTCACCTTACCTCTTAGAGTTGGGCCAGTTACAAAGGATGTGGTTTGTCAAGTCCTAGACCTGGATCTCACATACAATATATTGGTAGGACGTCCATGGATTCATGAGATGAGCACAGTACCATCAACATATCATCGATGCATCAAGTTTCCACACAATGGAGTTGAAGTGACTATCAAAGCGGATCCAAATACATTCATATATTGCAATAATCTGCAACCTCGATCAGAAATAACAATTCCAGCTAATCGAGAAGCTATTCCTTCTTCAGCATATGTGGATCCAGAATCCTTGAAAGCATTTACATCAAAACAAGCAGAGATCAAAGAAAAATTCAAGTTTAAAGACATGGGATGTGGTGAGTATATCTTTCATGTTGATCAACTCCCACTATCTACTAAGATATTCAGTCGACAAGAACAAACTACAAATAATTTTCAATGTCAAGGAATTGGGTGTGAACCACCTAGTGTTGTGGCTACTAAGTCTGAATGCAAATCTCCTCTAGTGGTGCAAGCATCTCTTGATATCAATAATCCTAAGAGTGGTTCCAATGAAGAATCTATTGAGTGTATCGTCAGCCCTCTTGAGAACTCACATATCTTTACCATTTCATCCATTCCTTCCATTTCCACTCCACTTCCAGACTTGGATCAACAAGAATTACAAAAGCCCTTACCCATTGGGGATCAAAAATCAAGATTTGAAAAGAAAAATTTAAAAGTCAAAAATAAAGAAAAGTCCTTTAGTCCAAATCAAAATCAAAAGCTACTGGAATCCACAAAAATCAAGGTCAAGGATAAAAATCCTATGAAAGAAAAAGAACAAGAGTTGATCTCCCCTAATATCAAAATAACTAGGGGCAAAAATTCTACAATTTCAAGTCAAAAAGCATACTTGTTGATCCTAAGTCTCCATCATTCTATCCTACTTTTGCTTCTTTTTGCAATCATAAGCCTTCATCACTCATCCACTTGTTTCACACATCCTTTCCCTTTTGGTGATACATCATGGACCTTTAATGGAGCTTTCTCAAAGGACTTTGTTATCAAGGATGCCCAAACTTCTTTAGGTGACACGCATATGGGCCTCTGTAGTCCACACACTAGTAATTCTATCTTAGTTCCTTTATCAAGGAAGACAGTCACTCAAGCTACACATCATTTAGTCAAGGAACGTTGTAGTTATAATCATAAGGTTAAGCCTCACACATTTGAGGAAGGTGACTTAGTTCTCAGAGAAAACCCCAAGAATCAGCAAGACAGAGAGAAGAAGGGCAAGTTTGAACCAAATTGGCTTGGTCCTTACATCATTATAGCAGCATATGGATCTAGGGCATATCAGCTCTCAACTATAGAAGGTGAACCTTTGGAGGATCCTATCAACAACATGCACCTTTGCAGGTTCTACACATAGCTCTTCAGAATATCCTAATTCAAAAATACAAAAAAAATAAAATAAAATTCAAAATACAAAAAAATAAAAAATAAAAAATTATAAAACAAAAAAAATCGTTAATTGGTGAAAACCTGGCAAACAGGTGCCTTGTGACACAAAAAAATCAAAAAATCAAAAAAAGTAAAGAGAAATAATTTCGTCCAATGGTGAAAACCACTTCAGTGGCGCCCTGGGCAAGTACCATGGTGAAAACTAGGTCACCAGCGCCATGTGTAGAGACATTGCTCCTCCATCCTTCAGGATTCCACTTTCATCCTTTCACTTTGCACACACTCACAACCTATCCATTCATAATAAACTTATCCATTCCCATCATGGCTTGTTATTGATCTACCCAAAATTGGTTAGCCATTCATAATAAACCTCCCTTTCCATCCATAATAAATCAAATCCTATCTGTGGCTATGGCAAATCCTATGTCTAGTGATGGGTGTGGAACTGAGAACATCACATGTTTCGAGCAGTACAGTTTCTTCCAGCTTTCTTCAGTCTATTTGTGCACAATCTGCAATAAAGCAACATTTGCATCACAGATCCGCAATAAAGTTTCATCTTCTCTACAATAAAGTATCAGTTTCATGGATTCAGTCAGTTTCAGATGAGACAACAACAACAATGAGCTTCAACAAATCAAATCTTTCAACAGACTCAGACAAAATTATGGTTCAGTGCTATCTATCCTTTTTGTGAAAGTAAACATTGTGACTACAATCAAATAAGACTTATACAAGTGACAAGAGACACTAAACTTGAGGACTACAGTGGATGTTGGTGTCGAGTCTTGGTTTTCTTTTGATTTCATCTTTTTTGGTGACATGTCTTTTAGCTTTTCTGGGATGTCTCTGAGAAGATATTCTATCTCCAGGATGTCTTTGACTAGAAAGGTGAGGATGGGGTATCATCACCTATTTGTATTTGCTATCTGTGGATTGTCTTTTAGTAATGCTATGACTTGTCCAAGGATATGAGGACATTGTGAGTCTAGTGTGAACTGGGGCATTCCTTGTTTGTGACTGTCTTATCTCCATGCAAATAGGTACAATGACTTTCTGGGTCGAACATATGCCTCGATTGTCATAACCTACTTGCCATAATAAAGCTCAATGATGATAGCGCACAAGAAGCTCTTTCACATTCATATCTTCTATCTTCCATCTCCCTTTCTTGATTGACTTCCATCATCCTTCTTGAGTCCGTGTAGCTTGCTATCACATGACTGAGTATAATGACACACCAAAAACATTTGCATTTCATGTAGTTGCACCTGAATTATCACATATAAGCATTTCATACATACATATAGATATCACAACTGCATCACATCCTGCACACAACACCTGTTAGAACAATTTACATTTGCATTATCATATCCATCCGCATTACATACATTCATATTTGCATCATGCATACACATATACAACATAAAAGAACAAAAAAATATATTACATTGCATCATATACATATTTGCATCCATATTATAAGCATCACATAAAACATGCATCATAAGAACATCTCATCACATAGGTACACATGCATATAGCTACCACAAAAATGAATCATCTCATATATATATATAAAGTGTCATGATACAATGATGTCAAAATCATATGGCTACAATCACCTGCAGGTGTCTACATCATCATACAAAAAAAAATGGTACAAAACTGATATAAAGGGAGCCCTCTGTGGCTATGATAAAATCCCTCCCTCAGAGCTGCCTAGCCTCGGTGGAATCTGAGCCCCTGAAGGACCCGCCCCAGGATCATCTTTCCTGTCCCCCCTATCTGGTGGTGGTGGAGGGCCCATAACCCCACCACTCGATGCCTGTCTCCTCTGACTCCCTCCTGTAGCTGTCACTGTACACAACGGTCTATAGAAGCTCCTCGCCCACTAATTTGCTGGCACTGCACCATAGTAGAGGTCCCTCCAGTAGGCTATCTCCTCTCCTGCCCATAGGACATAAGCGTATCCTGCCCCTGTATCCTCAGCTGCCTGTCTCCCTACCCTCAGTGCTATCTCAGCCTCTGTATAGCGCTGGATAGCCTGATCCTGCTCCCGCTCAGTATCTCTGAGCCTCATCTTGAGCTGATCCCTCTCCCTCTCTAGCTCCTGGATCTCATCTGTCTGGCCTTGGCAGATCTCCCTCAGATCTAGTAGCTCATCCTCCACTGGGTCAGCCCCCTCTACCTCTGCCTGTGGCTCCCCCTCTGCGGGTGCCTGCCCTTGTGCCTATACCTGTACCTATACTAGTTCCTGTATGGGTACCTATCTCTGTCCCTGCCCCTGTGCCTATACTAGCACCTGTCCCTATACCTATCCCTATCTTTGTACCTATCGAGGACCCTATGCTACCAGCACCTGTACTGGCAATCCACTGTGACCCCTCACCACTTGAGCCGGTCTCTCCTCTCCTCCCTCCCTCTGAGGTGTAACCCTCCTCTCTCCAACTACTCCCCTCCTCCATCGGCCCTTGCCCCCATCACCTCCACCATCCCCATCACCTCCACCATCATCATCATCCCCACCCCCATTGCTATCAAATAGCTCTCCAGGATCTGTCAAGCGTGGGAAGGGATGCTCTTCCCAGTATACTGTATAGTCGACATCCATGCTGACATCGTCGACCTCTAGCCACATGTCCCAAGGTAGAGGCACCATCTCTGCTAGCTGTGTAAGCACCTGATCATATGACAGCAATGGCCCAAACTGTGCCTGATCTCTAAGTATGCGGGCATACATGCCTGAGCCCCGGGGCATCCTCTGAATCCGGCCAAACTGTCAGCCAACCCTGTCCACTAGCTATCTCTCTAACACATAGCGTGTCTGCCCAATTAGGTACCTTCTTTGGAAGGTGTAGGGCAGCTCCACTGCGTCATCCTTCCACTCCTCACATCCTAGGTATGGCCTCCAGATGACCACATCAATATCGTCTATCACTCGTCACCAGTGCTCCAACCTGCCAATCCGTGGCTGTGATGTGATCATGTCATACAAATGAACAAAACTGTGTCCATGTCCCCTGCCTTTGAAGTGTATCGGCCTCATCACTGGTAGATGCTCATAAGCCCATACTTGCAGCAATGTCGCCATGCAGCCCAATCCCACTGATCTGTGGTATACGAACTGATGCAGCTCATAGTATAGGTGTGCTAGCACACACGATTCCCAGGCATCTCTGGTGTGCTGTGTCACCAAGGTCTCTAATGCACCTCCCCAACCTATAGCCAACCCTCGTGTCACCCTATCTAGACATAGGAACCCACTGATCGCTCCTCCTACCACTACTGGCAGTGCTAGCCTTGTGGTTGTCATCATCTCCCACGCCACATGTCCTGCCCTCATCTCCAGTCCTGGGTCTTGGAACACTCGTCTCAGTGCCTCCCTATCTTTGTCTCAATCATATGGAATCAGATCCCCATCAATCGGTATCCTGAGTATCCTATAGACATCCTCCAAAGTGACTGTCATCTCACCCATTGGCAAATGGAACGTGCACGTCTCCGGGTGCCATCTCTTAGCCAGTGCAGTCAGAAAACCCATGTTTGCTTGAAACTCAGGCACATACAGAACATGTCTCAAGCCCATCTCCTCAATAGTAGCTTGCTCCTCGACTGTCAGCTCAGGTCACAACCTCTGAGTCGATGGGAATCTCTCCCGTGACACCAGCATCAGCAAATACTCCTGCAGTCAAGCAAATCAATCATGTCAGTCATAGTGACATTCATTGTTTATCACAAAATGCTACCTTTTATCTAAATGCATATGGCTATCTATCCTAGTGACACTCACTATTCATCACAAAGTGTTGCTTCTATCCTAGTAGTACTCCCTGTTCATCACAAAGTACTACGTGTGTGACACTCACTGTTCATCACAAAGTGTTACTCACATTTGCACTCCTTGTTCATCACAAAGTGCTACTCACACATTTTGGGTACTCCCTATTCATCACAAAGTACTCTATCTTGGTACTCACTGTTCATCACAAAGTGCCTTGATTTATCCTAGTCTTCCCTAGAGGACCTGCTTGAGTGCATCCTCTCAGCAACTTATCCAATCAACAGCGTATGTTCATCACAGAACTGCCGATTTGACCTAGAAGACAAAAATTTGCATTTTGTTCAATGCAAACGTGCTTGCCTGATACAAATGCACTTAAAGATTGCACAGACACATTTGGATAACATAGACATGCCCTTACATTTCACAAACCCGCCTGGCACAAACACAGATGCGCCTGGCGGACATAGACACGCCTGGCACCAATGCAGACGCACCTAAATATTTTTTGACATTTTTTGGGACCCTATTCTAAGTGCATTTATTGCCCTACCTAGAATGCATTAATGATAAAATTAAATGCATCGAAGTACAAGGAGGCTTTGTGGTACTTACTGGCTCTCCTGCCTCTACTGGCCTCTGAAATCAACGAACACGGTCAAATTTGTGAACAAAAGCCATCGCTGCTGACTGCTACTGCTCTTTTCTCGCTCTGTGCTCTGCTCTCATGGATGTGTAGATGACAATGAGGATGTCTTTCCCCCATGGTCTATCTTATAGCCTACCCTCGCCTTAGCCCTCGTTTCCTGAATCAGTCTTTTTTATCCCATGACTCTGTCACTTTATCCGGTCAGTCCATTCTATCCCATCTTTCTTATCGAGAGATTGTTTGCAATCTTTTCAGATATTTTCATCCAATCTCTCGAGGGGGCATATCATTCCCATCTTGGGGCAACTCTGTATCAGTTCATCTTATCTTCTTTGAAACAACGCGACAAGCCGCATTGTCTCAAACAGGGGCAAAATGTAGACACCCAAAATTGTCATGTCTAATTAAATAAATATTTTATTTATTTAATTATCTAAGCCTAATTCTTCTATTAATTAAATAAATCTTTATTTATTTAATTAATTCATTTATCCTCTTCTAGCGTTATTTCTCATTTGAATAAATACATTTATTTATTTAAATTATCCTTTTCCTAAATTAAATAAATATTTTATTTATTTAATTGATCCCACTTCTTCTATTAATTAAATAAATCTTTATTTATTTAATTAATTCATTAGCTTTTTCTACCTATGACACATGTCATTCATCTCTTAATTCCTACACTACCTACCTCTTTTATTATTTTATTATTTTTTCTACCTACCCTCTAATCCTAGCCGACCTCCTTTTTACACCTCTCAATCTTATCCCTCCATTTCATATTTGTGTCTTCTATTTAAGGAGATGCTTCCTTCATTATCAAACCCTAATGAGCTAACAACTTGATCACTTGACTATACTACGATCCTACTTGCAACCACATTCCGTTCTTTGTTGAGCTCTTGTGCACTTAAAATCTGAGAGCAAATATATCAAGCAAGATCAATGGAGATAGGAAGAATGGAGATCAAAACCCTATTGGACATGTGATGGTATATCTTTGTGATTTCATTTGATTTGCATTGTCTTAGGTAATCTTCATATGTTATGGTGGATCTTTGTTGTTGTTAGGCTAGGGTTTTGTGGTTGAATTCATTTAGCCTTTCAATTTTGTTATTATTGTTATCCATTTTCACCATACACACTATTAACCCTTGCACAAGAGTTTACCCCTTGGGTAAAAGATTTATCCATTGGATAACCCTAACCTAACCTTAACTCTTACCTCCTAGGGTAACCTTCATGTCTTTTCAAATATTTAATTCTTCTTACATCTCCTCTAAAGAAACCTCTTGTTGATAATTGTCACCATTTCATTGGTGATAATTGTAAACATGAATTGATTAACATTCGATCCTGGCCCTTGTTAAGATTATTCAATCTTGACCATCCATTGCCCTATTTTTCATATAAATAGAGCTCCCATTCCTCATTTTCCTAATCTCCAAGTTTTCATGCATCTACATTAGAGCCTAAATTAGTAAACATTTAGTCTCTCTTTGTTAAATCATCATAATAGCATTTAGAGGCATTTTAATACATCATAGAATATTCATGCTAGGATAGTATATCATTTGCTAGGATAATTTGCTAACCTTCTATCATATCATAATCTTTATGCTAGCTTAATCATTATAGTTTCAATATCATACATGTCTTAGAATGCATTCATGCATATAAGTTAAACATCACTCATTATTGGAGTTGTCATTCCTAAGTCACTTTGCTTAGTAATCGGAGAGCAAAAACATTGACTTTAGGGATCTTGTGGGATAGAGAACAATGAGATACCCCTTGGGAAGTTGAATTGATTGAATGAGTTCATATAATTGCACCAAGAGTCTCATTGGTGTGTGGGTATTTTGGATTTGAGTTATTCATTTTTGTCACTAGATTTTCCCACATACAATTGTATATCATTTATTCTCAACACCTTGGCCATATCAATTCTTGTCTAAATAGTTTGGTGTATAGATTTTTAGGTAATTTTGAATTATATTTATTTATTACATTTTTCACTAGAGTAGTATTTCATAGACAAAATGTAAAAGTTAAGATAATTATATTTAGTTTAAGATAATTCTATTAGATTTACATATTTTTAACTAATTTGATGTATGAAATATAATTCAATCGAATGCTTATATGTGTAGGCACCTTATATTTCCCTTGTATTCCATTGTATAAATCAACAAAATAATTACATCTTCTAGTCAAATCCACTTCATTGAATGTCCACCTATTTGAATAATTCTACTACATAATTAGTCTCTTTTTCATCTTACTTGATTAAAAATTATTTTACTATTTGATTACAAATAGTTTCCACTTCACAAGGTTAAGGTAGTTAAATAATTATTTAATTAGGGCTATATTCTCTCCACCAATATCCAATAATAAAGGAGGTCATAAATACACAAGTCTCTCCTCACACCTCTAATAATTCTAAAATCTTATTACGTTTTGTTAAGTGCATCCTAGCCTTTCACATTCCAACAACCTTCATCACAACACTCCATCTCTCCTCAATCCTACAAAACTAATTTGATTCACCCTCCACTATTGAACTCTTCATCACATCTATATTATCCATTGCCTCCACCGAAAATATAAAAATTGAGGCAAAATCCTATTCATTTAATCCATTCATTTTTGCTAAGTATATGTTCTTAGAATTGGTACTCCTTTTGTGCAACAAGAACATCAAGATGTCAACCATCATTAGAGAAAATTTAATTTACAATGGAGTCCATTAATACATTTGTTGTATTGATTTTTTTGTGTTATTATTTTTTCTTGAATTCATTTGTATGCTCTATTTGAGGCTTTCTTTGGTTCAAATAATAAACTTTCATTTATTTATGTTTCCAATTCACATTTTCAAAATAGAGCTTACATATTTTCAACTATTTTGGGGATTTCTCCTTGGTCAAACTCCATTGTGTTTCTTTTCTTTTCTGTAGTTATCGACTAGGAAATCGAGATTCAACAAGCATGAAGTTAACTAAGCTAATCACGAAAACTAAACAACATGAAAAACATTAAATCTAACTAACAAAGCTATCAAAACAAAGCATGAAACAAAACATGAATCAAAACATCCTTTCTATGCTCCTTTATGGATCTTCACTACTTCTTCTTTCTTCTTTAATATGGGTATGTTCCTCTCAATTTACAAAATGCATTAATAGAAATGAAAGAAAGGATGATGATAATGAGAATACTAGAAAATAATTCAATAGAATAAAGGTGCTAATATTCAAAAATTAATTCTCTTAAATGAAGAATGAGGCCTCCTTTTATAGAAATCTAGATTTTATTAAATAGCTAAGATCAAATTTGACTTTTGAGAAGTTGAATGGACATGATTTAATGCAACTTAAATTTGCCATTTAGGAGATGAGCAAAAAAGGAAAAAGTTGAAGAGATGAAGTCTATCAAGAAAGAAGATATTATGGAGATTTAGTAAATAAAATTTATTAACTAATCTCCAAATGAGGATAAAATTAGTAGGTTAGAAGATATTTATTACAAATTAATAAATATAATTTATTAGTTTGCTCATCATATTTAAATATTAAATAATTAAATAAAACAAATTTATTTAATTGTGGAAGTGATAAATGAATAAATATTAGTTATTTATCTTATAATAAAATTATTTATAAATATAATTTATTAATTTTTTCCTAAATTAAATCAAATAAATTTATTTAATTGATAGATAAAAGGGATAATTAAATAGATATTATTTATTTATCTTAGAAGAAGTGTTACCATGAGAAAAGTTTTAGTTAATTAAACCTAGGAGGGAAATAAGTCAAATTGATGTCCAAAGACCAATATTTGGTCAAATTAATTCAAACTGAATCAAATTGGGCAAAATTGGGAATAAATGAGAAGAAAATGGGAAGAATTGGTCAAAATGTGTAAATGGGGTCAAAACGAGTCAAAGGACATGAAATAGGGATGAAATAAAGTCATAAGACATGGATGGGACTGAATTGATACTAAAGGATATGAAATTGGGACAAAATGATGTCATGAGATAGAAATGGGGACAAAATGACATCATTGGTTCAAGTTTTGGGACAAATTGATATCATAGAATCGAAATGGGGATAAAATGATATCAACGGGATATGTTTTGGGACAAAATGATATCAATGGGATCGGAAATGGGAGAGAAAAATGAGATAAGATCAATGAATAGTAAAGACTACATGCACGATGAGAAAACATGTTAAAAATAGGAAATGCAGGCAATGCCCATTTTTTAGTATCTACATTTTGCAACTCTTTGAGGCAATGTGATTTAGAGCATTGTTTCAAACAAAATTCGAGAAAAATCACAATAAAAGATTCCCCAAGTGTAACAGGTTATAAGGGTGCCACCTCAAAAAATTAATTGAAAAATGTGAACAAGAGGTAAAATTGTCAATAATAATGTCAGGGTTCCAAAATCGCATATGGAATAGAAATCAAGGTTCAAACACAAAGGATACAATTCCAAAAAGGTGAAAAAGACTGTGACCAATACAAATTGGAGTGCATGCACGTCCATCTAGGCATCCCAAAGAGTTATAAAAGGGGGTGGAAAGCTAGAAAGAGTTTATTTTCACTCTCTTATTTGGAAAAATTGGAGCTCTGGAGAAAGGAAGGCTTGGCAAGGATGGTACAAATTATGAGGGAAAATCATTATGCAGAGCATGTGTAGACCTATCAACAACTGCAAGGTGTAGGACCAAAGGTATGTACTTTGTTGACTACTTGTCAATTTCTAGTTTGAGCATTCTTTTCTAGGTTAATTTTCTTTGTTTTTCAATGCATTTCAGGGGGTTAGGGTAGGAGTTGCACAGTTTCAATTTTTTATTTATTTACTCCTAGTGTCTAGTAAGGCAAGGAATGTTATGAATGGATGAATGAACTAAAAATCAAAATGGATAGGAAAAAGATCAAGGCAACTTATTATGGAATCGAAGCCAATTTCCAAGGACTATCTTAGAATAGGATAATAGTTTTTTGCTAAGCTTGGAGATTTGACAATGTAAGGTAATGGCATGGTGCATTGAATGAAATATGATCCACATGAAGGGACATGTCAAGAGGTTTTTGAAACCATATATTTTATTTTATTATTTTTTGTCAAGATCAAGGATGAAAATGGGAGTATGGATGAAGATGGGACATGGATAGGAAGAGAAAGATCAGAAATGGATAAGATAAGGGATATGAACTTGAAGGATGTGATAAGGTAGAGATATGGACTAAAGGTATGTGGACAAGGTGAAGTAGATTAGATGTGTGATGCTTAGGAAGATCCTTAGCCTTGTCAAGATCAAATATGGATGTAGATAGGAAAATGGATATGAGGGATGAAGGATAATGAAGGATGTGATGGAAAGGATGTTCTAGGATTACATGAATGGAACCTACCCCCAAGTGTAGAATGTAAGAAGATGAAGGATTACACGTAATCCCTATTTGCCAGGTTTTCATCATAGTACTTGTTTAAGATGCTTGTTTTCCAGGATTTCACTATTTTATTTTTGTATAAGATGCTTGTTTGTCAAGTTTTCATCAAGGTGATTCTCTTTTGATATTTTGTTTTTTTGCTTCATTTTCTCGAAAGACAATGGATGCATGATAAGGAATGGATGAAGGGAAAATGCATCTTGTTGTTTGGGTGGTACCCTTGAAACATGTGTTACAATAGACCATGAATATGAAGGTATGCTCAAAGAAGTGTTTAAGTTAATGAAATAGATGATTCGATGAAATGGGAGAAGGATTTATGCAAAAGATTGGATAATAGAGATGGGAGGGTAGAAAAGAGATGTTTGGTAATGAATAGGATGTTGGAAGACTTCTGCATGAGTGAAGGAAAATATTGGCAAGATCAGCATTGGCAGACAGCTTCACAAATGGTGGAGTAATAGAGAAAAAAAAATTAATATTGTGATTTTGATGCAGTAATGGACACTGACTTTAGGAAATAATGACCCCAAATGGATTTGAAACTATAGCATCATAAAATTTTGACCTTGCAATTTTCAACCATATTTGGGTCTTCACATTGGCGAAACAAATCCCTAAGCCTAACTTGAGACCCAAGACATGTTCACACTGCCCAAGGCTTGCATTTCCTTGCACCCCACACTCTCCTTTGTTTCTTCCTACCCTAAATAAGGGAAGGATAGGGGCATGGTGCACCTGTCCCCCCTAGGATAGGGGCGTGTCACCTCTATCCTTGCCCTATTTTGGACCCCTTTCGATCAAATGTTTCATTGGGCTTTGCATTTGGAAAGAAAGAAAAGTTTCCTTATGATGAAAAAATTAGTCAATTAACCCTAATTGACAAGTATATAAGATGCATTTTCTCTCCCATTTGAATAAGTCAAGAGAGAAGTCAAGAAGTTCATCTGAGTTCACTACGTGGAAATTGTTATCCTAAGTGAAATCAAGTATTCAAGCATTCAAGTATTTGAGAATTCATTTCAAGAATTAAGCATTCTCAAGTCTCCTTTCAAGGCTAGGTGTTGCATTCAAGTCAAGGATTCAACCATTGAAGTGGAGATCCATTTTAACATTCAATTCTACATATCCTTTCAAACAACTCTATCAAAATCCTCCCTTGAGGTGACTTCCATTTCCGTACTTTACTTTCATTACTTGCAAGTACTTTTCATCATTTGGTTAATTCCAAAACTAGGTTTTGACATGAAGTAAAACCCCCAATCCCAACAACATTTCCTCTCTTTTCTCAATGTAGGTTGTAGGTGCATAGCTATATATGTAGTTGTAGGTGCGCAGCTATAGGTGCGTAGCTATGTGTGCACAGATTTTTTCGGAGGACAGTGTGCACTTTCAACACATGGTCAAGATAAATTTCACCCAAATTTGCAAGGGGGCTTCATCTCGGCCTTTTACTGCTAATTCAAAGTGCACAACTTCATCCTGCATTTCTATCTCACCTCATAATCATTTCTTAAATCACATAATTCAACCTATTGCATTTTGAAAGAGGGGTTACTTTCACTTTATGAATTTATTTTCAATTCACTGAGCATTCAATCTCTTCAAATTTGATCTAGTTAATCCTCCCCCCTCTTTTAAATGTAATATGTGTGAGAGGTTGAAGATAATCTTTTGCGAAACTTTCACTCCTTTCCTTGAGGAGAGAAAAGCTTTCCTCTTGAATTCTCATGCATCACCCCTTTTCACCACATTACATTTTGGTGAACTCAACGGTCTTACATGCTTGATATTTCAAATCATTTCATATTTTTCATTTACAAGTTTAATTTTATTGTAAATTTATAAAACTTAGTGGTTAATTCAATCAAAATAAGAGTTTTCAAAATTTTGAATTGAACTTGAGTCTTGTAAAAAATGCTATTTTTTTTAGATCTGAAAATTGCATTGATTGTCAAATTCAATTTCATCATTGTCTTGTTTAAATTGCAAATCAAATTTACAAAATTAAGTGGTTAATTGTCGAAACCCTAATTTTTAAAAATCAATTTGAAAATGTGCAAAACTTGAATTTACATTTAGTTTTCAGATTTAGGAATATTTTCAGATTTGTCTTCTTGCCTAAAATTGAAAATTTCAATTTCCCTCCCTTTTTCAAAATTCAAAATTTTAAAATTTAGTGGTTAGGTCCTAAAACCCTAATTTTCAAAATTAATTGGATTTTGTGCAAATTTCAATCAATTTCAATCAATTTTAGTTTTTTAAACATTCTTCAAGGTGAACCTATCGATTAGGTTTGACCTTTTCCAAATTTGCAATTCAACTTCTTGTCTTTTTCAAAACCCTATTAGGGTCCTATTTTCACATTCAAACCTCAATTTCAACTATCTAAATTTCATAAAATCAACCAATTTTGGGGGTTAGCCTTAAAATCATCGCAACTCTCATCCCTGAAATTTTTTGAAAAAGTTGGGAGGACCATGTGCACTTTCAACACGGTCCCTAGCTTTTATCCTGATATTTTGGGAGACTGTTATGACTATATTTAATTACTTAAATCCACAAAATTGGCTGATTTTCTTGAATTTTTCTCTCTAAAATAAAAAATACTTCTAAATTTCAATATGACAACTTTCAAGGAAAAATTTGAAATTAAGTGGTGAATTCTAATCTACCCTGAGTTTAAAAATTTAAATTTTAACAAATTTAATTTTGAAATTAAGTGGTATTCAATTAGCCCTAATTTTAAATCTCAATTTCTTAAATTCTTTTGGAAATTGTGTAATTTCTCCTTTCAACAAAGTTTAAATTGTGTAATCATAAACTCCTTGAATCTTGCATTATTCAATTTTGCAAACTTCGCTCCCAAAATTCAAATTCAAATTTTCCCTCTAGTGCATGAGTTTTACTACATTAGTCCTTCCTTTACTATCCCCATTAAACGAAGCATTAGAATTAAGGCTTCCCAAGGTTTAATTCCTGAGGAGATGGAGCCTAATTTGGGTGATTTTTTCAATGAGGATAGTGGTAATTATTCTCATCCTAATAACATCCCTATCAACCATATTGATGATTCTAATGATTAAAAAGGAGATTTGAATAGAGTTTTCATAGATAAACTTTCAAAATTGGATAATCAATTTGACAACTTTCAATAATGGATGTCCAAAGAATACCCTAATAGTGAAGCATTTCCATTAATTGAAGGCCTAAAGCACATGATTCAAAGTGATAAGAATAGAATTGATATATTGTGTGGCATCTCTCATATTGTTGGTTCTAATGTCATGCCTATAAAGAGTTCTGCTGAGAACTTAGGTTATTCACAACCTTCTACACAAATCAATCATTTTATTCATTTGACCACTCTGATGGCTAGTATTTCTACTTTCACTTCAAACATCATGGCTACATCAATTCAACATGTTGTACCTACAATTATTAGTCATGGGAGAAATCCCTCTTCTTTAATAAGCCCTTCATCCTTACCCATGCCTTGAATAAGTATTCCCCTTGTCTCTCACCCAATCAATGTAACGCAAGGGGGCAATTCATCCAATCATTCTATTCCTCCTTTTTCGTGTCCCATTTCCTACTCAATAATCTCTTATGCCTACTTACCATAGTGTTCCTCCACCTTATTCTCAATCAATTCCTTCTTTCAACAACATCACATCACCTTCTCAATCAAACACGTCTAACATGAATTCTTAAACCGAATAAACCATTAATAATATTGCTCAAATCGTGTCATCATTGCAACAACAAATTGCTTCTATGAGTCAATCCAAGTTTAGGTGCCCACATTTGACATTGCGAGCCCACTTTCTCTTGATATTGTTAGAGTCATTCCTCCTAAACATGTTGAAGTCCCTCAATTGGAACTCTATAATGGAAAAGGTGATCCTTTAACACATGTCAAGACATTCCAAACTTTATGTACTAACTTTTCTTATTATCAAAGATAACTTGCTAAATTGTTTACTAGAACATTGAGAGATACGGCTTTACAATGGTATTGATCTCTGCCTTCCTATTCTATTACTTCTTTTCAACAATTATCTAATTCTTTTATTCAACAATTTCAAAACAACATGGTCCTAAGATCACTTTGATTGATTTAATGCATTGTAAACAAGGTGTTAAAGAAAAGGTGACTCATTTCATTGGTAGATACAAGCATTTGTGTTCTCAAATTTCTTTTCAAGTGCCTGATAATGATATTCAAATAATTTTCATTTCTAATTTGCAAAAAGATATTAGAGAAAAACTTCTCCTTTTTGAGTTTACTTCCTTTTTGTAGTTGTGCGCAACACTTCATAATTATCAACTGATTGTGAGTCAACTGGAGCAATCCACTCCTATGGCTCTGAGTGATAAGGGTGAAATTTCTCAACAACCATTTGCAAAGTTCAAATCATGCAAAGGATTCATCAAATTCAATGACAACATCAACAACAACAATGTGAATGCTACAATAGGTGTGCCTCCTATTTCTATTTTTTTTAAAAGAAAGACAATTTACTCCTTTGAATGAATCTTTACTTAGAATTATGTCTCAATTATTACAAATAAATGTTATCAAACTTCCTCCAATAAAGCCAGTTGACCCTTCTAAGGAAGCCTCACCTTACTTTGATAATAATTATTTTTGACAATCTCATCATCAACCTGGTCATGACATTGAGAAGTGTTTTGCATTAAAAGGTATGATCCAATATTTAATTGATAATAATACTATATCTGTGGCAGATGTGAATGATAAGGGAAACAAATCAGTATCCCCACCTAATCAAAATCTTGAGATTTTTACTGGCCCTTTACCTTATCATATGTCTAACATGATTGAGACTGAACATACCTCTTTCTCTCCTTCTGATGTGACTACCACGGTTCAAAATTTGGTGAAGATGGTAGAGAAATAAAGAAAACCTAAGGATCTATGTATCACATTTGACCCTAGTGAGACCATTAGAGCACTTGATGGGCCTTTATACATAGTTGTAAATATTCAAGAAATGCCTTGTTGTGGTGTGGTTATTGATCCCTCTTGCATGGTTAATGTCATCACTAAAGAGTATCTTTTCACTATATGTTGGCATAAACCAATCTTTGATGACACTAGTTTGATTGTTAAGTTATTTTATGGATTCCCTTGTCCTACCATTTGTTCTATCACACTTCTTATTTAGGTTCACATTAAATCTATGAATGTCAACTTTGTTATCATTCCTTCCTCTAAGAAATTATGTGTGAAGTTGGGCTATCCTTGGCTATCTTCCATGAATGCTATTGCTTCTCCAATCCATAAATGTTTGAAATTTCCCCACAATGAAGAAATCATAACTATTAATCATAGCTAATTTTGACCAGCTGAAAGAAGCCTAGGTGTTTCCATTGATTTCTTTTGGCCTAAACAATTTCAATCTCTTTCGTCGAGAAGGGATTCACTCTTATAATCTTATCAAAAGTGGAAGAAAGATATGATCCTATCCTTAAGTTAACCTAGAACTCCAAATCTTGATATTCCCATCCTTCTTGAAGATGAGGTTCTTCCCTTGACAGATAAAACTAACCTTCCTCCTAAGGAAGATTCCTAACCTATTCCAACAGATGAAACTTTGCCTTCTCCTAAGAAGAAAAACAATATTCCTCCTAAGGTTAGACCTGTAACTCCTCCTCATGATGGACCTGGTCTCCTTCCTACACTGAACATTCCTCCTTTATATGGTGTAGTTCCACCTCCTTTCTCTTATAGAGAGAAGAGATCTACCTCTCCTCTTGTTCAACCTAAAATACCTCAACCTAAACCTTCAACTATCAGAGATGAGAACATTCCTCCTTTCGTAAATATTCCTCCTCCTTCTTAGTCTTTCGCTAAGACTCAAAAAAATCATTGTGCGAGAGATCATCAATGAAAGCATCATGCTCAAGCTCATAAAGCTATGCCTCAAAATATTCAATCTCCCAAAACTCCAACAGTTGACATGATTCCCTTCTCTCTTAGACAAGATGTTGAAGCTACATCTCCAAATCATAAGTTACAAAAAACATGTGATGGTTTTACTCCCATTTGTGTTTGTGCTCCTCTTTCTATAAATCTTGATGAAGAAATCAATGAAAATATTATTCATGAAGGCAATACAACTCCTAATGCTTCTGATAGTGATTATGAATATGTGGATGTGTATAAACATTTATCTATAGAGTTTTCAAAAGCCTTAATTATAGCTCATAGAAATGAACAAAGTGACATAGCACATGAGAATAGTCCTTGTTTGGATCTTGCAATAACTCCATCTATTGTGCTCAATGTCACTCATCTAGCATGTTTCCCATCTTCTTGAAATAGTGATCAACAAGATCGGGAGGTGGATGATGTGCTAGGTTAGTTTCATTAGCACCATAGATCCTCTACCTCTCTCTCTTTTCTTTCTCTTTCATGACTATTCCTCTATGTGTATCCCTATTCTTCTATGTTCCCTAGTAATGTCTACTTGAGGATGATGAAAAGCATTGAGATCTCTTTTGGTCTCTTTCATGTTGACTCAAAAGATACCTTATATTCCCTTTCTTCCAAGGTAGTTTCCTTTCTTTGGGGAATGATGACTATTCTATGTATATATATGATATACATGAGTTATCATATAGCATACTAACCCCGAGGAAAGAGAAACTATCTCGTGATTTGTGCTTGTGTTCATTATGCTTGGGTTTATTCCTCAATTGGGGGCTAAATCCTTGCAATAACATGCTCTCTCTCTCTTTCTCTCTTGGGTGTATCCTACCTTAAAACAATAACTCTTGATAAGGCATGCACACTCACTTTAACATGGGGGCATACACTCCACTCATATTTTCCTTCTTGATACTCAAAGTTACTTAGTGAACTTTGCTTTACTTTGTAATTTTTGGTATCCTTTCTTTTCATGACTCATAGTGAGGGAAACCTTGCTCCATGGAGTTGTGGTCCTTTCCTCTTGATCTTCCATTTTACTTTGTCAATCAATGTCATAAGATCCTTACTCCACTTGGGGTGTGGTGTATCTTTCCCCCTTGATGTGGTAAAAGACATTCAATCTTGTTTCCTTTTCCTTTACCGGTAGTATTGGCATATACTTATACTCTCAATAAAGTGGGGGCTAAATGTAGTGTCATAAAATTGTGACCTTGGAATTTTCAACCATATTTGGGTCTTCACATTGGTAAAACAAATCCCTACGCCTAACTAGAGACCCGAGACATGTTCACATTGCCCGAGGCTTGCATTTCCTCACACCTCGCACTCTCCTTTGTTGCTTCCTATCCTGAATTAGGGAAAGAAAGGAGCCTGGTGCCCCTGTCCTCTTAGGATAGGGGTGTGGCACCCCTATCCTCCTAGGATAGGAGCATCACACCTTTTCTCTTTCCCTATTTTGGGACCCTTTCGATGAAACTTTGCATAGGGATTTGCATTTGGAAAGTGGGAAAAGTTTCCCTATGTCAACCTATGAAAAACAATAAATCTATTAACCCTCATTGATGAGTATATAAGATTCATTTTCTCTCCCATTTTCATAAGTCAAGAGAGAAGTCAAGAATTTTATATGAGTTCATTAAGTAGAAATTGCAATCCTATGGGAAATCAAGCATTCAAGCATTCCTTTCAAGCATTAAGCATTCTCAAGTCTCCTTTCAAGGCTAGGTGTTGATAGAGTTATTTGAAAGGATATGTCAAATTGAATGTTAAAAGGGATCTCCACTTCAAGGGTTGAATCCTTGACTTGAATGCAACACCTAGCCTTCAAATGAGGCTTGAGAATGCTTAATGCTTCAAAGGAATGCTTGAATGATTGATTTCACTTAGGAACATAATTTCCACTTAGTGAACTCATATGAACTTCTTGACTTCACTCTTGAATTATGCAAAAGTGAGAGAAAATGCATCTTATATACTCATCAATTAGGGTTAATTGAATGATTTTTTGTCATAGGCTAACATAGGGAAACTTTTCTTGCTTCCCAAATGCAAATCCCAATGCAAATTTTGATCGAAAGGAACCCAAAATAGGGCAAGGACAGAGGACATGTTGACACTTCCTGAGGCTTGCATTTCCTTGCACCCCACACTCTCCTTTTCTACTTCATGTCCTGAATTGGAGCAAGATAGGGGCATGGAACCCCTGATGACAGAGGCTCCCTATCCTCCTAGGATAGGGGAATGGTGCCTATGTCCTTTCCCTATTATGGCCTCCTTTTGATCAAACTTTGCATTGGGCTTTGCATTTGGAAAGAGGGAAAAGTTTCCCTATATCGGCCTATGACAAAAAATAAGTTAGTTAACCATAATTGATGAGAATATAAGATGCATTTTATCTCCCATTTGCATAAGTCAAGAGAAAAGTCAAGAAGTTCATATGAGTTCACTAACTGGAAATTGAGATCCTTAGCAAAATCAAAAATTCAAGGATTCAAGCATTAAGCATTTTCAAGTCTCCTTTAAAGGCTAGGTGTAGCGTTCAAGTCAAGGATTCAACCTGAAGTGGAGATCCCTTTGTAAATTTTGGTATCCTTTCTTTTCATGACTCATAGTGAGGGAAACCTTGCTACATGTAGTCATGGTACTTCCCTCTTGATCTTCCCTTTTACTTTTTCAATCTATGTCATAAGAACCTTAGTCCATTGGAGGCTTGGTGTATCTTTTCTCCTTGACATGGTCAAAGTCATTCAATCTTAAGTGAAATCAAGAATTCATGCATTCAAGCATTCCTTTCAAGCATGAAGCATTCTCAAGTCTCCTTTCAAGGATAGGTGTTGATAGAGTTGTTTGAAAGGAGACTTGAGAATGCTTAATGTTTGAAAGCAATGCTTGAATGCTTGATTTTGGTTAGGATCACAATTTTCACTTATTTAACTCATATGAACTTCTTGACTTCTCTATTGACTTATGCAAATGGGAGAGAAAATTCATCTTATATAATTGTCAATTAGGGTTTATTCAATGATTTTTTCATCTTAAGCCGACATAGGGAAGATTTTTCTGCTTTCCAGATGCAAAGCCCAATGCAAAGTTTGATCAAAAGGGGTCCAAAATAGCACAAGGACACAGGACATGTTCACACTATCCGAGCATTGCATTTCCTCGCACCCTGCACTCTCCTTTGCTGCTTCCTATCTTGAATTAGGACAATGCCCCTTTCCTTCTAGGAAAAGGGCATTGTGCCTCTGATCTTGCCCTATTTTGGGCCTCTTCCAATCAAACTCTGCATTGGGCTTTGCATTTGGAAAGCAGGAAAAGTTTCCCTATGTCTGACTATGACGAAAAATAAGTCAATTAACCCTAATTGACAAGTATATAAGATGCATTTTCTCTCCCACTTGCATAAGTCAATAAGTTCATATGAGTTCACTAAGTGGAAATTGCAAACCTAAGAAAAATCAAGCATTAAGAATTCTCAAGTCTCCTTTCAAGGCTAGGTGTTGCATTCAAGTCAAGGATTCAACCATTGAAGTGGAGATCCCTTACTTTGTATTTTTGGTATCCTTTCTTTTCATGATTCATAGTGATGGAAACCTTGCTAAATTAGTTGTGGTACTTCCCTCTTGATCTTACCTTTTACTTTTTCAATATATGTCATAAGATCCTTAGTCCACTATGGGCTTGGTGTATCTTGCCTGCTTGACATGGTCAAGGTCATTCAATCTTAAGAAAATTCAAGCATTCAAGCATTCAAGCATTCCTTTCAAGCATTATGCATTCTCAACTCTCCTTTCAAGGTTAGGTGTTGATAGAGTTGTTTGAAAGGATATGTAGAATTGAATGTTAAAAGGGATCTCCACTTAAATGGTTGAATGGTTGACTTGAATGCAAAACCTAACCTTGAAAGGGGACTTGAGAATGCTTAATGCTTGAAAGGAATGCTTGAATGCTTGATTTCATTTAGGATCACAATTTCCACTTATTTAACTCATATGAACTTCTTGAATTCTCTCTTGACTTTTTCAAATGGTAGAGAAAATGCATCTTATATACTCATCAATTAGGGTGAATTGAATGATTTTTCATCTTAGGCCGACATAGGGAAACTTTTCCTTCTTTCCAAATACAAAGCCTAATGCAAAGTTTGATCAGAAGGGGCCCAAAATAGGGCAAGGACAGAGGATATGTTGACACTACTCAAGGCTTGCATTTCCTCTCACCCCACACTCTCCTTTGCTCCTTCCTATCCTAAATTAGGGCAGCACCCCTTTCCTCCTAAGAAAAGGGTGTGGCACCTCTATCCTTCCCCTATTTTTGGGCCCCTTCCAATCAAACTTTGCATTGGGCTTTGCATTTGGAAAGTCAGAAAATTTTCCCTATGTAGGCCTATGACCAAAAATCAGTTAATTAACCCTAGTTGACAAGTATATAAGATGCATTTTCTCTCCCATTTGCATAAGTCAAGAAGTTCATATGAGTTCACTAAGTGGAAATTGCGAACCTAAGCAAAATCAAGCATTCGACAATTCAAGCATTCCTTCCAAGCATTAAGCATTCTCAAGTATCCTTTCAAGGCTAGGTGTTGCATTCAAGTCAAGGATTCAGCCATCAAAGTGGAGATCCCTTTGTAATTTTGGGTATCCTTTCTTTTCATGACTCATAGTGAGGGAAACCTTGCTACATGCAGTCGTGGTACTTCCCTCATGATATTCTATTTTACTTTTTCAATTGATGTCGTAAGATCCTTAGTCTGATAACTCAATGATGAATGAATAGTACCAAACTGGTAGTGAGAGGGGGGGGGGTGAATCAGTATAGACAAAAACACACTCTTAAACCCATTTGTCAGTAGACACTGTGCATTGATAGACAAACAGTAACACCGGTCCTTAAATAGAGTACAACCAGCAAAACCCAGAATAACTAAGACAAGCATAAACCAGTTGACACTTATCTTCTCATACAATCTAACACTTCATTTCAATTTCACCCTTATGCATGAACAGGTAATCTGCCATCAAAGATATACATATAAGCAACTAGATCAACATGATTCACTACTTGACAGAAAACAACATAGCATCACATGAAGAAGACATCACACATGACGCACATATTTTTCATGTGGAAACCCAACTAGGAAAAACCACGATGGGGGTGAATACCCACAAGCTTGTTTTTGAACTCTTTAGAAGTCCACTCTTTTAAGAGCCTTTTCTGATTAAAGACTGATACAATACGTTATGAATCGATCCTGTTAGGGATCACTTGGTTAAGGGATGGCTAGAATACCCAGTTAAGGGTTAAACCCTATTAAAGGTTACCTTGTTAGAGGATTTCAAGAACTCAACGGTTTTGAGTCACCTTATTAAAGGATTTACAGCAAGCCAGTTAAAGCTACCCTGTTAAGGGATTTCTCAACTGTTGAAGTGGTTAGAGATCAACGGGTATTACAATGATCTGGTAACAACACTCAATGCCAATGTAGATCAGCTTAAGCTCCTCTTCACCTTCTACACTCACACTCTATAGGTATCACTTCTCTCCTCTGGTCTGGCAAGAATCAGGTATCTCTTCTCTTGGATACACACACAACTTTTGCCAGCAACCTCAAAAAGAATCACAACATCAACCTTATAGGAAAATAGATATGTCGGTAGCATAAACCCTAAACCCTAAACCTGTTAGGTTAAGGAATTCAAACAGTTTAATCCTGACTATTGAGCACACTACATTAAATGCAACAGTCTTGATCCAATCTCAAGACATTCTCCATCATTCATTTTCTACCGATTTCATGGCGGCTGATAACCCATCACATGTTATCACCGTTTATAGACTTCACACATTCTCGAGGTAGATAGGAACAGTCTCCTTCATGCAAGATCCTTCACACACACAAGGCCTATGTGGCAACATGATCTACTCTTCATTATCATTGTAACTCATCACACAAAGTCACTGGTTGAGCCACATAGGCTTCAAGCACTCCAACCGGTAGTCATACAAAGCTTCCATGTGTCGATTCCCATAACCATATGCCTGTTCACCTTGAACAAACACACCGCTTCACTTTGGCACAAATGTCGGTTCACAGTGTTATACCGGTTCTCTTCTCTTCATTATATTGACATCAGTGACAACACAGAATGTCATTATGTCCTCATACCGGTTCACATAATGCCAATAATATCCCCCTTTGGCATTGATGGCAATATACAAAGATATCTCTTTGCTTCACATCTTCTCCCCCAATTTCTGTAGATATCTTCTCTGCTTCACATCTTATCCCCCTTTGACAACAATGCCAAAGTGGAGGCACAAGCTTCCTTGTTCCATTATGCTGCTCCCCCTGAGGAGTAGCATCCTTCAACACATCAATCCAAAAAAAATTTGACTATGCAATACCTGACTGATGTGGAGCATATGCTTTCAGTTTATCTCCTAAAGGGGCAACACCCCTAATACACCTCTTAAGTACATAAATGTAGCCTTTGGGAGAGGCTTGGTGAATATGTCTGCTAACTGCTCCTTACTGGAAACATGTTCCAGTGCAATATCTTTGTTCTGAACCTTTTCCCTCAAGAAATGATACTTAAGCTCAAAGTGCTTGGTTCTAGAATGTAAAAACGGATTCTTGGAGATATTAATTGCACTAGTATTTTCACAAAATATACTTACCAGTTCAGATACAAAAACTTTGAACCCATTTAATACATGCTTCATCCAAATTGTCTTTGTGCGGTTCATAAAAGTTGCAACATACTCTGCTTCCACTGTAGATTGAGAGATACAACTCTACTTCTTACTCATCCATGAAACCAGTCTTCTACTAAGAAAGAATGCACCATTGGTTGTGCTTTTCCGGTCATCTACATTACCTATCCAATCAGCATCTGTATATACTTTTAAGTTGAAGTCCTTGCTATATGGATACCACAATCCATAATTAACAGTTCCCTTTAGATACCTAAGAATTTGCTTGACTACAATCAAGTGGGATTCTCTTGGGCTTTTCTGGAACCTTGCAGTAATGCCAACTGTATGTGCAATATTTGGTCTGCTATGCACTACATAATGCAACTTACCAATCATTGATCGGTATTCCTTCTCATCAACCAATGCTGAGTCATCCTCTTTGGATAGTTTACAACCGGTCACCAACGGTGTACCAACCGGTTTGCTATCCTCCATGCCAAAGGTCTTCAACACCTCTTTGACATAATTGGACTGAGTGATAAAGATTCCATCTTTCATCTATTAGATCTGCAGTCCAATGAAGAACTTAATCTCCCCTATGAGTGACATCTCAAACTCTTTCTTTATCTCATCTGCAAACTCATGACTCATCTTGTCATCTCCACCAAAGATAATGTCATCAACAAAAACCTCACAGATCAGGATCTAATCTCCTTCAGACTTCAAGTAGATATTGCTATCTTCACTTGTTCTCTGAAATCCAATCTTCACATGATGGGAATGCAGACGCTCATACCAAGCTCTAGGTGCCTGCTTTAGACCATATAAGGCTTTATGTAGCCTACATACCATGTCACTATATTTAGATAGGGAAAACCCATCTGGTTGCTCTATATACACCTCCTCTTCAAGTACACCATTTAGGAATGCAGATTTTACATCCATTTACTATACTTTGAAACCTTTAAAAGTTGCATATGCAAGAAGCATACGAACTCCTTCCAATATAGCTACAGGAGCAAAGGTTTCTCCATAGTCTTCTCCTTCTTCTTAGGCATATCCTTTGCACACCAATCTGGCTTTGTTCCTAATCACTGTGCCATCCTCATTTAGCTTATTTCTAAAGACCCGTTTGGTACCAATGACATTTTTATGCTCCAGTCTGGGTACCAAAGACCATGTACCATTTTTCTCTATCTGGTCAAGTTCCTCTTCCATTGCCTTGATCCAGTCTTCATCTTTATGTGCCTCTTTGAATGTTTTAGGCTCAAATTCAGAGATCATACATGAGTTTTCTCTAACCTTTCTTCTTCTAAGGATTCCTGCATCCTTATCTCCTATGATCTACTTAGGATCATGATTTAGCTTAACATACCATGGAATGGCCTTGATAGATTCCTCTTACTTTTCTTCTTCATCCTCATCTCCATTAGTATCAACATCTACATCTACTGGTGTAGGAACACTCTTACTGGTAGTTGGTTGACTAACAACCAGTTCCCAGAAGGTTACAACTGATTCATTTATCGCTTGCTTACTGTCAGTTTCCTTGGTTTTCTCAAAGGTTTCATCAACTCTTACATTGATGTTTTTCATGATTCTTTGAGTCCTATTATTGAAACACTTGAGAGCTTTGCTCTTGGTGGAATACCCTAGGAACATTCCCTCATCACATTTCGCATCGAATTTTCTCTAGTGTTCGCTCCTCTTGATGTAACATTTGCTACCAAACACTCTAAAGTAGCTAACCATAGATGTTTTACCGATCCAATATGCATAAGGAGTTTTATCCTTACCTTTCTTGATGAGTACCTGGTTCATTGTGTAGACTGCAGTGCTCACTGCTTCTCTCCAAAAGGTGTGAGCTACCTTTCCTTGAATCAACATGGTTCTAGCTGCTTCAACCATAGTTTGGTTATTCCTCTCTGCTAGGCAATTCTATTGTGGAGTCTGGGGGGTAGATAGTTGCCTCTTGATATCATGTTCTTCACAGTACTTGTTGAATTCACCAGAAGTGAATTCCCCTCCTTGATCAGTTCTTAGGCACTTGATCCTTTTACCGCTTTCCTTCTCCACTAATGCTTTGAAAACTTTGAACTTTACAAAGGCTTTGGACTTATCTTTCAAGAATGTGACCCACATCATTAAGTACCTATCACCCTGCACACTTCTAGTTTTCATAGGACCACACAAATCAGTATGCACAAGATCGAGCAAATTGTCAGCAATGAAAGGTTTACCTTTAAAGGTTGAGGAAGACATTTTCCCCAATTGACACTCTCTACACAAGGTATTATCTGGTTTTCTTAGCACTGGCAACCCTCCAACTGCCTTGATCTTACTAGCCTTCACAATGTTATCAAAGTTTACATGGCAGAGTCTCCTATTCCATATCCAGCTATCATCAAATTTAGCCATAAGACATGTACTTATATTTGCATTCAGCTGAAATAGGTTACCTTTGGTCTGCATGCTAGTGGCCACCAATTCACCATTCTTTCCTTTGATTCTACACACTCCATTCATGAATTCTAGAGTGAGACCATTGTCATTCAACTGGGCATCACTTAGAAGGTTGTGTCTGAGACCATCACCCAATACACATTGTCAGCACTAATTTTTCCATTCAGATAGATGGACTCTCTACCTTTGACCATACATGGTGCATCATTACTAAAGCGAACCACACCACCATCATATTCTTCCAAGGATAGAAACTTGCTCCAGTCACCAGTCATATGGTGAGAACAACCACTGTCAATGATCCACTCATTGGAATTATCAAACTAGGAGACAAGAGCCTTCTTCTCTAACACATCTTCCTTGACAGCAACAAACATAATATCTTCATTTTCTTCTTCTTCTGATTCCTCATTTGTGGCACTTTCATCAACTGCCATAAAACAATTTCTTTGATTTCCTCCTTTGAATTTCTTGAACCTTTTCGGTTTGTCCTTGTTGTCACCATTAGGACAATTTATAGCAATATGTCTGTAAAGAAGAAAATCGAACCCTAGGTGTTCCCCCCACTCCAAGGAGAAAGGAGGTCACTAGGATTGCCGGTTTTCACTTAGGAGAGACTTTACATTCAAAAGAGGGGTTGAAACCCACAAGATCCAATCCCACACAATGCAAGATTGGATTATGAATGAGTTTCAAGGGGTAAGATAGCAAGGCTACCCTCTTTTGTAAAGAATGTCGATAGAAGGATCGAACTATGAGTGCATGTAAAGTGAGAAAGATTCTCTTATAAATAGAGATAGGAATATGGGATGAAGCTGCAGACCTCGAATTAGCAGTAAAATGTCAAGACGATGCTGTCCTACAAATTTGAGCAAAAGTTGACAGGACGATGGCGCCCGGCGTGCACACGGTCCTCCGAAAAATCTGCAAAATGAAGGGGGATTTGTTTGTCTCTGCACAAGGATTCCAGATCTTCAATTTCAGCTGCGTACCTGCAACCTACACATAGAAAAGAGAGGATGATTGGGGGGTTAGGGATTAGGGGTTTGCCTTTAGTTCAAACCTCGATTTTGGAATTAACCAAGAAATGAGAATGCTGTAAATGTAAATGTTTGTAATGTAAACAAGTACTGATACCTTGTTGTAAGAATGTTTGTATTCTTACATGCGAAGGTGTAAATGTTGTTGTATGTTGTATGTTGTAAGTGATCTCCTCCTCAATGGTTGAATCCTTGTCTTGAATGCAACACTTAGCCTTGAATGGAGACTTAGAATGCTCAATTGCTTGAAGGAATGCTTGAATGTTTGAAATGCTTGAATGTTTGCCTAGCATTTTGCCTCTTGTACACATATGTCTTGCCTCCTCAAAATGGGAGAGGAAATGTAGTTTATATACTTGTCAACTAGGGTTGAAAGACTAATTTTTCTGACCTTGGGCTGACTTACAAACATTGTTTTCCAATTTGCAAACTTGAAGCCCCGAAGCCACATAAGAGACCGGGCCCAAAATAGGGCCTGGGCGCCATAGTCCCACCTCCTGGGACAGCAGGGTGCAAGGAGTATCAGGCCAGGGTGCTGAAAAATGCAGTTTTTGATGTCATAAACAAGTTTTGGGGTCTCCATTAAGGTTCAGTGTTGCGTCACCATCGTGAAGACCGAAATGCAGTCGAAATTGCAAGTGTTGCAATTTTAGGATGCTACATTTAGCCCCCACTTTAGTGGGAGTATAAGCGTATGCCCATACTTTCGGTAAAGTACAAGGAAAGAACATTGAAAGACTTTCACCATGTCAAGGAGGCAAGATACACCAAGCCCCCAGTGGACTAAGGATCTTATGACTTTGATTGACAAAGTAAAAGGGAAGATCATGAGGGAGGACCATGACTGTCAGTAGTAAGGTTCCCTCACTATGAGTCATGCAAGAAAGATATCAAAAATTTTCAAGGCAAACCTAAGTTTGCCAAGAAGTTTTTAAGTATCTTGAAGAGATATGGACGGAGTGTATGCCCCCTATGTTAAAGCGATCGCACATGCCTCATCGGGGGTGATTGCTTTAAGGTAGTGATACACATAAGAAATGAGAAAGGAAAGGAGCACATTATCACAAAGATTTAGCCCCCAAGTGTGAGATAAACCCAAGGATAATAGACACAAAACATAAATCACGAGGTGACTTCGCTTTCCTTGGGGTCAGTATGCTGTATGATAATTCATGTATATCATATGTATGTATGCATAATTGTTCTTCATTCCCCAATCAAGGAAGGTCACCTAGAAGAAGGGAACACATGTGTCTTTTGAGTCAACATGAGAGAGACCAAAAGAGATCTCAATGCTTTGCATCGTCCTCAAGTAGACAACACTAAGGACAACAAATAGAAGAATGAGAATAAACATAGAAGAAGTAACAAAAGAAAGAGAGGAGAGAATTTGCTATGCTAATGAACTAGTCTAGCACGTCATCCACCCATTGATCTTGCTGATCAATATTTCAAGAAGGCAGGAAACACGCTAGAGGAGGAACATCCAACACAGCAGATGGAGCTATCACAAGATCCAAACAACGGCTATGTTCATGTTCCAAGCCACGTTGTTCTTGTCTAGGAGCTAGGATAAGTGCTTTAGAAAATTCATTAGATAAATGGTTATCAATATCAACAAATTCATATTCACTATCAGAAGCAAGAGGAGTAACATTTTCATCATGAATAACATTTTCATCTATAACATCATCAAGATTTATAAAAATAGGATCTTTAACTCGCACATGATCAAGACCATCATACATCTTATGTTTAGGAGATTTCGGAAAAAATGGAATAATACTAGCTGAAGGTGTTTTTGGAGATTGCAAAGTTTGAGAAGCAGTTGCACAAGCTCTAAGATGAAACTTTCATTGGTGTTCACGCGTAGAATGATTTCATCTAGTCTTAGTAGGAAGTGGAGAAGATTGAGGAGGAGGAATGTTCTCATCCTTATCACTTGGGTGTTTAGGTTGTGGTTTCTTAGGCTGGATAATAGGGGAAGAGGAAGGTTTCTTCTCTCTATAAAAGGAAGGAGGAGGAACTGCTCCATATAAAGGAGGAATATTTGGTTTAGGAAGGAGACCAATTCCATCATGACAAGGAGGTATAGGTCTACTTTTAGAAAGTGTATCAGACATAGACATAGTCACATCCATAGGAATGGGTTGGGAATCTTCTTGAGGAATGACATTAGTTTTATCTTTCAAAGGAAGAACTTCCTTCTCAAGAATGATATGAATATAAAGTTTGGGTGTTCGAGGTTCACTTAGAGATAGGATCATATCTTTTTTCCACTTTTGATAAGATTTGAAAAGATGATCACTTTGCGGTGGAAGAGATTGGAATTGTTTAGGCCAAAAATAATCAATAGGAACGCTAGAAGTTCTTTCAGCTGGTTTAAAGAGACTATGATTGATAGTTACAACTTCACCATTATGGGGAAATTTCAAACACTTGTGAATAGGAGAAGCAATAGCTTTCATGGAAGATAGCCAAGGATAGCCTAGCTTCACACGAAATTGTTCGGATGATGGAATAATAGCAAAGCTCACATCAAGGGATTTGTTATAGACCTAAATAGGTAATGTAATAGAACCAATTGTAGGAGAAGAAAATGCATCAAATAATTTCACAACCACATTTGTTTTGTCATAGATCACTTGATTCAATTGCAAAGTAAAAAGAAATTCTTCAGTAATAACATTAACCATGCAAGAAGGATCAATAAGAACTTTACAGCAAGGTGTATTCTTGACTTTTGCAACTACATATAAAGGACCATCAGGTGCCCTGATAGTTTCACTGGAATCAAATGCGATGCAAGGTTCTTTAGGGATTTTCTGCTGCTCTACAAAGTTAATCACATTTGGAGTCATAGACACAAGACCATCAGGTGAGAAAGAGGAATCATTAGTCTCAATCACATTAGAGGTATGAGAAGGTAATGGATCAGTAAAATTTTTAAGATTTTGGTTAGGAGGAGCTACAGATGTGTTGCCTTTATCATTCACTCTTGAAATAGAGATAGTATTATTATTAGTCAAATCTTGAATTTTACCCTTCAAAGCAAAACATTTTTCAGTATCATGCCCGGGTTGATGATGAAATTGACAAAAAGATTTGTTATCAAAATAGGGTGAATTAATCTTTGTACGATCTATTTTCTTTATAGGAGGGAGAGTAAGCACATTTTGTTCCAATAACTTATTCATAATACTATGCAATGATTCATTCAAAGGAGTAAACTTTCTCTCTTTCTTGAAAAACTTAGAAATAGGAGGCACACCTGATACTGCATTCACATTGTTGTTGATGATGTTTTCATTAACGAACCCTCTATTCGGTTTAAACTTCCCAAATGGTTGTTGACTACTATCACCCTTATCACTTGGAGGCATAGGATTTGCTTGTTCCATTTGACTCACAGTTAGTTGATAATTGTGAAGAGTTGCACACAACTGTTGGAAAGAAGTAAACTCAGAAAACAAAAGTTTTTCTCTAATATCTTTTTGTAAATTAGAAATAAAGATTCTTTGAATATCGTTGTCAGGTACTGGAAAAGAAATTTGAGCACACAAATGCTTATATCTACCAATGAAATCAGTCACTTTTTCTTTAATACCTTGTTTACAATGCATTAAATCAATCAAAGTAACTTTAGGACTTATATTGTTTTGAAATTGTTGAATAAAAGCATTTGCAAGTTGTTGGAAAGAAGTAATAGAATAGGAAGGCAACAAGCAATACCATTGTAGGGCTTTATCTCTTAATGTTCTAGTAAACAGTTTTGCAAGCAACCTTTGGTCATGAGCAAAATCGGTACATACTGTTTGAAAGGTCTTAACATGTGTTAGAGGATCACCTTTACCATTATAAAGCTCCAACTGTGGGATTTCAACATGTTTAGGTGGGATAGCTCGAACAATGTCAAGAGAAAGTGGGCTCGCAACATCAAATGTGGGTACACTAAACTTAGATTGATTCATAGAGGCAATTTGTTGCTGTAAAGAAGAGACAAGTTGTGCAAGATTGTTAATAGTTGCTTCAGTCGAAGAATTCATATTAGACATGTTAGATTGTGATGGAGGTATTATGTTATTGAAAGAAGGTATTGATTGAGAGTAAGGTGGCGGGACACTGTGATGGTTAGTCATAGGAGATGATTGGAAACAAGGAACACTACCAAGAGGAATGGAATGGTTGAATGAATTGCCCCCTTGTGTCATGTTCAGTTGTGGAGATGTAATAGGGACACTCATTGAAGGAATGAATGAAGAAGTCGGATTGAATGAAGGAAGAGGGTTGATTGAAGAGGAAGGATTGCCCCCATGACTGGTGATCATAGGTGGAATGTTTTGTGTTGCAATAGTCATTATGTTTGATGTAAAAGTAGGTATACTAGTAATAGAAGTTGTTAAAGGAATAGAATTATTGACTTGAGTAGGAGGTTGTGTATAACCTAAAGTTTCGGCACAACTCCTCATAGGCATCACATTCGAATCCACAATGTGTGCAATACCATGCAAAATATCAATTCCATTCTTATCACTTTGAACCATATGTTTTAGACCCTCAATTAATGAAAGAGCTTTACTATCAGGATACTCATGAGACATCCATTGCTGAAAATCGTCAAATTGGTTATCCAATTTCGAAAGTTGTTCCTCAGAAACCTCATGTAGAGCTTCTTCATCATTAAGAGGATTAGAGGAATTACCTGTTTCCTCATTAAAAATGCCATTCAAATTAGGTTCCATCTCCTCGGTAATTAAACCTTGGAAAGACTTAATTCTAAGGCTTCATCTAACGAGAATAGTGTAAGTAGGGCTTATTGTCGTAAAACTCATGCACTAGAGAGAGAAAGAAGATCTTGAATTTAGAGGTAGCAAATTTCAATAAAATCAGCCAATCTCCTAGATTTAAGCTGTTAAATGCAATCACGACAATCTCCCGAAATTTTGGAAAAAATGTCAGGGACCGTGGCGAATGGAGTGCACACGGTCCTCGCAACTTTTTTCAAAATTTTCAGGGATGAAAGTTATGATGATTTTAAAGCTAATCTGAAAAAATTGAGTGATTTTACGATTTGTAGATAGGCCAAACTAAAGTTGCAATCTCAAAATTGAACCCTACCAAGATTGTTGAAAAATGCAAAATTTGAATTTTGAAAAAGAGAGGGAAACTGAAAATTTGAATTTTATGATTTTAGAAGGAATACTGAAAGCAATGCAAGCTTTGAAATTTAAAAGTTGACTCAATTTCATGCAAAATTCAATTTTGAAAGCAGAAATCAAAGTTGTTGCAATTAAACACTTAATTTCAAAAGCCACAAATTGCAAAAAATTGAATAAAGCACTGAAATTTCGAATGAATGCCAATACATTTTTCAGATTTAGGACAGTAAGAAACACAATTTTGACACAAAATTTTAGTTTCAACAATTTTTGAATGATTAGAAGCCTTAATCCAAGCAGTCACTAGACCAACTTTGACTTTAATTTTGAAAGTGTTAGAATTGATGAAATCAGCCAAGATTCTAGATTTTAGCAGAAAAATACAGTAAGATCTAGCTCCCAAAATTTCAGAAAAAATGTCGGGGACGATGGCGCTTGAGGTGCACATGGTCCTTGCAACTTTTTTCCAAATTTTCAGGGATGAAAGATATTATGATTTTGTTGCAGAATCCAAAGTTACAGCCGATTTGGAGATGTTTTGATCAGTGAAATTATCAGTCAAAGGTTGAATCAAGAGGGTTTTAAAAATTAGGGTTTTGACACTTAACCACTTAATTTTTAGAATTAAAGCACAAATATGAATTGATAATTTGCAATAGAAGGGTAGATTTGAAACAAGCATTAACAATTAAACATTTCACAAGCTCAATTACTTAAAAGGAAAATTTAGGGTTTTTATGCAATTAACCTCTAAAATTTGCAAAAGATCAAACATGGAAATGAAATCAAGGAAGCAAATTTTTCAGATCTAACCATGAATAATCAAAATTAGGATGTTCACGTCGGGTTCACCAAAATGTAAAGTGGAAAATCGAACCCTAGGTGTTCCCCCCACTCCAAGGAGAAAGGAGGTCACTAGGATTGCTGGTTTTCACTTAGGAGAGACTTTACATTCAAAAGAGGGGTTGAAACCCACAAGATCCAATCCCACACAATGCAAGATTGGATTATGAATGAGTTTCAAGGGGTAAGATAGCAAGGCTACCCTCTTTTGTAAAGAATGTCGATAGAAGGATCGAACTATGAGTGCATGTAAAGTGAGAAAGATTCGCTTATAAACAGAGATAGGAATATGGGATGAAGCTGCAGACCTGGAATTAGTAGTAAAATGTCGAGACGATGTTGTCCTACAAATTTGAGCAAAAGTTGACGGGACGATGGCACCCGGCGTGCACACGGTCCTCCGAAAAATCCGCGAAACGAAGGGGGATCTGTTCGTCTTTGCACAAGGATTCCAGATCTTCAATTTCAGCCGCATACCTGCAACCTACACATAGAAAAGAGAGGATGATTGGGGGGTTAGGGATTAGGGGTTTGCCTTTAGGTCAAACCCAGGTTTTGGAATTAACCAAGAAATGAGAATGTTGTAAATGTAAATGTTTGTAATGTAAACAAATACTGATACCTTGTTGTAAGAATGTTTGTATTCTTACACGTGAAGGTGTAAATGTTGTTGTATGTTGTATGTTGTAAGTGATCTCCTCTTCAATGGTTGAATCCTTGTCTTGAATACAACACTTAGCCTATAATGGAGACTTAGAATGCTCAATTGCTTGAAGGAATGCTTGAATGTTTGAAATGCTTGAATGTTTGCCTAGCGCTTCCGCCTCTTGTACCCATATGTCCTGCCTCCTCAAAATGGGAGAGGAAATGTAGTTTATATACTTGTCAACTAGGGTTGAAAGACTAATTTTTCTAACCTTGGGCTGACTTACAAACATTGTTTTCCAATCTGCAAACTTGAAGACCCGAAGCCCCATAAGAGACTGGGCCCAAAATAGGGCCAGGGACTAGGGCACTGGGCGCCATGGTCCCAGGGGACCAGGGCACTAGGCGCCATGGTCCCACCTCCTGGGACAGTAGGGTGCAAGGAGGATTAGGCCAGGGTGCTGAAAAATGCAGTTTTTGATGTCATAAACAAGTTTCGGGGTCTCCATTCAGGTTCAATGTTGCGTTGCCATCGTGAAGACCCAAATGCAGTCGAAATTACAAGTGTCACAATTTTAGGATGCTACAATGTCATATCCGGTTATAAGAAAAGCATTTCAAAGGACGCTTACCTCCGTATTTGCTGGTTCCTTTAGGAAGTTTCCTGGGAAGGAGAGCTTCAAATGCCATCAGAATCTCCTCATCATCCATTTCTCTATTCTGTCTTGGTTCACCACTAGTGCTAGCTTCTTTTCCTTTTCTAGATGGTATAGCAGAAGCTTTAAAAGTTGATTCAGTCTTTTGAACACTACCATCAAAACTATTTAGCTCATAGGTTGTCAACTTTGCAATGATGGAGTCTAGGGATACCTTAGTCTTGTCTATTGATCTCAGATCCTAAATAGCAGCAACCCTTATTGCATAGACTGGTAATAAGGATCTCAAGACTTTGCTTACCACAATGGAATCTTCCATTTTACCACCTGCACTCTTGATATCTCCAACAATGGTTTTGATTCTTATTCCATACTATTGAATGGTCTCACCTTCAACCATCCACATATCTTCAAAATTCCCTCTGAGGCTTTCTTCTTTAACTTGTTTTACATGCTCATCACCGCCATAGATATTTTCAAGAGTATCCCATACCTCTTTGGGATTTACCTTATCTTGGACATCAATAAACTCAAATTCAAATAAACTACTAATTAGAGCTTCCATGACTTGCCCATTCTCCTACATCTCTCTATTTTGGTCATTAGTGAGAGTACCGGTAGGGGCATCATAGGCATTCTCAACATAGCTCCAGCGTTAAGTGCCCATGCTTTTGATGTATATCTTCATTTTTTCTTTCCATATACTAAAATTTTTTGTGTTAAACTTTGGACCTTCCCTCTTCATCATTAGATTGGGACCTTTAACTCAAGCGGTTAAGCTTATAACATAGAGGACTTGGAGAATGCTTTGATACCAATTGATAACTCAATGATGAATGAATAGTACCAAACTCGTACTAAGAGGGGGGGGGGGTGAATCAGTATAGAAAAAAACACACTCTTAAACCCATTTGTCAACAGACATTGTGCATTGACAGACAAACAGTAACACTAGTCCTTAAACAAAGTACAACTGGCAAAACCCAGAATAACTAAGACAAGCATAAGCCAATTGACACTTATCTTCTCATAGAATCTAACACTTCATTTCTATTTCACCCTTATGCATGAACAGGTAATCTACCATCAAAGATATACATATAAGCAACTAGATCAACATGATTCACTACTTGACAGAAAACAACATAGCATCACATGAAGAAGACATCACACATGACACACATATTTTTCACATAGAAACCCAACTAGGAAAAACCACGGTGGGGATGAATACCTACAAGAATGTTTTTGAACTCTTTAGAAGTCCATGCTATTAGGAGCCTTGTCTGGTTAAAGACTGATACAATAGGTTCTGTTAGGAACCTATCCTGTTAGGGATCACCCAGTTAAGGGATGGCTAGAATACCCTGTTAATGGTTAAACCCTATTAAAGGTTACCTTGTTAGAGGATTTCAAGAACTCAATGGTTTTGAGTCACCCTGTTAAAGGATTTACAACAAGCCAGTTAAAGCTACCCTGTTAAGGGATTTCTCAACTGTTGAAGTGGTTAGAGATCAATAGGTATTACAATGATCTGGTAAGAGGACTCAATGCCAATGCAGATCCGCTTAAGCTCCTCTTCACCTTCTACACTCACATTCTGTAGGTATCACTTCTCTCCTCTGGTCTGGAAAGAATCACGTATCTCTTCTCTTGGATACACACACACAACTTTTTCCAACAACCTCAGAAAGAATCACAACATCGACCTTATTTGAAAATAGATAGGTCAGTAGCATAAACCCTAAACCCTAAACCTATTAGGTTAAGGAATTCAAACTATTCAATCCTGACTATTGAGCACACTACATTAAATGCAACAGTCTTGATCCAATCTCAAGAAATTCTCCATCGTTCATTTTCCACTGATTTCATGGCAGCTAATAACCCATCACACATTATCACCATTTATAGACTTTGCACATTCCTGAGGTAGATAGGAATAGTCTCCTTCATGCAAGATCCTTCACACGCACAAGGCTTATGTGGCAATATGATATTTTCTTTGTTATCATGCTAACTCATCACACAAAGTCATAGGTTGAGCCACACAGGCTTGAAGCACTCCAACTGGAAACCCTGAAGTTGAGACTACCAACCGGTAGTCATACAAAGCTTCCATGTGCTGATTCCCACAACCATATGCTGGTTCACCTTGAATAAACACACTAATTCACTTTGGCACAAATGTCGGTTCATAGTGTTATACGGGTTCTCTTCTCTTCATCATATTGACATCAATGACAACACACAATGTCATTATGTCCTCATACCGATCCACATAATGCCAACATAGTCTACTATGGGCTTGGTGTATCTTGCCTCCTTGACGTTGTGAAAGTCATTCAATCGTAAGAGAAATCAATCATTCAACCATTCAACCATTCCTTTCAAGAATTAAGCATTCTTAAGTCTCCTTTCCAGGCTAGGTGTTGATAGAGTTTTTTGAAAGGATATGTAGAATTGAATGTTAAAAGGGATCTCCACTTCAATGGTTGAATCCTTGACATGAACCCATCACCTAGCCTTGAAACGAGACTTCAGAATGCTTAATACTTGAAAGGAATGCTTGAATGCATGAGTGCGGGGTGTGAGGAAATGCAAGCCTTGGGCAGTGTGAACATGTCTCAAGTCTCTAGTCAAGCTTAGGGATTCATTTAGCCAATGTGAAGACCAAAAAGTGGGGGCTAAATGTAGCATCATAAAATTACAACCTTGCAAATTTCAACCACATTTGGGTCTTCACATTAGTAAAAGGAGTCCCTAAGCCTAACTGGAGACCTGAGACATATTCACACTGCCTAAGTTTTGGATTTCCTCGCACCTCGCACTCTCCTTTGCTACTTCTTGTCCTGAATTAGGTTAGGACAGGGGCATGGCACCCCTTCTTCCCATAGGATAGGGATGTAGCGCCTCTATCCTTGCCCTATTTTCAGCCCCTTCTGATCAAACTTTGTATTGGGCTTTGCATTTGGAAAGCGGGAAAATTTTCTTTCTGTCGGCCTATGATGAAAAATATTAACCCTAAGTGATGAGTATATAAGATGCATTTTCTCTCCCATTTTCACAACTCAAGAGAGAAGTCAATAAATTCATATGAGTTCACTAAGTGGAAATTGCAATCCTAAGAGAAATAAAGCATTCAAGGATTCAAGCATTCAAACATTCCTTTCAAGCATTAAGCATTGTCAAGTCTCCTTTCAGGGTTAGGTGTTGATTGAGTTGTTTGAAAGGATATGTATAATTGTTCATGTTAAAAGGGATCTCCATTTGAATGGTTGAATCCTTGACTTGAATGCAACACCTAGCCTTAAAAGGAGACTTGAGAATGCTTAATGCTAGAAAGGAATCCTTGAATTCTTGAATTCTTGAATTCTCTTAGGATCACAATTTCCACTTAGTGAACTCATATGAACTTCTTGACTTCTTTCTTGACTTCTTTCTTTGGGAGAGAAAATGCATCTTATATACTCATCAATTAGGGCTAATTGACTGATTTTTCTTCATAGGCCGACATAGGCAAAATTTTCCTGCTTTCAAAATGCAAAGGCCAATGCAAAGTTTGATCCTCTAACTCTCTCTCTTTTCTTTCTCTTTTGTGACTATTCCTCTGTGTGTATCCCTGTTCTTGTATGCTCCCTAGTAATGTCTACTTGAGGATGATGCAAAGCATTGAGATCCCTTTTGGTCTCTTTCATGTTGACTCAAAAGACACTTTTTATTCCCTTTCTTCCAAGGTAGTTTCCTTTCTTTGGGGAATGATGATTATTCTATGTATATATATATATATATATATATATATATATATATATATATATATATATATATATATATATATATATATATATATATATATATATATATATATATATATATATATATATATATATACATGAGTTATCATATAGCATATTGACCTTGAGGAAAGCAAAACTACCTTGTGATTTGTGTTTGTGTTCATCATCCCTGGGTTTATTCCTCAATTGGGGGCTAAATCCTTGTGATAAAGTGCTCCCTCTCTCTTTCTCTCTTGTGTGTATCCTACATTAAAGAAATCTCTCTCGATAAGGCATGAGTGATCGCTTTAACATGGGGGCATACACTCCATTCATATTTTCCTTCTTGATACTCAAAGTTACTAAGTGAACTTGGCTTTACTTTGTAATTTTTGGTATCATTTATTCTCATTACTCATAGTGAGGGAAACTTTGCTACATGTAGTCGTGGTCCTTCCCTCTTGATCTTCCCTTTTTCTTTGTCAATTGATGTCGTAAGATCCTTACTCCATTAGGGGCTTGGTGTATCTTGCCTCCTTGACATGGTGAAAGTTATTCAATCTTGTTTCCTTGTACTTTACCAGTATTATTGGTGTATTCTTATACTACTGCTAAAGTGGGGGCTAAATGTAGTGTCATAAAACTACGACCTTGTAATTTTCAACCTCATTTGGGTCTTCACATTGGTGAAACGAATCCCAAAGCCTCTTTGGAGACCCGAGACATGTTCACACTACCCGAGGCTTGCATTTAATTACACCCTACTCTCTCCTTTGTTGCTTCATGTCCTGAATTAGGGCAAGATAGAGGCATGGCACCCCTGTCCTCCTAGGATAGGTGCGTGGTGCCTCTGTCCTTTCCTTATTTTAAGCACCTTTTGACCAAAATTTGCATTAGGCTTTGCATCTAGAAAGCATGAAATGTTTTCATATGTCGTCCTATAACAAAAAATCAATCAATTAACCCTAATTGATGAGTATATAAGATGCATTTTCTCTCCCATTTGCATAATTCAAGAGAGAAGTCAAGGAGTTCATATGAGTTCACTAACTAGAAATTGCGATCCTAAGCAAAATCAAGAATTCAAGCATTCCTTTCAAGGATTAAGCATTCTCAAGTCTCCTTTCAAGGCTAGGTGTTGTATTCAAGTCAATGATTCAACCATTGAAGTGGATATCCCTTTTAACATTCAATTCTACACATCCTTTCAAACAACTCTATCAACATCCTCCCTTGAGGTGAATTCCATTTTAGTCATTTACTTTCATTTCTTGCAAGTACTTTTCATCATTTGGTTAATTCCAAAATTGGGGTTTGACCTGAAGGAAAACCCCCAATCCCAACTGTAAAGCGGAAAATCGCAAGCGAACCCTAAGTGTTCCCCCCACCACTCCAAAGAGAGAGAAAGGGGATCACTAGGGTTGATGGTTTTCACTTAGGGGAGACTTTACATTCAAAAAAGGGGTTGAAACCCACAAGATCCAATCCCACCCAATGCAAGATTGGATTCTAAATGAGTTTCAAGGGTTAAGACAACAAGGCTACCCTCTTTTGTAAAGAATGTAGATAGAAGGATTAAGCTAGGAACGCATGAAAACTGAGAAAGATTCACTTATAAATAGAGATAGGAATATGGGATGAAGTTGCGGACCTGGAATTAGTAGTAAAATGTCAAGACGGAACTGTCCTACAAATTTGAGTGAAAGTTGATGGGACGATGGCACCCGGCGTGCACACGGTCCTCCGAAAAATCTGCGAAACGAAGGGGGATCTGTTCATCTCTGCACAAGGATTCCAGATCTTCAATTACAACCGCGTACCTACAACCTACACATAAAAAAGAGAGGACGATTGGGGGGTTAGGGATTAGGGGTTTGCCCTTAGGTCAAACCCCAGTTTTGGAATTAACCAAGAAATGAGAAATGCTGTAAATGTAAATGTTTGTAATGTAAACAAGTACTGATACCTTGTTGTAAGAATTTTTGTATTCTTACATGCGAAGGTGTAATGTTGTATGTTGTATGTTGTATGTGATATCCTCTTCAATGGTTGAATCCTTGTCTTGAATGCAACACTTAGCCTTGAATGGAGACTTAGAATGCTCAATTGCTTGAAGGAATGCTTGAATGCTTGAATGTTTGAATGTTTGAATGTTTTAATATCGCTTCCACCCTTTTTTCCATCTTCTTTTAAATGGGAGAGGAAAATGTAGTTTATATACTTGTTAATTAGGGTTAAAAGACTGATTTTTCTAACCTTAGGCCAACCTAGGAAGGTTATTTTCTAAATTGCAAACATAAAGACCCGAGACCCAAAAGAGACCGGGCCCAAAAATAGGGCTAGGGACTAGGGCGCTGGGTGCCATGGTCCTGGAGGACTAGGGTGCTAGGTTCCCTAGTCCTAAAGGACCAGGGCACTGGGCGCCATGGTCCCACCTCCAGGGACAGCAGGGTGCAAGGAGGATCAGGCCAGGGTGCTGAAAAATGCAGTTTTTGATGCCATAAACAAGTTTCGGGGTCTCTATTGAGGTTCCATGTTGCATCGCCATCGTGAAGACCGAAATGCAGTTGAAATTGCAAGTGTCACAATTTTAGGACACTAGATTTAGCCCCCACTTTAGCGGGAGTATAAGCGTACGCTCATACTTCTGGTAAAGTACAAGGAAACAACATTGAAAAACTTTCACCACGTCAAGGAGGCAAGATACACCAAGCCCCCAGTGGACTAAGGATCTTATGAATTCGATTGACAAAGTAAAAGGGAAGATCACGAGGGAAAACCATGACTGTTAGTAGTAAGGTTCCCTCACTATGAGTCATGCAAGAGAAATACCAAAAATTTTCAAGGCAAAGCTAAGTTCGCCAAGAAATTTTCAAGTATCCTGAAAAGATATGAACGGGGTGTATGCCCCCTACGTTAAAGTGATTGCACACGCCACAACGGGGGTGATTTCTTTAAGGTAGTGATACACATAAGAAATGAGAAGGGAAAGGTGCATGTTATCACAAAGATTTAGCCCCCAAGTGTGAGATAAACCCAAGGATAATAGACACAAAACACAAATCACGAGGTGACTTCACTTTCCTCGAGGTCAGTATGCTGTATGATAAGTCATGTATATCATATGTATGTATGCATAATTGTTCTTCATTCCCCAATCAAGGAAGGTCACCTAGAAGAAGGGAACACATGTGTCTTTTGAGTCAACATGAGAGAGACCAAAAGAGATCTCAATGCTTTGCATCATCCTCAAGTAGACAACACTAAGGACAACAAATAGAAGAATGAGAATAACACATAGAAGAAGTAACAAAAGAGAGGAGGAGAGAGTCTGCTATGCTAATGAAACTAGTCTAGCACGTCATCTACCCCCCGATCTTGTTGATCAATGTTTCGGGAAGGTAGGGAACATGCTAGAGGAGGAACATCCAACATAGCAGATGGAGCTATCACAAGATCCAAACAAGGGCTATGTTCATGTTCCAAGCCATGTTGTTCTTATCTAGGAGCTAGGATAAGTGCTTTAGAAAATTCGTTAGATAAATGGTTATCAATATCAACAAATTCATATTCACTATCAAAAGAAAGAGAAGTAACATTTTCATCATGAATAACATTTTCATCTATATCATCATCAAGATTTATAAAAATAGGATCTTTAACTCGCACAGGATCAAGACCATCATGTATCTTATGTTTAGGAGATTTTGGAGAAAATGGAATAATGCTTGTTGAAGGTGTTTTTGGGGATAGCAAAGTTTGAGAAGTAGTTGCTTGAGCTCTAAGATGACACTTTCGTCAGCATTCACGTATAGAACGATTTCGTCTAGTCTTAGTAGGAAGTGGAGAAGATTGAGGAGGAGGAATGTTCTCATCCTTATCACTTGGGTGTTTAGGTTGTGGTCTCTTAGGTTGGATAATAGGAGAAGAGGAAGGTCTCTTCTCTTTATAAAAGGAAGGAGGAGGAACTGCTCCATATAAAGGAGGAATATTTGGTTTAGGAAGGAGACCAAGTCCATCATGATGAGGAGGTATAGGTCTACTCATAGTCACATCCATAGGAATGGGTTGGGAATCTTCTTGAGGAAAGACATTAGTTTTATCTTTCAAAGGAAGAACTTCCTTCTCAAGAACGATAGGAATATCAAGTTTGGGTGTTCTAGGTTCACTTAGAGATAGGATCATATCTGTTTTCCACTTTTGATAAGATTTGAAAAGATGATCACTTCACGGAGGAAGAGATTGGAATTGTTTAGGCCAAAAATAATCAATAGGAACTTTAGAAATTCTTTCAGCTGGTTTAAAGAGACTATGATTGACAGTTACAACTTCACCATTATGGGGAAATTTCAAACATTTATGAATAGGAGATGCAATAGCTTTCATGGAAGATAGCCAAGGATAGCCAAGCTTCACACAAAATTGTTCGGATGAGGGAATAATAGCAAAGTTCACATCAAGGGATTTGTTATGAAATTCAATAGGTAATGTAATAGAACCAATTGCAAGAGAAGAAAATACATCAAATAATTTCACAATCACATCTATTTTGTCATAGATCACTTGATTCAATTGCAAAGTAAAAAGAAATTCTTCAGTAATAACATTAACCATGCACGAAGGATCAATAAGCACTCCACGGCAAGGTGCATTCTTGACTTTTGCAACTATGTATAAAGGACCATCAGGTGCCCTGATAGTTTCACTAGAATCAAATGTGATGGAAGGTTCTTTAGCGTTTTCTTGCTGCTCTACAAAGTTAATCACATTCAGAGTCATAGACACAAGACCATCAGATGAGAAAGAGGAATCATTAGTCTCAATCACATTAGAGGTATGAGAAGGTAATGGGTCGGTAAAAATCTTAAGATTTTGGTTAGGAGGAGCTACAGATGTGTTGCCTTTATCATTCACTCCTGAAACAGAGATAGTATTATTATCAATCAAATCTTGAATTTTACCCTTTAAAGCAAAACATTTTTCAGTATCATGCCCATGTTGACGATGAAATTGACAAAAAGATTTGTTGTCAAAATAGGGTGAATTAATCTTTGTAGGATCGATTTTCTTTACAGGAGGGAGAGTAAGCACATTTTGTTCCAATAACTTATTCATAATACTATGCAATGATTCATTAAAAGGAGTAAACCTTCTTTCTTTCTTGAAAAACTTAGAAATAGGAGGCACACCTGATGCTGCATTCACATTGTTGTTGATGATGTTTTCATTGAATTTAATGGACTCTCTGTTCGGTTTAAACTTTCCAAATGGTTGTTGACTACTATCACCGTTATCACTCGGAGCCATAGAATTTGCTTGTTCCATTTGACTCACAGTCAGTTGATAATTGTGAAGAGTTGCACACAACTGTTGGAAAGAAGTAAACTCAGAAAATAGAAGTTTGTCTCGAATATCTTTTTGTAAATAAGAAATAAAGATTCTTTGAATATCATTGTCAGGCACTGGCAAAGATATTTGGGCATACAAATTCTTATATCTACCAATGAAATCAGTCACTTTTTCTTTAACACCTTGTTTACAATGCATTAAATCAATCAAAGTAACTTTAGGACTTATATTGTTTTGAAATTGTTGAATAAAAGCATTTGCAAGTTGTTCGAAAGAAGTAATAGAATAAGAAGGCAATGAGCAATACCATTGTAGGGCCTTATCTCTTAATGTCGTAGTAAACAGTTTTGCAAGCAACCTTTGGTCATAAGCAAAATCGGTACATATTGTTTGAAAAGTCTTAACATGTGTTAGAGGATCACCTTTACCATTATAAAGCTCCAAATGTGGGATTTCAACATGTTTAGGAGGGATAGCTCGAACAATGTCAAGAGAAAGTGGGCTCACAACATCAAATGTGGGCACACTAAACTTAGATTGAATCATAGAGGCAATTTGTTGCTGTAAAGAAGAGACAGTTTGTGCAAGATTGTTAATGGTCGCTTCAGTCGAAGAGTTCATATTAGACGTGTTAGATTGTGATGGAGGTATTATGTTATTGAAAGAAGATATTGATTGAGAGTAAGGTGGCGGGACACTATGATAGTTAGTCATAGGAGATGATTGGAAAGGAGGAACACTACAAGGAGGAATGGAATGGTTAAATGAATTGCCCCCTTGTGTCACATTCATCTATGGAGATATAATAGGAACACTTATTGAAGGGATGAATGAAGAAGTCGGATTAAATGAAGGAAGAGGGTTAATTGAAGAGGAAGGATTGCCCCCATGACTGGTGATCATAGGAGGAATGTCTTGTATAGAAGTAGTCATTATGTTTGATGTAAAGGTAGGTATGCTAGCAATAGAAGTTGTCAAAGGAATAGAATGATTAACTTGAGTGGGAGGTTGTGTATAACCTAAAGTTTCAGCACAACTCTTCATAGGCATCACATTTGAATCCACAATGTGTGCAATACCACGCAAAATATCAATTCCATTCTTATCACTTTGAACCATACATTTTAGACCCTCAATTAATGAAAGAGCTTGACTATCGGGGTACTCTTGAGACATCCATTGCTGAAAATCATCAAATTGGTTATCCAATTTTGAAAGTTGTTCTACAGAAACCTCATGGAGAGCTTCTTCATCATTAGGAGGATTAGAGGAATTACCCGTGTCCTCATTAAAAAGGCTATTCAAATTAGGTTCCATCTCCTCGGTAATTAAACCTCAGAAAGACTTAATTCTAAGGCTTCGTCTAACAAGAATAATGTAAGTAGGGCTTATTGTTGTAAAACTCATGCACTAGGGAGGGAGAGAAGGTTTTGAATTTAGAGGTAACAAATTTCAATAAAATCAGCCAATCTCCTAGATTTAAGCTGTTAAATGCAATCCCGACAATCTCCCGAAATTTTGGAAAAAATGTCAGGGACCGTGGCGCTCGGGGTGCACATGGTCCTCGCAACTTTTTTTGAAATTTTGAGGGATGAAAGTTATGATGATTTTAAAGCTAATCTAAAAAAATTGAGTGATTTTATGATCTTTAGATAGGCCAAATTCAAGTTGCAATCTCAAAATTGAACCCTACCAAGATTGTTGAAAAATGCAAAATTTGAATTTTTGAAAAAGAGAGGGAAGCTGAAATTTTGAATTTTATGATTTTAGAGGGAATACCAAAAGCAATGCAAGTTTTGAATTTTAAAAGTTGACTCAATTTCATGCAAAATTCAATTTTGAAGGCGGAAATAAAAGTTGTTGCAATTAAACACTTAATTTCAAAAGTCACAAATTGCAAGAATTTGAATAAAGCACTGAAATTTTGAATGAATGCCAGCACACTTTTCAGATTTAGGACAGTAAGAACACAATTTTGACACCAAATTTCAATTTCAATAATTTTTGAATGATTAGAAGCCTTAATCCAAACAATCACTAGACCAACTTTGACTTTAATTTTGAAAGTGTTATAATTGATAAAATCAGCCAAAATTCTGGATTTTAGTAGAAAAATACAGTAAGATCTAGCTCCCGAAATTTCGAAAAAAATGTCGGGGACGATGGCGCTCGAGGTGCACACGGTCCTCGCAACTTTTTTCCATATTTTCAGGGATGAAAGATATTGTGATTTAATTGCAGAATCCAAAGTTACAGCTGATTTGGAGATGTTTTGATCAGTGAAATTGTCGGTCAAAGGTTGAATCAAGAGGGTTTTAAAAATTAGGGTTTTGACACTTAACCACTTAATTTTCAGAATTAAAGCACAAATATGAATTGAAAATTTGCAATAGAAGGGTAGATCTGAAACAAGCATTAATAATTAAACATTTCACAAGCTTAATTACTAAAAAGAAAATTTAGGGTTTTTATGCAATTAACCTCTAAAATTTGCAAAAGATCAAACATGGAAATGTAATCAAGGAAGCCAATTTTCAGATCTAACCATGAATAATCAGAAAGGATGTTCACGTTGAGTTCACTAAAATGTAAAGCGGAAAATCATGAGTGAACCCTAAGTGTTCCCCCCACCACTCCAAAGAGAGAGAAAGGGGATCACTAGGGTTGACGGTTTTCACTTAGTGGAGACTTTACATTCAAAAGAGGGGTTGAAACCCACAAGATTAAATCCCACCCAATGCAAGATTGGATTCTAAATGAGTTTCAAGGGTTAAGACAACAAGGCTACCCTCTTTTGTAAAGAATGTAGATAGAAGGATTAAGCTAGGAACGCATGAAAAGTGAGAAAGATTCACTTATAAACAGAGATAGGAATATGGGATGAAGCTGCGGACCTGGAATTAGCAGTAAAATGTTGAGACGACACTGTACTGCAAATTTCAGCAAAAGTTGATGGGACGATGGCACCCGGCGTGCACACGGTCCTCCGAAAAATCCGCGAAACGAAGGGGGATCTGTTCGTCTCTGCACAAGGATTCCAAATCTTCAATTACAGCCGCATACCTGCAACCTACACACAGAAAAGAGAGGACGATTGGGGGGTTAGGGATTAGGGGTTTGCCCTTAGGTCAAACCCTGGTTTTGGAATTAACCAAGAAATGAGAAATGCTGTAAATGTAAATGTTTGTAATGTAAACAAGTACTGATACCTTGTTGTAAGAATGTTTGTATTCTTACATGCGAAGGTGTAATGTTGTTGTATGTTGTATGTTGTATGTGATCTCCTCTTCAATGGTTGAATCCTTGTCTTGAATGCAACACTTAGCCTTGAATGGAGACTTAGAATGCTCAATTGCTTGAAGGAATGCTTGAATGCTTGAATGTTTGAATGTTTGAATGTTTTAATATCGCTTCCACCCTTTTTTCCATCTTCTTTTAAATGGGAGAGGAAAATGTAGTTTATATACTTGTCAATTAGGGTTAAAAGACTGATTTTTCTGACCTTAGGCTGACCTAGGAAGGTTATTTTCCGAATTGCAAACATAAAGACCCGAGACCCAAAAGAGACCAGGCCCAAAAATAGGGCCAGGGACCAGGGTGCTGGGCGCCATGGTCCTGGGGGACTAGGGCACTGGGCACCCTAGTCCTAAAGGACCAAGGCACTGGGCGCCATGGTCCTACCTCCAGGGATAGTAGGGTGCAAGGAGGATCAGGCCAGGGTGTTGAAAAATGCAGTTTTTGATGCCATGAACAAGTTTCGGGGTCTCCATTCAGGTTCCATGTTGCATCGCCATCGTGAAGACCCAAATGCAGTCGAAATTGCAAGTATCGCAATTTTAGGAGGCTACAATTTCTTGCAAGTACTTTTCATCATTTGGTTAATTCCAAAATTAGGGTTTGACCTGAAGGAAAACCCCCAATCCCAACAATACTTCCTCTCTTTTCTCTATGTAGGTTTTAGGTGTGTAGCTATATTTGCAGATTCGAACACCATTCTCAGAGGCGAAAAAACCCTTTTCAGTGCTCAGATTTTTTGGAGGACCGTGTGCCCTTCAACACAGTCTGGACAACTTTTACCCAAATTTGCAAGGGAGCTTCATCTCAGCCTTTTACTACTAATTCCAGGTGCACAACTTCATTTCACATTTCTATCTCAACTTATAATCATTTCTTTGTCGCTTTTACATTTAGTCTCAAATCACTTAATTCAACTTATTGCATTCTAAAAGAGGGGTTACTTTCACTTTATGAATTTATTGTCAATTCACTTAGCATTCAATCTCTTGAGATTTGATTTAGTGAATTCTCCCCCCTCTTTTAAATTTTATGTGTGTGAGAGGTTGAAGAGAATCTTTTGCGAAAATTGCATTCCTTTCCTTGAGAGAAAAGCTTTTCTCTTGACTTCTCCATCACCCCTTTTCACCACATTACAGAAAGGTTGAAGAAATTTAGGAGGGATAGATATGTTGGATGCCAACTTTGATTTTTCTTTAAAATTTTGAACTTTGAGGAACCTCTTGGGATTCCACATGGTTTTTGAATTTTTATTTATTTTGTAGTTCCTTGGAATGCATTTCTTCTATTAGTGACATAGGAAACCATATGGCTTTTGAATTTTTTTTCTTTTTATCAATGGGCCCTTGTGACATTTTGGATATTTCTTTTTCTTTTTGGATCATATTTTTCTTTTTTTTGACATGTTGATTAGATGGGAGATGTTTATCCTTAAATGTATGTGTATTATTGGACTTATGGATTTTATGCTTGGCACCCAAATTGCATGGAATAGGAATATGATTCATGGGTGGATAGAAATGATATGGAGGCCTTTTGGATGGGTGGAAGGTTCTCAAAGATGTGTGCCTTTTCCAATCTTCATTTATGATAGGATAAGTAAATTTTAAACTAATGGATTGAGGAATGTATGGACCTAAGATGGATCAAATGTATTAAGGGGGAGGTGTATATTTGGATTTAGATTTAATAGGAATACAAACATCTAGAGAGTGAGGTATGTGACCGAGGCCATGACAATCAATATTTTCTTTGATATGGAGGCATTGAAATATACCTTCTTCCATGGATGTTTGACCATTTGCCTTGATCAATATTTTGACTAAGGGGATACTTGTTACTTTTGGGAAGAAGATGTGAGTCCATTTTGAGGTGGCTATGGAATGGAAGATATTGTTCACCAAAATTGATTAATCCATGTACACCTAGAATTGATCTATGAAATAACCAATTTCAATCTATGAAAACTTTAGGGCTTGGACAACATAACAAGGATATGAATCCTTCTACTCTTCAGGATCTACAAAACCTAGGTGAGTATACCTTTGATGCTTAAAATTAAAACCATTACACACCTATGACAACATCAATAGAAGCAGATAGATGTCACCATGGCACAAAAACAAGTAGGTTACTGCAGATGGGCTAGATCTACACATACAACTCAACTATGTTTGAGCATGAGATAGATGGAACATTTCAACAAAACATAAAATAAAAATATTCTGATTTGATTTTATATTGTTTGAGAATCCCCTTAATTGCAAGATCAGTGCCTTATCCAAGGGCAACAAAGTCACACATCAAACTATAGATGAAAACTTCTACTGCAAATCCATCTTCATCCTTAAGTATTCCTACATTAATGCCTTACATAAATGCATTACTCAGCTCATTCATAGAAAATGTAAAATCTAGAAACATGAACCCTATTTTATTAATATTTGCTCACATAGTTTAAAATATTCCTTGAAAGATTACCTACAAGCAAACATTAGACTCATAGACATAGTTGCTCATGACAAACTTGATCCTCCTTAAGGATCTGATTTGAAAAAAATGAAAATACAATTTAGAGACAAATTCTATGTGAATTTATACATACCTTACATACATAAAAACCTGCAATTAGAAACACCTATAGCACGAATCACACTCTGTTCTCTGGAAAAGGACATTGCCCTGTACAATCTTGAAGAAAATTCAGAATTGGAAACCATGAAATCTGGAGAATTTCTCCAAAATTCTGGAACCCTTACAATTGAGAATAAATGAGAATATTAAGAAGTGGGAAAAGACCAGAATGCATTCAAGATTGCCAAGTGTCCCTTTTTCCCTAACTGAAAAATATTTCCTTTTCTTCATGAGGAAACTTCTCTCAAAATAACTGATTTTTGTTGAAACAAATGGCATGATTAAATTCCTTGTCTTGAGAGCTTTCCGACGATATATAATACTTCTATGCTTGGACAAAAAATTCCCCTCGGGTGAATTAATCACTCAATGTGAGGCCATCATTTAAATTTTTCATTTTTCTCTATAGTCTAAACTATGCATTTAACTTTTAATTTTTTCTATCCATTTTTCACCTAACGCACTACCACATGGCAGACAATGATTTGCCCATGGCACCACCTAGGATGACACCTCACCTATCTGCCACTTCACCGCCTTGTGGACCTACCACCTCAACTCCATCTCACCGGGACTCGTCAGCTGGACCGCTACCTACACCTCCCAGCTCACTTATTGTTGGTTCACAAAGGGTAATGGTCGAAAACCTTCATATAGTGACTCAGCAATGATCGTTGATCATCCTCAACCTGCTCAATCTTTAACATGCCCTTTTCTGCATGTGTTTTGTCGTTGGTTTGCAATGGGTAACTTTTGTGCAACTTCGCATTGCGAACCAGTGATAGCTGTCCGATCTTCCTCAACCTGCTCGCTGGTTAATTTGCCTTCTTACTGCAAAACCTGGGTGCCTTGGGAATCATGCACACGTGTTGTCCACCTAGTCACTAGCTATCTCTTTTCTACCTTGAAACTTGTGCACGCACGTGTGGGGTCCATTGGGTGTTGAGCTAGCTCCTTGTGTCAAAAGCCCAAAGGCTTTGACACGATGGTTATGTGTAGCCTTACTTGTAAATACCAAAATTCTCCAACACCTAGGCAATGTGGGATAATGGCTTTACCTGGTTTTACCTCTTTCTGAAGGTTTTAATGGCGCCTTGGTCTTTTAACTGCCTTTTAACAACTCCTCATTATGCAGGGAGGACTGGTAAAAGTCACGGCATTTGATTTACACCTGCCAATATCTTCTTGAAGTTTTTAATGCAGCCTCCCTATAGCCACATTCCACCTCACCTTGCTCATGACAGGGAGGATTCTATCAAAGGCCATGGATTTTAACTTTACACCTGTCAAATTGCATTTGGTTGGTTTTGATGGCTTTCAATGCCTTCTACGAGGAAGGAGGATGGCAATAACCTGCAAATCGCATTTGCTAGGAAGTTTCTGATGCCTTTTCCCACTGGCAATGGCATTTGTTGGAGAATTTTTAATGCCTTTTCCATTTCATACCACTCTACACATAGCAGGGAGCTTGCCTTACACCTATCATTGCATTTGTTTGAGTTTATACGGCCTTTCTTACTACCAATGACATTTGGTTTGAAGGCTTCAATACTTCCCACACCTAACGCAGGAGAGAATAGTTGTGCACCTTTTATTTTGCATTTGCATAAAACTTCAAGAACCTTCTCCATTGCATGCACATGCCAAGGAGGAGCTTGAAAAGGTTGTGGAATTAAGTTTCACACTTGCCAATATACATTTGGTTGAAGCTTTCATCACCCACTGTATTCTTTGCCTCTACCTTTTGATAGATATTTGTAATGGCCTTGCTATTGTGAATATTGGAAAGGGTGTCTTTTCTTCATAGACACGTTCAAATGCAACCATAAGGCAAAGCAAATGATTATGCCTTGTTTGAAATGATAACATAGCAAGAAGTAAGTGAGTAGTTTATTTGTGCTCTGTCTAGGACTACCATTAATGGTTTAGTGGTCACTTTTGATGCATTAGACAATTATGGTAGTAAATCTTGTAGATTTCTACTAATGGAATGTACTTTTGATAATGATATAAACATGTCCCTTCTCAAAAAAGGGAATAACACAATTATTCACTTCACAAACCATTCATCATCATATCTTTATAACTTTTCACTGTCCCATTGGCAAAGAAATTTTTCTTTGATTTGTCCAACCATACCAACAAAAACATAAGGATCATGATGTGGACCAATCTGATGGTCATATGCATTAGCATGCATGAAGAACACTTTACCATAAAATTAATGCACAGGTATGAGCTAGATCGGGCCCCAAAGTGGGCCCGACTAAAAAAAAATTGTTTTCATTCAAATGACCCTTGAAATGCTTTAGGAACCTTGAACATATCTTTGGAGTTGATCGGCACAATTTTTCTGATCATTAAACTGAGTTATGCAAATTTCAAGTGCTTGCACCACATTTTTGCATTTAAACCCAAAAGATGCAATTTTAAAACTAGTCAAAACACCTTTCTGGACTTTGCAAACTGACAGGCATACTGTCTGATATATAATCATTCATTCTACCAAATCATTTCTCAAGATGAATCCCAAGTGAAGAAATATTAATGGTCAAAGATGACCATTTGGCTCTCTGAGCACTATGAACCTAATAAAATCAATGCACAAGGACCTTAAAGTGCCTTTCTTAAAAATATCAAATGATCTTCATAGACCCCCAAATCTAGGACATAGGTACCTTGAAGTACAAAGAAGACCTTGGAATGCTCAATTTGATCAAGAAGCCGATAGGGTGAAAATGGTGAGCTCATGAAAATAGCCACTTAAAAGGATGTAGCAATGAAAGTGCAGAAAACTGAATAAAGTTGCTCAAGAAACCATCTTGGAAAACTGATCAAATGGATTGGCTATGACTTGAAACTATAAAAACATCTTGTCTTTCATACAAGAAATACCCTGAAAGAAATATTCTTATATAACACTCAATTGGGCACTTTTTAAACATGTGCGAAGTGGGGCTCTGACTAGGTACTAAAACAAGAACTTATGCAAACAACACAAATTGCAAATGGATTGGGTTTTACAAACTGAGCAAATGGATTCATAGGGACTTTAAATTTTGCATGGAAGAACACTTATATGCATACAATTCAATTCAATTTTAATTTCAATAGCACACTCAACTGAGAAAAAGTTATAGGCACTCAAAGTAGGTCATTTAATAAAATTTGCATTTGCACCTAGAACAACTTTCAGTCCACCCCTTGCAATGGGTACTTGACAAACTGATCCAAACTGAAAATTGAAAGTTGCAAAACACTTCATAAACCAAATGAAATGTGTAGGACACATTTCCCAAGCCTTAACCCTTGATAATCAATTGGCTCCATTTTACATACCCCAAACTAGACCATTCAAGTTGACTCATTAAGTGTCATTCTGAAATGCAGAGCAAAATTTTGAAATGGGCCTCCCAAAATACTCAAATTTTATGAGTCCCAACAGTGGCTCTGACTAGGGATGGTTGATTGCAAGATCAACACAAGAATTCAGAATCTATGGTAGAGTAGACCACCCAAAAATGAATCACTTCTTTTCTTCTAAAAAACAAGGCTCCTTATTCTACCCAAACAACAGGGTACCTTATTGAAAAACCACACAACTGAAAGCAAAGCAACTATACAAGATGTACAAACATACTTACAACTGATTATAAACTACCCCAAACAATCTCAGCATTTACCTCTGTCAAAAATCTAATTCTGATCACCTGATGTCATGATCCAAACAAAGGCACCTTTCAACAACAACTGAACATAATCCTTATAATCAACCTCTTTCATCTCATTACTACAACAGCTAGTGTGCACACCTTTTGCCTAATTTTGAACTTTATAGCCACACACTGCTTCAACAAAAGTAAAAACATGAGACAAGTCACTATAGAGGCCTTCCCACAAGCTGCCATACATTTCACTATCCCAATCAACTCTATCCTTTGCAAGGGCATCATCATGCTGAATTTCAAAAATAAAATATTCATTTTCACCATTGTAGTTCTCATTAGCACATGCCTTATTAACATTTAGATTCATAGAATGTGGGACATTAATAACTGATTGATATAAACAAGGAACATAAACATTTTGATCCAGATGTGATAGTTCACTATGCTGATCACACTCTATATTATCTTTGTTCATCAAACTTAATACATCAACATTCTCAATATCCTAATCACGGAAAATAATGCATACTTCTGGTTGAAGCAAATCCTCAGCTAAGTCTTTCTAATTCAGACTTACATCCACTTGAAAAACTTCCATCTGTGGTCTGAAATAATCATCACACAACCCATGCCTCTTATCTTCATCATGAAATAACTTTTCACAACACATGCTATTGTTGTTTGGAACTTCATTAGCATCAAAAATTTGTTCAATGAAAGGGGAAACTTCAACATTTTCATCAATGACTTCAGCACTATGAATATTTATATCAAAGGCAAAGAACTCCATATCCAGTTCAAGCATGACATCAACATTCACATCCTCTTCATAGTATGTCCAAATTTGAAAACCTTCAAAAGTAGGTTCATTTAAATCTAAAAATTAATCATCATCTACACTTTTACATATGCTCTTATCTTCAAAAATACTTTCAATTTTAGATTCATGACTGAGAAATATAACTTGGTCTCCTCTTATATCATCTTCACAAGATGAATAATAAGAACTCACATAGGTATCCTTAGCTGCATGATTGGCATTCATTTGTAGATCATAAGAAAATGAATAACTTGTGTCAAGATCACTCTTATTCTGAAATTGATCTTCATTGTTCATTTGTATACCTTCAAGCTGCTGAAAATCGAACTCAGTATCTTCATAATTAGAAACACCACTCCATTATGAAACACATTCATCATTGGGTATACTTGTACTGAAAACACCATTAACATCATTCACAATTTCATTTCAATTTTATTAGACTTAATCAATTCCTGATTTACATCATATTGCACATCCTTGTGTGACAAAATCATGGGTTGATTAGTAACTTCTTTGTTTGAACACATTGTATCATTATCATCCTTTCTTACATAATCAACAACACTTGGTGATCCTTTAGTATTTGATATTTCATCATCAAATACACTAGCAGGCTACAAAGACCGATGGTCATCACCATCATTGTTTTCATCATCATTATCCTTGGGAGATGCATGATTAACTTCATCATTTCTAACCACATAATCAGCATAACCGACATACAAATCAAATGGTGCATATCCTTTATATATATCAATCTTTGTAACAACACTATCACAAAACTTCCCACTGATCATTCCATCATTACTGTGAGAGACAAACAACATTGACAGCAGAGATTCTTGACCCTCATTTAACTTTGAATCACATATATCAACAAAACCATTTGGAACAGCAAAGCTTGACATATTTTGACAAGGAATGTTTTGCTCGGCTTCACATTTACTTTCACTATTGAAGGTGTTTGGACAAGAAACAACAGCAGATGAAAATCTCTTTGAGATCCCAAATTTTAAATTGTTTTCAATGTCCCTAGCTATGTTAAAATCTTAATGCAAAGTTTTGGGTTCTTTTTTTCTCAATAGGAAACCCATCTTCTCATCAAAAGAATTCATATAAATCTCCAAGCATGCTTCATCATTAAACTTATACTTGCTAGAAATTTTATACAATGTTTGTGAAAACCTGATATTAAATGCTAGTACCAATTCATCTTCCTTAATTTGTATGTACATGAATTCTCTTAGCATATCATAAGCACACACTTTTTTAGCAAATTGGGCCATAAAGTCATATATTAATTCATCCCATGAGGAAATACAATTTGCTAGCAAAAAAGAAAACCAATCCCTTGCATGCTCTTTCAATGACTGGACAAATAATTTCATGCACACATCTTCTTGACAAACTACAAAATCTCCCATCAAATCTGAAAATATTTTCAAATGTAAATGTGCTGATTTTTATTTCTTCCCACGGAATATTGGCAAATGCTTTCTAATTTCTGTGGGTATAGGATTTGGGTAACTCAGAATACATTCAAAGTTTAGAGTAGCATAATGGTTCATTCTGAAACTTCTCTCATAACATGGTTGTTCTAGTTTACTGGACATGGTCATATGTGAATAAAATTGGGGCTGAAATAATTGACTGCACATTGTGGCTTATCAAACTTCACACACAACCCCACACAAAAATTCAACAAGTTACAAATATGTCAAGCTACAGATTTATCTTCTTCACTTTTTGACATAAAACTCATGGATATTTGCATATCACAAGAAAACATATAAGATTGAAACTTACAACACTTTGAATATGCAAATATATTTAATATTCTTCCCTTTCAACAAGTGGAAAACACTAAATAAGGAAACTATTTTTCTCTTTTCAAATACCCCAAAACATGTTTAATGTATTGAAATATCTGACTGTACCTGGATAATTTGCAGCCATAAACTCTTGTAGATCTGAAGATTGACTTCAACTTTCAGCACAGTCTTTTACCTCAGAGCCGCCACCTCTTCCATAGAGCAACAATTTTGAACAACAAAAAGTTGTTCTCCTGCAATTCATTACTTACACTTCTTCAAATCTGCTGCAATAAACACTCTTCCAGGCCACAAACATATGGATTTGGGAAATTAACACCAACTCTATGTGTATGTTTCTACTGCACTTTCTTATCAAACTTCTATGATGAAGTTTTTATGTGTAAATCTGCATTAGCAGTGATAACCCATATATCTGCACTATTTATCAAACCATGAAAACCTTATGCAATACTAATTGCATAGACATTCAACACTGGTATGAACCATGGGTTTGCCACCCAATAAGGAATTGGGGAAAAATTTGCATATAGGTGCAAGGACTTGGTCACAACTCAGCAATATATACTTTTCAATTTTTCACAAGAAACTTTCTCTGATAGCAGACAACACCATTACAACCTCAAAACATAATACTAAATCCCTCAACCATAAAAGACATTTTAAACACTGTGCAATCTCAATGGACTGACTAACTGAATGAAATTATGCAATTTATATTCAGATTCCCCAGCAGAGTCGCCATTTTTGTTGTTCACCAAAACTGGTTAACCCAAGTACACCTATAATTGATCTATGAAATAGCCAATTTCAATCTATGAAAACTTCAGGGCTTGGACAACATAACATGGATATGAATCCTTCTACTCTTCAGGCTCTGCAAAACCTAGGTGGGTATACCTTTGATGCTTAAAATTAAACCCATTACACACCTATGACAACATCAACAGAAGCAGATAGATCTCACCAAGGCTTAATAACAAGTAGGTTACTGTAGATGGGCTAGATCTACACATACAACTTAGCTATGTTTGAGCATGAGAAAGATGGAACATTTCAACAGAAAAGAAAAAAAAGAGATATTCTGATTTGATTTTATATTGTTTGAGAATCCCCTTAATTGCAAGATCAGTGCCTTATCCAAGGGCCACAGAGTCACACATCAAACTATAGATGAAAACTTCTATTGAAAATCCATCTTCATCCTTAAGTATTCCTGCATTAATGCCTTACATAAATGCATTACACAACTCATCCACAGAAAATGTCAAATCCAAAAACATGAACCTATTAATATTTGCTCACAGAGTTTAAAATCTTCCTTGAAAGATTACCTACAAATGAACATTAGACTCACAAACATAGCTGCTCATGACAAACTTGATCCTCCTTAAGGATCTGATTTGAATAAAATGAAAATACACTTTAGAGACAAATTCTATGTGAATTTATGCATGCCTTACATACATAAAAACCCACAATTAGAAACACCTATAGCATGAATCACACTCTAGTCTCTAGAAAAGGACTTTGCCCTGTACAATCTTGAAGAAAATTCAGAATTGGAAACCATGAAATCTAGAGAATTTCTCCAAGATTTTGGAACCCTTACAATTGAGAAGAAATGAGAATATGAAGAAGAGGGAAAAGACCAGAATGCATCCAATATTGCCAAGTGTCCCTTTTTCCCTAACTGAAAAATATTTCCATTTCTTCTCGTGGAAACTTCTCTCAAAATATATTATGTTTATAGAAACAAACTACATGTATGAATTCCACATCTTGAGAACTTTCCGATGGTATATAATACTTCTATGTTTGGACAAAAAAATACCCCTCAGGTGAATTAATCACTCAATGTGAGCCCATCATTTAAATTTTTCATTTTTCTCTACAGGCTTTACTATGCATTTAACTTTTAATTTTTTTGTCCATTTTTCACTTGACGTCATGCCATGTGGCAGCCTACGATTCTCCCGTGGCACCACTTGGGATGACACCTCACCTATCTGCCACTTCACCACCTTGCGGACCTGACACCTCAGCTCCATCTCACCAGGACCTGCTAGCTGGACCCCCACCTATACCTGCCAACTCACTTGTCACTAGTTCACGAAGGGTAATGGTTGAGAACCTTCGCATAGTGACTTAACGATGATCGTTGATTATTCTCAACTTGCTTGATCTTTAATATGCCCTTTTTTGCATGTGTTTTGTCGCTGGTTCGTGTTAGGTAACTTTCATGCAACTTTGCATTGCGAACCAGCGATAGCCACCAAATCTTCCTCAACCTACTCGTTGGTTAACTCACCTTCTTACTGCAAAACCTAGGAGCCTTAGGAAATGTGCACGCATGTGGTCCACCTAGTCGCTAGCTATCTCTTTGTCACCTCAAAACTCATGCACGCACGCGTGGGGTCCATTGGGCAGTGAGCTAGCACCTTGTGTCAAAAGCCCCAAGGCTTTGACACTATGGTTATGTGTAGCCTTACTTTTAAATACCAAAATTGTCCAATGCCTAGGCAATGTGGGATAATGGCTTTACCTAGTTTTACCTCTTTTTGAAGGTTTAAATGGTGCCTTGGTCTTTTAACTGCCTTTCAACAGCTCCTTGTTATGCAAGGAGGGCTAGTAAAATTCATGAAATTTTATTTACACCTTCCAATATCTACTTGAAGTTTTTTAATGCAGCCTCCCAATAGCCATGTTCAACCTCACCTTGCTCATGAAAGGGAGGATTCTAGCAAAGGCCGTGAGTTTTAACTTTACACCTGTCAAATTGCATTTGGTTACTTTCGATGGCTTTCAATGCCTTCTATGAGGGAGGAGGATGGCAGCAACCTGCAAATCACATTTTCTAGAAAGTTTCTGACGCCTTTGCCCATTGCCAATGACATTTGTTGGAGAATGTTTAATGTCTTTGCCATTTCATACCACTCCACACATAGAAGGGAACTCGCCTTACACCTATCATTGCATCTGTTTGAGTTTATACGACCTTTCTTACTGCCAATGACATTTGGTTTGAAGGCATCAATACTTCCCACACATAACACAGGAGAGAATGGTTGTGCACCTGCTATTTTGCATTTGCATAAAACTTTAAGAACCTTCTCCATTGCACGCATATGCAAGAGAGGATCTTGAAAAGGTTGTGGAATTAAGTTTCACACCTACCAATATACATTTGGCTGAAGCTTTCATCGCCCACTGTATTCTTTGCCTCTACCTTTTGATAGCTATTTGTAATGGGCTTGTTGTTGTGAATGTTGGAAAGGGTTTCTTTTGTTCATAGACATGTTCAAATGCAACCATAAGGCAAAGAAAATGATTATGCCTTGTTTGAAATGATAACATAGCAAGAAGTAAGTGAGTAGTTTATTTGTGCTCTATCTAGGACTACCATTAATGGTTCAGTGGTCACTTTTGATGCACTAGACTATTATGGTAGTAAATCTTGCAGATTTCTACTAATGGAATGTACTTTTGATAATGATATAAACATGTCCCTTCTCAAAAAAAGGGAATAACACAATTATTCACTTCACAAACCATTCATCATCATATCTTTATAACTTTTCACTATTCCATTGGCGAAGAAATCTTTCTCTAATTTGTCTAGCCATACCAACCAAAACATAAGGATCATGATATGGACCGAGCTGATGGGGATATCCATTAGCATGCATGAAGAACACTTTACCATAAAATTAATGTACCGGTATGAGCCAGATCGGGCCCCAAAGTGGGCCTGACTAAAAAAAAAATTGTTTTCATTAAACTGACCCTTGAAATGCTTTAGGAACCTTGAACATACCTCTGGAGTTGATCGACATAATTTTTTGATCATTAAACTAAGTTTTGCAACTTTCGGGCCCTTGTGCCACATTTTTGCATTTAAACCCAAAGATGCAATTTTAAAACTGGTCAAAACACCTTTTCTGGACTTCGCAAACTGATAGGCATACTATCTGATATATAAGTATTCACTCTGCCAAACCGTTTCTCAAGACAAATCCTAAGTGAAGAAATATTAACGATCAAAGATGACCATTTGGCTCTATCAGTACTATGAACCTGATAAAATCAATGTGTAGGGACCTCAAAGTGCCTTTCTTAAAAATATCAAATGATCTTCGTAGACCCCCAAATATGGGGCATAGGTACCTTGAAGTACAAAGAAGACCTTGGAATTCTTAGTTCCACCAGGAAGCCGATAGGGTGCAAATGGTGAGCTCATGAAAATAGCCACTTTAAAAGATGTAGCAATGAAACTGTAGAAAACTAAATAAAGTGGCTCAAGAAACCATCTTGGAAAACTGATCAAACAGATTGGCTATGACTTCAAACTAGAAACACAACTTGTCTTTCATACAAGAAATACCCTAGAAGAAATATTCTGATACAACACTCAACTAGGCACTTTTTACACATGGGCAAAGTGGGGCTCTGACTAGCTGCTAAAACAGGGACTTATGCAAACAGCACAAATTGCAAACGAATTGGGCTTTACAAACTGAGCAAATGGATTCATAGGGACTTGAAATTTTGCATGGAAGCACAGTTATATGCATACAATTCAATGCACTTTGAATTTCAACATGACACTCAACTAGGCAAAAGTTATAGATGCTCAAAGTAGGTCATTTAATAAAATCTTCATTTGCACCTAGAACAACTTTCAGTCCACCCCTTGGGTACTTTACAGACTGATCCAAACTGAAAATTGAAAGTTGAAAAACACTTCATAGGCCAAATGAAAGGTGTAGGACACATTTACCAAGCCTTACCCATTGATAATCAACTGGCTCCATTTTACATACCCCAAATTAGACCATTCAAGTTGACTCAGTAGGTGTCATTCTGAAATGCAAAGCAAAATTTTGAAATGGGCCTCTCAAAATACTCAAATTTGATGAGCCCCAATAGAAGAAATGATAGGATCATAAAGTAGATTAGACCCCATAGAGATGAAAGAACTAATTTAACATGTAGGAGATTCATGAACAACTTGCATAAAGGTCTTGGGATCATGGGGAAGACTAGGAGGATTGATAGGATCTTCAAGTTGAATAGGAGGAATAATAGGTTCCTTTAGGGATATGGAAAATAATGGGGAGCATGGAGGATTAAGCCATAAAGATGAAGGGATGGAGGGACCTTGATAGGGATTTATAGGAATAATGGGATCTTGAGGTAGATATGAAGGTGAAGGGATACTTTGGTCTTGACTTGGAAGGGGACCATTGGATTCCATTGTATGGATGTTTTAAACTTGATTTTGGATGTATCGACTTATTAGGAAGGGTGGAAGAGATGTCATGGTTTTTATTAGGAAGCATTGTATTAATAGGACTTGAAAGGTCAATGTTTTTTTGAGGCATACAAGAATAGCCTTGGATAGGATGGTCAGGGATAGTGGAGTGATTAAGGGAAATGAGATCTTGGTCAAATGTTAGATGCAAAGGATCATCAAAGGAAATGATAGCTTGGTCAAATATTGGATATAATGGGAAAGATGTAAGATCTTGATCTTGATCTATTTCCAGAATTGTTTCTTTATTATAGATATTATACTCATGGAAAGGTGTTGGAATTTTCCTATGTGTGGGGGATTTTGGAAAGGATCCAATATTTTGACATGAGGGGGATGGACTTTTTATTGGACTCTCTAGAATGGGATCATATCAAGTGGCATCAAGTCTTGCATTTCTGAAGCATGAAAGGGACTTGCATCATGAGTTGGATTAGTTTGGAATCCTATTTTTTATAGCCCTTGAGAGGTTGCATCATTGGATGTATCATTTGATGGAGATGGTGTAGATTGCTCCTATAAAAAATTAGGGGATGAGGAAATTGTGGGAGATATGGAGGCTACTGGAGTACGGAAGGTAGATGTGTCATTGGTGTGAGTAGTTTAAAATGTGCCCTTGCTAGACATGGGTAGATGATTATGTTCAGAAATAGTCTCCTATGTATAACGTGATTCTCATAGAAAATTTGTTTTGAAAGTTTTGGATTAGGATTATCATTGTTTGAGAAATCTAGTCTATGATAGAAATTTGAAATTTGTGTGTTGTAGAGTATTTGTTGACTAACATTTATGTGTTGTAGGGTATTTGTTGACTAACTGGGTAAATAACTATCTCAGAAGCGAAAGAGTTATTTGTGGTCAGGTGGAGGATGATGAATTTGGCATAGTCATTAAGGAGGAGGAGATAGTGGTTGGTGCTAAGGAGGACCTATTGAAGATTCCAGAGGTGGTGGCTCATGAGGTGTGTGGTCTCGAGTGTCTTGTCAAAGCCAAAGCTGAGAAGATGAAGTAGTAGGTTGTATTTTGGGTTATACTTTTCCTCTATTCAATTTTGGCAAATTTTACATGTTTAGAACCTTTATTACTGACCTTTATGACTGACCTTGTTCAAAGAAGAAAAAATATGTAAAAATACATTTGCTAGCTTCTAAGATTGCTTAGTCCCAATTTGTTACTTTTTGGGTAACTTTTCCATTTTTCTTTATTTCATTGGTGGTAATATATTAGGATGGTTTGAAATTTGTAAATGGAAGTAAGATGTAAAGGTTCATTAGTTTGTCTCCTTTTTGTGTAGTCCTACCTTAGTTGGCTCTTGGGTAACTCTATTGTTTTGTCTTTACAATAACAACCAATTACTTTGATGGAATTGTTCTAGATCTAAAATAGTTTGGGTTCCTTCCTTACTCATTTTAATAAAATAGATCAACATTGATATCTCCAAAATTGGAAGTTCAAAATTACTTATAATTCCTTTAAAAATGTCTCTTGCATCATTAAATTATGAATAATAAAATAGGCGGCCATCTCAAATACATCACATGAAATATCATCATGAATGAATACATCAAGACCTCACAAGGAACTTAGCACAATATCATGCATGCATATTAATGAGAATAACACCAAAGGATGATGTATTGAGGAATACCATCTTGAACATGCATGTATTTAGACACACCATAAGTAATAAAGGCACCATAAACACACTAAAATAGAGTATAAAATAATGACTTCAAAATAAAATACAACCACAATGTATGCATCTATAGATATATAGGTGTAGAAGACTAAGATAAACACATCTCTGAGGTACAAATAGAAATGGTGTTACATTTTCAATCACATCAAACATAAATAATTTAAGACTTTAAGATATAACAATTAATAAGAATAACCTAAATATTTAGACATGGATTTTGTTCATGCTCTTTATGTTGGCATTGTGTTGTCATTGATGTCAACCAACATAGAAGGATAACCAATATGAGAATAGGGTGGATGTGATATCTTTGATATCACTTAGTGTTGCAAGTCATCAGTAAGGTAGAGAATGTCATTCAGTGCAATGACCATTGGAGTCACCGGTGCACAAGTTAGTGCTTTGACTTTTGTTGAAGATATGGATAAGTTACTGATAAAGTCTGTCATCGGTAAGAAGAGTACATCAACTGGTAAGTGATGTGTTGACATGGAGAAGATAAATCAACCAAGTGAGTGGTTGCAAACTGACAAGTTTATGTCCAGTGTACAAATAGTGTGAGAAAGGTTCTTGGATGTTGTTTGTGATGAAGAGGTAGAATGTTATCTAAATCACATCAACACCGGAGGAGAAGGATGTAAAAGTCATCGGTATGATGTGTGGATACAAAACAATAGGACTCCCATCGAATAAAGATGCAGTCACCATGTGAAGAGATGATTAGCAGTGAGTGTTCCCCACATTGGATTAGATGTGCCTATTTGAAGATATGTTGCATGAGCAAGCGAGCCACATGAGTCCATTGAAGGATGTAGATGACAAGGATCCACTACCACTAACAGGTGTTTGAAGGCTCACACCGGATCTACCGATGAAACAAAGGGATGCCTCAAGTGCATGAAATTAGGGTTATGCACTAGACCGACAAAGTAGGCATGATAACTTGTTGAGACAGATGAAGAGTGATGGGTTTGTCAATTTGACAAACTAGTTGAGATATGGTCTAGGCTAATGAAGAAGAAGGCAAGGTTGAGCAGCTACAAACAGAGGATAATGGCCAGATTGAAGATGGAGTTAGTTGAAAGTTGATGACATGGTGTCATCAAGGTGTTTACTAGTATGTATGTCCACCAATAATATGGACAAGGTGAAGATGCATAAGACTCCCATCTGATGAGGATGTGCATAAGGAAGGTTAGCAAGAGTGCTGATCGGTTGAGTGTTCCACCAGAAGAGAAGTAGAGTGCAAGGTTGATGACAGATAGGTTAAGGGTTTAATTGGCAGGGTTAGTAAGCCAGTAGATGAACCCGGTAATGGAGTTGGTCAATGTTCCTATCCATACTGATACAAATGTCCAAGAAAAGGTGGATGCTGACACACTAAACACATGGAGGTGAAGTGGCATGCATGCACAAGTTGGCATGTGAAGTCGGTAAATTTTTAGGCGGCGAGGTAGCTGGTGATAGGTCGACATTTATGTTGACTACAAGATTCATGGCATGCACAGTCGAGGTTCGTGGCTCGAGGTCAAATGGATAGTAGAGATCCAACATAGATTGGTTGAGCAGATCAAGGTAGGTGAAGAAAATTGCAAAGCCATTCTTGGTGATCGACCATCATATCATCCGACAGGTTAAAATTTTTTTTCTAAAAATAGAAGGTGTGATTAGGAAGGCATGACAATGGTGGGATTGATTGATGAGTTATAGTTCATCAATCTAGGTGATTAGGTCTTGTGAGATTTGATTGGATTTGGTTTTCCTCAAGGTCGATGAGGAAACCCTAACCGCCTAAAATTTGAATTGGCTCTTGGCGGGAAAATGAGTTTATAAATATGCAAGTCAAAATCAATGAGGGTTGCCATTGGATGAGAAAGTATTGTTGTTAAAGGAGTGAAATCAATCAAGTTCTCATCAAGAAGAAGAAGAAGAGACTAAGTGTGAGGAAGAACAAGGTTGAAGTGTTCAACCAGCATTTGTGAGGCTAGGGATGGTTAGCCATTGAGTCTGACAGAGGTGTGAACTGATAGAGGTCAAACCGGCAAAGAATAATTGCATAAGACTGCAGAGGAGGTAGGAAGAGAACCTATAGAGTGTAGTACTGGTGGAGAGCAATAGTGTAGCAGAGAGAACTGACAGAGAGAGAACTAGTAGTGAAGGAGGAGAGGCTAAACTGATAAGCGTGCAACAGATAGTGAAGTGCAGTAGAGAGTGGGTTTTAAGAGGAGATTAGTTTTCTAAAAAGAAAAGGTGAACAAAGAACCGATAGAGAACTATAGAGAGGAGAACCAGTGAAGAGACATACTTGATAGTTACAAAGTTATTTTGTAACAAGAAGATAACTTTGTAATATAAACATGATTTTGTAATCATTGAGTTGGAGCTCGATGCAGGGGTTGTAGCTCCTTGGGTTGGTTCCCTAAATCAGGGGTTGGTGCTCCTTGAGTTGGTGCCCTAAAATTAGGGGTTGGTGCTCCATAGGTTGGTGCCCTGAATCAGGGGTTGGTGCTCCTTGGTTGGGTGTCCTAAACATTGTAATTAGAGATTCATTGTGAGGCTGGATTGGAGTAGTAGACTCTAGCAACTTTTCTCACCGAGGTTTTTCCCATCTTTGGTTTTCCTCGTATGTGTTGGTGTTAAGTGATGTCTCTATTATGTGTGAGTGCTTTTGAGGTAGTCTCCCCTCTAACGAGTAATTTAGCTTTCTATTAGATTTTATAATCAATATACACACATAGGATAAATAAAGGGAAAAGTTTTCAAACCACTGATTCACCCTCCTCTCATTGGTACATTGTGTCTAACTATTGGTATCAGAGCCTAGGTTCCCAGTTAGACATGTTTTCTCTAGCTTGGGTAGATTCTGGCTAAAGGACACAATGCTTTGTTTAGTGTCAATCCCTGCTCTAGTTTTTGATGGTTCAAGCTATTCCATTAGGAGTTGTAGAATGGAAGTCTACTTGTCCCCCCTAGGGTTTGATGTGTGGACGTCTATTGTAAATGGCTGCCCTAGTAAAGTCAGTCCTCCCATCGATTCAAATGCAGAAAGAAGAAACCAGTGTAATGATGTAGCAATGAAGGCTATACTTTGTGGGTTGTCAGATGATATCTCCTCATAGGTGGACAAATGTAGAATGACAAAAATCTTATAGGACAAACTGGAGAATCTCTATGGAAATGAGCCCACCACTACAGAACTGGTTTGTGAAGATAGGATGAGAAATGCATCTCATGTATCTGCAAATGATGAAGGCAGATTTGCTAGAAGCTACAACAATGATGAAGAAGGAACCCATCTCTTCATGGCTCAAGAATCAGAATATGAGAGGAACACATCTAAGAATGATCATGGAGATCACTCCTATAGACAAGATGTGTTTGGCAATGATACTAAAGGTGAAGAAGAAGAAGAAGAAGAAGTTGATCTTGAAGGAGAACTTGTTAATGCTCTCGAGGAGCTCAGTAGAGTGAGAAATGAGTACAAGTTATTCAAGAATGCTGCTATAGTGGAACAAAATTGGCTAATCAGATGCCTTGAAGAATCTAAGAAATGCATCTCAGAGTTAAAGATTGAACAAGAAGACACCAAGGAGTGTCGGTGTAAAGATCTAGCATCTGAGCTAGAAGTAAAAGATAAAGAATATCAATAGCTGGTTGGATAAATGGAGATTCTTCAAAATGACCTTGAGAAATGTCAGGATGAGCTCAAGGTAAGAATCCAGTTTGATGGTACCAGTGATGCCTTGGAAAAAATGTTGAAAAAGCAAAAGCATGCCAAGGACATTGAAGGATTAGGAAGTAGTGTCGGTGAATGCTCCACTAGAAAGAATGTCCCTCACAATGACATTCTATTTGTCTCTTCAAATGGAGAGAACAAGGGAAAATCCTTCACAGTTAGAAATGATCCCTAGAAGAAGCTTGATCTAACCACAACCGTTGAAGACATGCAGACAAGGATGAGGAATGGTGTTGCAAGAAGGAGGAACAATACAGATCCCAAAGGAAAAGGGAAGATGGGAGAAGACAACTTCACCAGAAGCAAGAATAGAAGAAGACAACAAAGAGCACCCCTTATGGGTAGAGGACAAGGAAATGCTACTACCCACAAGACAAAGCAAGTGTGGGAAAAGAAGAGAATATATGGTAGAGTTGTAGAGCATGGACAACCTAGGATCTATACCTGGAGAAGTAGAAATGGAGATACTAAATTGGTAAGATCTCCCCATCCATGGTAGAATAAGTTTGTAAGTTATAAACCTTCCTTCTTTGGTTATTGCTTTGCATGTAATGGTCACGGCCATAGGGAAGAATAATGTAGAAAGAGATCTAGAAGGAAAAATATAGGATCTCATAGAACTCATGCATATGAGCAAAATGTATCAAGGATTAGAAACATGCATAATTCCTCTCACGGTTATGCAAATAGTATCTGTTATAACTGCAATGGTTTTGACCATAGAGAGTTTAAATGCAAGAAGAAGGACTTGTGGTCGTATGGAAGTTGCTATGGGAGCTATGCTCAACATAGAAATGAGTATAGAGCATATGAAAGTCATAGACCTGCATGGAACCAAAGAAGAAATATTCCTACACGATCAAGAGGTCCACCGGTTTTGGTTGCCATTCACAGCAACATGACAAGAAGAAGATGGTCAAATTGGTATGTTAAAAGGTTTCCCAATCATGAGTTTGGGATGGATGTTGTGTGGTAATATAGCACTGCTTCCGGTTGTGATGCAGGATCTAGAAATGTAAGGACCAATCTGCAGAAGAAGGTAAGACCTGCTCCCAAGACTAGAAATGGGAAGAAGAATGAGACCAAGAAGGTATGGAGGAATACGAAAGAAGATGCAACCATGGATCGACACTGTGCATTCAATGTATAGGTGATATCTTCTAAGGCTTAAAGGAGATGCATGAACTTAAGGGGAGTAGTACACTAAACTTATCAGTCACCCCCTCAATGAAGAAGGACATATGGAAGAACAAGTTGCTGTCGGTATGAAGGAAGAAAATGAGATGATAAGTGTGTGTAGTGGTGGCCTTGGCAACACACCTACATATTAGAGTTGGATTACTACTGCATGTGTTGATAGATGGAGATTACAATTGGCATTAGATGCAAAGAGGCACAAAATGACAAGGAGCTATAGGGAGGTGTTTTGGTAATGATGATGGACTGGTATAAGAAACTAATATGTACCAGATGTTATTGGTATGAATGTTGATAGGTACTTGTAGGTTATGTAAGACAATGAGACTAGTGATCATTGCATTAGCCCCGATAGCATGAAATGAGGAATTTATGTCTTAGGTGGTGTTGATGAAGACTTGAATGACATATGTTGGACTGGTTGTTGATCATGCAAGCATGCATGTTTTTGGGCTAACCAATTTGTTTTATGGCATGATAATGATATTGTATGGCATTGTGAAGATCTAGGATCATGTCATAAGCTGTGGTGGATATAATGAAGCTAAAATATCATCAGATGATTAAAACTACACCGCTCAACCAATATATGGAGATGATTGGAGCCCTGATATTGGACTTGGTCGACATCATGGACCTGAGATGTATGACTCAGGGGGAGTTCAAGTGCTTATGAAGCAAAACCAACATGCTTGAACTTGTGGGTGTACTGACTGCCTAAACTGTAGATGATGAAAATTATTGTAGGAATGCCCAAGAGAATTTCATGGTTAAGGGTATCTATTTTTCATTTGGCTGGTTGTATTCATAGTACAATCACACTTGATTCTAAAGAAATTTGGGATCAGATAGGGGATGATGCAATTTGATCGACAGGTAAGTAGTATTCACTAACGCATCCTTCTGCAATTGAGTGCTTTAACAATTAGTATTAGATTTGCATGCTCAATTGGTATCAGTTGATAGTTAAGTCCTTCATCTCAAGTGTTGTGACTTGAGAAGATCTAACAATTTGCATTAAAGGAGGAGATGCATTCAGTAAAGAAAAAGGGGAGAAAGATTTATGTTAGTGCCTGGTAGATATAAGGAGGAGTGAAACCATGATAGTGCCCTTTGCCATTGTTGTCAAAGGGGGGGAAAGATTATGTAGTATACTGCATACTACACATGTTAGAGTTGGATTATACATAGCGGGAGAGATATTATGTAGTATGTCAGATACAACATGTGTTGACATAAATGCCAAATAGGAAGATTGTTGGCATTGTGTTGTCATTGATGTCAACCGGTATATAAGGACAACTAGTATGGGAATATAGTGGATGTGATATCTTTAATGTCACCTAGTGTTGCAGGTCACCAGTAAGGTAGAGAATGTCATTAAGTGCAATGACCATTGGAGTCACTGGTAAGAAGAGTATGTCAACTAGTAAGTGATGTGTTGACATGAAGAAGATAAATCAACCAAGTGAGTGGTTGCAAACTGACATGTTTATGTCAAGTGTACAAGAAGTTTGAGCAAGGTGCTTGGATGTTGTTTGTGATGAAGAGGCAGAATGTTATCTAAATTACATCAAAACTGGAGGAGAAGGATGTACAGGTCACCGATATGTTGTGTGGATGCAAAACAATAGGAATCCCACTAGATAAAAATGCAACCACCATGTGAAGAGATGATTGACACTGAGTGTGCCCCATAATGGATCACATCTTCCTGTTTGAAGATATGTTGCACAAATAGGGAAGCCACATGAGTGTATTGTAGGATGCAGATGAAAAGGATCAACTACCACTAGTAGGTGTTTGAAAGCTCACACTGGATCTACCAGTGAAACAAAAGGTTGCCTTAAGTGCATGAAATCAGGGTTATGCATTGGACCGACAAAGTAGGCATGATAAGTTGTCGAGATAGATGAATAGTGATGGGTTTGTCCCTTTAAAAAACTAGTTGAGATATGGTCCAGGTTGATGAAGAAGAAGGCAAGGCTGAGTAGTGATAGATAGGGGAAAATTGCCGGATTGAAGATGAAGTCAGTTGGAAGTTGATGACATGGTGTCATCAAGGTGTTTACCTTAATGTATGTCCACCAGTAATATGGACAAGGTGCAGATGCAGAAGACTCCCATATGATGAGGATGTGCATAAGGAAGGTTAGGAAGAGTGCTAACTGGTTGAGTGTCTCATTAGAAGAGAAGTAGAGTGCAAGGTTGATGATAAACTAGTTAAGGGTTTAACTGGAAGAGCTAGTAAGTCGGTAGATGAACTCGGTAATGGAGTTGGTCGGTGTTCCTATCCATACCGACATAGATGTTCAAGAAAATGTGGATGCCAACATAGTGGCCACATGGAGGTCAAGTAGAATGCATGCATAGGTTGGCATGTTAAGTCGGTGAAGTTTTAGGTGGTGAGGTAGCTGGTGATAGTTCGACATTTATGTCGACTACGAGATTCATGAGATGCACAATAGAGGTTTGTGGCTCAAGGTCAAAAGAACAATAGAGATCCATCATAGGTTGGTTGAGAAGATTGAGGTAGGTGAAGGAAACCACAAATCCATTATTGGTGATCGACCAAGATATCCATTGATAGGTTAAAAGAAGATTGTTAGAAATAGAAGGCATGATCAAGAAGGCACAACAATGGTGAGATTGATTGATGAATTACAGTTCATCGATCTAGGTGGTCAAATCTTGTGAGATCTAATTCGATTTTGTTTTCCTCGAGGTCAATGGGGAAACCCTAACTACCCAAAATTTGAATTGGCTCTTGGCGAGAAAATGAGTTTATAAATATGCAAGCCAAAATCGATGATGGTTGTTGCTGGATGAGAGAGTATTGCTACCAAAGGACTAAAATCAATCAAGTGCTCATCAAGAAGAAGAAGAAGAGACTAAGTGTGAGGAAGAACAGGGTTGAAGTGTTCAACCAACATCAGTGAGGCTGGCAGAAGTTAGCCATTGAGTCTGACAGAGGTGTGAACCGACATAGGTCAAACCAATAGAGAAGAAGTGCATAAGACTACAGAGAAGGCAGGTAGAGAACTGGTAGAGTATAGTACTAGTGGAGAGCAATAGTGGAGCAGAGAAAACTGATAGAGAGAGAACCAATAGAGAAGGAGGAGAGGCTGAACTGACAAGGGTGCAGCAGAGAGTGGGTGGCAGCAAGAGATAAGGTTGTTGTAGAGAAAAATTGAATAGAGAACCGACGGAGATCTATAGAGAGGAGAACCGATGAGAGACATACTTGAGAGTTACAAAGTTCTATTTTACTAAGAAGATAACTTTGATATAAAAACATGATTTTGTAATCATTGAGTTGGAGCTCAGTGTAGGGGTTGTTTCTCCTTGGGTTGGTGCTCCTTGGGTTGGTGCCCTAAAATCAGGGGTTGGTTCTCCTTCGGTTGGTGCCCTAAATTAGGGGTTGGCGCTCCTAGGGTTGGTGCCCTAAATATTGTAATTAGAGATTCATTGTGAGGATGGATTGGAGTGGTAGACTCCAACAACATTTCTTACCAAGGTTTTCCCCATCTTGGGGTTTCCTCATATATGTGATGTCTCCTTTATGTGTGAGCTCTTTTGAGTTAGTCTCCCCTCTAACCAATAAGTTATTTTTATGTTAGATCTGATAACCGGTATACACACATAGGATAGATAAAGGGAAAAATTTGTGAACCACTAATTCACCCCCCTCTTAGTCGTACATTGTGTCTAACACTTAAGGGTCTACAAGGGGATTTATTCCTAAGTGTTGAACATGGAGCTAAACTATTTTAGTTAAAAATAATATTTCATTTTACAATACACATCAAAGACACTCATAACTCCAAGAAAAATTGGACATGAAAAAAGGAACCTAGCTCAAAGAGAAACATGGAATTAAACTAAATAATGTTATAAGGTTGTTTTAGTCATACTCTAAATTAGAGTTATGAAGGATATTGGCTAGTGAATAAAAAAATTAAGATAGACATGAAAACTTTGTAATTAGAGAAAAAATTATTGACCTAATTATCAATGCTACAAACATATACATATTCCAACAAGGAGGTCCTAAAGAGAAGAGTTGAGAAAGTGAGTACATTAAGCCAAGAGATGGCATTAAAGATTTTGGCCTCCTTGCATGCCATATAGGAGGAAATTGAATGTAGAAAGGGGTGATCCCATAATTTTGGGTTACACTTTTTGGCCAAACTAGGCACTGAAATCAACAATTTATACTAGATCTTTGTTTTCTAACACTTGTAGCAACTAAACCATTAAGAATTTCAAGATGAAGTAAACTACTGATTTGTGAGATTTTTCATATAGATTCTAAATATATATATATATATATATATTTTAAATAATTAGAAATGAATTGTCCATATTGTTATGTGTAATAGTAAAAATTTAGGGTTTCCACTATTAAAGGAAGAAATTACTATTTTTTTACTTAAAGACCATTACATTCAAAAGAGGATTCCAATCCAATAGATCTAGTCACAAACCAACAAGGATTAGGATTGTTAATTCTGATTGGATTTGGGGGATTGATGATGTGAATTAATAAACCCTCTTTTGTAAGTTGAATTGCTAAATTAGGGTAAAAGTGCTAGAAATTGAAGTAGAAATGCATAAATGGGTAAGCTATAGTCATGGAATCGAGCCGCAAACTTGGATCTGAGTAATGTACGTATACATTGACCTATTCCAAGAAAGAGCTCCCAAAATGTCAGGAACATGCCACTGATCGCTTTGGTCCTCTAAAATTTTCGCACTGCAATGGGGGATTGATTCTTCACTATAAGTAATGATTATTTTGAAGATCACAACTTCATACTTGTTTCCTACACACAGAAATAAATGGAAATAGGTAGGGAATTTTGGATGTTGTTGCTACTAGGATATGTTGTTGTCATTGATGTTAACATATTCTTGTATTCCTTTGTTGTAGAGAGTGGCTTTGGTGATTCAATGTTTGTAGTGAGTTGATCTGGTTGGTTTATATGTTTGGTATGTTGAAAAAACTAGAGATACTTCAATCCATATTGATTTCATGATGCTATGTGGTGATTTGATCGAGTTGTGGATTCTGGTATGAAGAATGGTTTTTTAGTCTTCAATGTTGCAGTATTCTAGTGTTTGAACCGTTATGCTCTAGAATGATTATATCTTGTGCTGCGGATGTGGGAGAGTGTTTGAGATGTTCATGTGTATCTTCATTTGAGATGGTTCATGATTTGGTGCTATGCAAGTTATCTTTCTTGTCTGACTTGTTTCTTTTGAGTTGAGTAAATTTGGAGAATCACATGATAAATTTGAGACTGCATTTAAGGCCTTTGTATCCAGGAAGTAGAAGTATGATCTAGGAGAGATTTCATCTATGTTTTTAAGATATGAAAGATAAATGAGAGAGATGGAAGAATAAGAAAAAGAGTTGGATGATCTTGAAGCACTTATTGCTTGGATATTGCCTAAGGGAGCTAATAAGTATGATGAAAATTTACCTTTGAAATGGTTCTCTTGTAATAAGATAGTACATTTTGCTTGTAGGTGTCCTGAAAGAATGTCAAGATATGATAAGCATGATAAATTTGATAAGAATGATAGATATGAGAGATATGATAAGTATGATAAGCCCTATAATCTTAACTGGAAGTACAAATATTAGAAGAAATGTTATTATGTTGCTGATGAAGGTGTGACAAATGAAGACTTAGTGAATTTGAAAGATGAATTTGTATTTATTGCTATCAAGGAAGATGATCTAGTACTAGTGAATTATACAAGCTGCATTATTGTGAAGAAAGCTTTGGTTACTAAGATTGAAGAGAAAGATGAATGGGTAATTGACAATGGTTGTTCACATCATATGAAAGGTGATAAAAGAAAATTTATGAATATGTAGAAGTATGATGGTGGTATAGTAATATTTGGTGATGATAAATCTTGTGTGATTCTTGGTAAAGGTTATATTTCTTTTGATGGTAAGAATACTAATGATGGTGTTTTATATGTTGAAGGTTTGAAGCATAATCTTTTGAGTGTTGGATAGATGGTTGATAAGGGATATAATTTGCAATTCAAGAATGGTAAATGAAAGATTGTGAATGCCTCCAATATAGAGATTGCATCAGGGACTAAGACAAAAGGTAATATCTTTCACTTTAATGCCGGTGAGAAAATTTATTTGATTGCTCAAATAGATGAAAGTTGGTTGTGGCATATAAGGATGTGTCATGTTAACTTTGACTGCATGATCAAGATAAGTTCTAGTCAAGCTATTAGAGATTTGCCTAACGATGTGAAAGCTCCTAATTCGGTATGTAAAAAATGTTAGTTGGGAAAGAAAACAAGAATTTCATTTAAGAGTAAGAAGTATACATCTAATGGATTATTAGATCTTATGCATACTGATTTGTGTAGTCCTACAAGAGTGAGAAGTGTGCAGGGTGACAAATATTTCATGTTGTTGATTGATGACTACTCTAGAATGATGTGGGTTACTTTTCTAAGGGAGAAATCATAAGCATTGGATAAATTCAAGATATTAAAAACTAAGGCAGAGATAGAGATAGGGTTGAAGCTGAAATGTCTAAGATTTGACAGAGGAGGATAAGCCACATCTAGTGAGTTTGATTCATTTTGTAAAAAGGAATGGAATTAGAAGACAATTATCTTCTCCTAGAACCCCACAACATAATGGATTTGTTGAAAGAAAGAACAAAACTATTTTGGATGTTGCTAGGACTATGTTGATTGAAGGAGATGTTACAAAGACCTTTTGGAGAGAATTTGTTAGCACTATTGTTTACACATTCAGCTAGGTGCATATAAAAGGTGATTTTGGAAAGACTCCTTATGAGTTATGGTTAGGTCATTTTCCTACTATTAGATATTTCAGATTTTTTGGAAGCAAATGTTATATCAAAAGAGATGAGGATATAGGAAAGTTTGATGCAATATATGATGAAGAAAACTTGTTGGGTTATTCTACTAAGAGAAAGGCCTATAGGTATTACAATAAGAGGTTGAATAAGATAGTGGAGAGTGCAAATGTGAAGGTTGATGAGTGTCATAAAAATCATATCAGAGTATGTGGATATGAGTTTGATGATCAGGATATTGTTTCAAAGTCAGTGCAGACTGAGAACCTGAAGCAAAATGCTCTAGTAGAGAGTTAATCTGGATATTGTTGCTGCCAGTGAAGAAGTTCAAGAACTTGAGAATCAGAAGACTGAGGTATGTAAAATTAAATCATTCTAAGAATCATATGATTGGTGGCAAAACCAAAGGTTTGATGACTAGGAAAAGGATTTTGGCTGAAGAAATATACCTGATTTCCAAGATTGAACCTAAAGATGTTGTTGAATCCTAGAAGGATGAGAATTGGATAAAAGCTATGGAAGAAGAGTTGAATCAAATTGAGAAGAATAACACATGGGAACTTGCTCTGAGACCTAATGACAAGAATGTGATTGGTACAAAATGGATGTTCCAGAATAAATTGAATGAAGCTAGTGAATTGGAAAGAAAAAAAGCAAGACTGGTATGTAAAGGATGCTCTCATATGGAAGAGATTGATTATGAAGAGACATTTAGTCTGGTAGCTATAATTGAAGTTGTTATATTACTTCCTACATATGATTCTTATAATAATTTCAAGGTATATCAGATGGATCTCAAGTCATCTTTTTTGAATGGTGATCTTGAAAAGGAAGTCTACATTGAGCAACCAGATGGATTTCCTTATCAGATGAAGAAGACATGCTATGCAGATTGAAGAAAGCATTGTATGGACTTAACCAAGCCCCTCAAGCTTGGTATGCTAGATTGGACAAGTATTTGATGAAGTTGGGATTTTGTACAGGTATTGTTGATAATAATCTATACTTTAAAGTTGATAAGGTTAACATCTTGATTTTTGAAGTGTTTTTTGATGATATTCAAAAGTAATTTGAGATGTCTATGATAGATTAGATGAAATTCTTCTTAGGATTGCAGATTACATAGACTGTTAAAGGAATTCTTATTTCTCAATCTAAGTATTTGAAGGAACTATTGAAGAAGTTTGGGTTAGATGACTCCAAACGTATTGGAACTCCTATGGTGATTAGATGCAAGTTGTTTAAGAGATATGAATCTTCAATAGTTAATCAGACGTTGTATATATCTATGGTTGGTGGACTATTGTATTTGACTCATACTAGACCAAATATTATGTATGTTGTTTATCTTTGTGCAAGATTTCAAGCAGATCCTAAAGGGAGTCATGAAAATGCTATGAAGAGGATTTCAGGATACTTGAAGGGGACTATTGACTTTGGTTTGTGGTATCCGAAGAATGATGATATCATGTTGTGTTCTTTTACTGATTTTGATTAGGCAGGTGATGTTGATGACCAAAAGAGAACTATTGGTGCAGCTTTCTTTTTGGGGAATAAGTTGGTTTCATGGGCAAGTAAGAAACAAGATACTATATGTTTATCTACTGCTGAAGTTAAATACATTGCTGCTGCTAGCAATTGTACTCAGGTAGTTTGGATGAAGCAAATGTTGAAGGACATTAGAGTTACTTATGATGAGCCTACTATTATATATTATGACACTTCTGTTACTACTTATCAAGTTGCCATTAGTTTTATGTTCAAAGTTATTCTATATACTCTAGTCGGTTATCTCTACTTAAATATTCAATCGGTATGCATAGTCTAGTCGGTAATAGAAGAAAGTAGTCACAAGAGCCCAGTATACATCAAGTTGTCTACCGAGTATCATTCCATGTCTACCGAGTAGCAAATATGACACACCGAGTTGATATACACCGAGTGAAACATGTTACCAGATTCATTGAACCTGGACATACATATGAAAATGTGTTAGAAGATCAAGGAACATAGAACCATTATCACATTGGAAATTGCACTTAAAGATTGTGTATGATTTTGAGGTCATCTAACCAATGAAATATTTTGCATGGTTATTTATTCAAAAAAACATGTTTGTAAGATCGAAGCAATGGATGGATCACTGACATAAGAGATCTATTTATACAACATGGATTAAGAATAGATATATACATGTAGCATGATAGAAAGGAAGATATAGAAATATATGAAGCAAGACATGTGAGAGCACTAAGTGTTATGACTGTTACAGAGACACAAAGGTCACCGAAAAGGATTTCAGAGAATAGTCAAAGAACAGAGTAAACAGAAGGGTTTACCGAGTTACTATATGGGCTATCAAGGTATGCTATAAGCAAGGTAATCTTATTCTGAGCACATAGAATCTGCTATAACATTCTAGATGTAAAGTTTCAGATATTTGTAATAATTTTACTGTAATATTTTGAAGTTGTAAGAGAAACCTTTAACAAGGTAAAAGACTCTAATCAAGTCTATAAATTGTAAAGCCTCTAACCAAGTGCAGCATTTAGATTAAGTGTTGTAAAATCCTTTAGCAAGGTAGATCTAATAGATCTTGATACTCCTAATAGGGTAAGCTATCAGAAATAGCTAAACATGTAGCTCTAACTAAGCAACCTTTATTATTGCAATAGTGAAGTTGTGGGTGCCATCCCCACTGGAGTTTTTCTCTCTAACCAAGAGTTTTTGCGTAACCAAAATATATGTGTTATGGAGTGAATCATGTATGATTGTTATTTATTTGTTTTAGCATTATATTATGTTGCTGCACTATTCAGTTTATGCTTAACAGTAAAGATATTGTTAAGAAAAGGATTTGAAGTACTAATTCACCCCTCCCCTCTTAGTACATTAGCTTTCCATATTGGGCCTAACAACTTCAAGTGTTATGTACTGCACAAAATAGCATCTTCATATGCTAGATTCAGTACCGGTGTAGTGCTGATATGCTTTTACAAAAACCTAGCTTCACCTTCAAATGATGTCTTCATGTATATCCCTGCTTGATCTGACATATACCTTTACTCAATTCATTTTCACATTCCACACTTGATCTTACAAATAAGATCTTATATTTATACCATACCCTAAGACCAATTTTAGTAGGTCGGCTCTACAAGATATTACAATAAAAATATTTTACAAACAATATAATATCTGATGCAATAACCAATTGAACATGTCGGCTTAATGCATTTACAACAATAATAAATCATCTCCATAGCGTGTCATGCTAATCTAGAAAAGATAAACCTGTTGGTGTAACCCTAGATAACCTGGACCTATTTGCTGGTAAAAGAAAATATGCAAATATGAATATAACAATGATTAATTCTTCAAAACAAAGTGTCCACACAATGTCTTCGACATTACCAAGTGTCTTCCATGTCATTCTAGGTACCGGTGAACAATATATCCTGCCGATGAACCATATACCAGTAATTGTTGCACAGTTTACCTGCATGCCGGTGAATGTTGCTGGATCTCCAAAGTAGGTGTTGACATCAATGACAATACCATACCAAAATACCAACACTTAAAACAAAGGCTCTAATCACAACAAAATTGATGCACCTATACTAACACAACAAAACTATATGTACAAACCAACAGGGGACTCATGTTTACAATTGATACAATTTTATGTCCTACCCATTGTAAGACAAGGGTAATTCAATGGCTTCCTGATAAGAAGGTTTAAAATAATTGGGACCTCTTACTTCATGAATTACATAAGGTCTTTTCCCCAATGACTCAAATTTGTCGTGAGCACCTTTCAGCTCTCTCCTTATATCCCATAATAACACCATATCATCTTTCATGAACTTCCTGGGTCTCGCCTTCTAATCAAAAATATTTTTAACTCTCATCTGATGTTCTATAATCCTATCAACCAACTTTTCCCTCTCTTCCTCAATCTTGGTTAAGTACATAACTCTCTTTTCAAAGGAGCTATGAAAAAATGCATCTTCTACTACAGTTTGTAATCTGGAAGCCGCTAACTCTAAAGGAAGAGATATTTGAGCGCCAATGCCATAATCTAACTCAAAAGGTGACATCCCTATGGATTGTTTTGGTGAATTTTGATCTACCCACAAGGCTTCATGTAACTTCTTGTGCCAGTCTCTGAAATTTTCATTAACCAACTTCCTCATGATATTAATCAAGTTTTTGTTACTTGATTTTGCTTGGCCATTACCTTATGGGTAATAATCAGAAGCGTGTGCCAAAGAAATTCCATGATCATAGAAAAATAAAATTAAATTAGATGAAGAGAAATTTGATGCATTATCTATGACTATTTTCTGAGGAACCCCAAACCTAACAAGAATATTGTCCATAAGGAATGTACACACAATCTCTATAGTTGTCTTTTTTATAGGGATAGCTTCCACCCACTTAGTAAAATAATCCATTGCTGTTAATATGTGAGTGTCCCCAGTACTGGAAATTGGGTTCAGAGGACCAATAAAATATAACCCCCATTGTTTAAAGGGCTCTTCAATTACTACGAGTCTTAAGGGAAATGCAGCCTATTGGGGCTTACCTATGAACAATTTGCACTTCTCACACTTTGCCATCCATGCATACGCATCTCTGGACATTCCTAGCCAATAGTAATAGTTCCTTAAGATCTTATATGCAGTAACTATGGAAGAGAAATGACCACCGCATGCCTCATCATGAAAAGTTTTCAGTAAAGCTTCTTGATGTGGTTTATCTACACATCTGAGAAAAGTACCATCCAAGCCTTTCTTGTATAGTATGTCATCAAAAAATAACATACTTCGCAGCTTTCAACTTCAGATTCCATTTCTCCCTAGGAGAGAGATCACTTGGATAGTCTCCATAAGTGAGATAATAGGCAACATCGGTGAACCAGGAATCCTAATGGTTCACAAATAGAGTTAAGGGTAGAGTTTCCTCCTCTTCAAACTTATTCTCTGCCATTAGTTTACAAAGGCCTTGTCCTCTGACTAGCTTAGTGGGCTTGATATCCAAATTGAACTTTTGAATCTTAGAGACCCAAGATGCTTTATTGTTGATACCAACATCTTGCTGAGTTAAAACACTTTTCACTACAGAGTTCAGAACAAATACAGTTGAATGTGAATGAAGTATAGAGTACCTGAATTGTTTCATGTCTTTCACTATTGCATAAGCCTATTTTTCTATCTATGAGTATTTTAACTCATGCTTCTTCAGAGGTATGCTCATGAAGGAGATTGGAACTTCCTCATTATCTTCACCCTTCTGCACCAAAATTCTAGACAAAGTATGCTCTGATGCATAGCAATAAATAATAAAATCTTTACTAAAATCTGAGTTAACCAAAGTAGGTGCATGCGCAATTGCTCTCTTTATTTCCTCAAAATCCCTTTTACCTTCCTCATTCCACTTAAAGGCTACCTTCTCACTCATCATATTTATGATATATTTAGTAGTCTTAGCAAAATCAGGAATAAAATGTCTTAGAAAGTTCACCTGTCCAAAGAAGGACCTCACTCCATTTTGGTTGTAAGGAAGACTAAGCTGTTGTACTACTTCTACCCTATGTGGATCTACCTTCACTCCCTCTTATGAAACAATATGTCCCAGAAGTTTTCCTATTGTGACACCCAAAACTAACTTTTTAGGATTTAACGATACTCCATGTTCTCTGCATCTCACTAGTACCTTCCTCAAATCCTGCACATGATGTTTCTGCTTCTTGGAGAGAACCATCAAATCATCTAAATACACCACAATGATCTTATCCCTCAAATTCCCAAAGGAAAGGTCCATCGCTCTTTGAAACATTGCCCCTGCATTGATCGATCCAAAAGGCATTGTATTATATGCAAAGGTGCCCCAGGGAGTTATAAAGGTTGTCTTGTGTTGATCTTGCTCAAAGACACTAATTTGGTTATATCTAGAGAAGCCATCCAACATGGACATCATCTCTAATCCTGAAACAGTTTGTAAAATATGGTCCATTGCTGGCAGGGGATAATTATCCTTCAGGCTTTCTTCGCTAAGTTTCTGAAATCAACACAGATTCTTATTTCACCATTTTTCTTCCAAACTAGAATGATATTAGCAATCTAGGTGGAATGATGTAAAGGATAAATAATTCGGGCTTTCAACATCTTGTCGACCTCACGGAAGTTCACCTTTGCTACTTTTGGATTAAAATTCCTCAACTTCTGCCAGAAAGAATTGACACCTAGTTTCAAAGGAATGTGATGTTGGAAATTACCATCCCTAAAATTCTTTAAATCATCATAGCACCATGAAAATACATCTTTGAACTCAACCAACAAGATGATGAATCTTCTTTTCTCCTCTTCAGAACAACATTTTCCCAAATTAACAAATTTAGGATCCTCCTTAGTACCAATGTTAATTTGCTCATACTCAACAAAATTTTCAATTGCAGAAGCCTCTTTCTCCCCTTGCTTAACATACCCATCTTTCCTATCAAAAAGGAATTCAAGAGAAACTAAACCCTTTTGGATTTTATTTGTTTTCAACTACATCATTCCATCATGTAGCTCCTTCAGTGTATTGGGAGAAAAAATTTTACAGCTCGCCTCTAATCCTTCATAAAACAAAGATGTAAAAATTTCAGCACAGTGTAAAAAGTTATGAATCTGTTTATCATTTTCAAACACTTGCCAGGATTTAGAGTTGTTAGGTACGCTGGGTCTATAAACTAATTCCACCCTATAGGTATCAGTTGTGAAATTTGGATGAGGCACTAATAAAGCTGCAGATACCGCTAGAGAATTCGCCTTTGAGTTAAACTCCCTTGGTACCACTTCAATTGAGAAAGCATCAAATGCTTCGACCTCATCCCAAACATGATTTCTATAATGTTTCAATCTCTCATTTCTAACAACAAATAAACCTCCCACTTGTTTAACAATAAGTTCAGCATCACCTCTTACTTTCAACATTTTGATCTGCAATCTTTTTGCTTTAGCAAGACCTAATAACAAAGCTTCATATTCGGCTATATTATTTGTGTTTTGGAATTCCAATTTGAAAGCATAAGGAGTAACTTTACCTTGGGGAGGTATTAATATAACCCCGACCCTTGAACCAGAAGATTAACAACTCCCATCAAATTCCATAGACCAGAGTTCATCCGACATACTTGAATCTATAGCCTTTTTCTCCCCTTAAGGATCAGTTGATATCATATAATTTCCAAAACCACAATCTTGATACAAAATCTAAGCTTTCAGATCATCTGAGGGAAAGATTATGTATTTATCTTTTGTTTCAGGGTGCAAAATAACTCTATTTTCCAACTGTGATCATTGGCTGAGACCAATCCATTCTAATTTCCCCTCCCATATCTTTACAGAAGGTGCGACTCAACAACATGCCATAACTAGTAGGGATGTCAGCCACTAGAATTGTCAACTTGATTCTCTTGTTAGGGTGTGCTACTAAAGTGACCTAGGCATCCTTAATCTAGCCTAATAAAGGAACCTACTTGGAATCCATGGAGTAACATTTACCAAAAGTCTTTGTTAAGGTTAAACCTAAAGCTTTGGCTACGACGGAGGGCATGACATTATCTGATGCTCTTGAATCTATTATACAATTGCTCAATTTATGCCCATTAATATACAAAGAAACATAGAAAGGTTCTGGTTTATTTTTAAAATTAGGTTCAATCAATTTGGCTTGTTGAGGAATAGTTTTCATTGAGACTTCAGGAAGTACTAAAGCAGGACCGACATTTTCATGTGCTAGAGAATTACCATTCACGGACATTTGAGTTTCACTTGCTAAGGCATGAGCATCATTTCCCTTGACAAATTCAACTAGTCTATCTAACTCCTTAGGGTTCAATTTTAGATACTCAGCTGGAGTGATTTGAACACAAGATGACTTGCAAAATTCAATGATATCAAAAGAATTATTAAATGAATCAGAACTTGAAGAAGCAACTTCTTAAACAACTTTTGAAACACCTCCACAATGAGTCAAAATTTCCTTTCCTTTCACAGAGATATGAATAGGTGTTAAAACATCTTGAGACATCAAATTTTGCTAAGTTCTAGTAAGGATTACGTATGAAGAATCTTCCAAAGAGACCAACATGTTTCCTCCCCTTTCTGAGTCAGAGACATATTCCATATAATGAATTTTAGAGTCACCAAGCATACTTTGGAAACCTCCTTCATCAGCTTTTGAGATTGTTTCTCCTTTACTGATTATTTGAGAAAAGCAAACCATCTCTGGACATGAAGAACCATCGTGTTCATCAGTTAAATGAAGCACACATGAGTTTGTCTTAGGAGGTGGTGCTTCAATAGAAAGTCTTTGTTGTGTAGGAGGTAATTGTAATTGTCTTCCGCCATTTCCTCCTTGTTGATTGGGATATCTTCTAGGAATGTCCTAGTAAGGTTGAGAATATGAAGTACTTGTTTTAGGAGCCTATCTTTTTAGGGCAATCACATCATTCATTAATCGTTGAATCATAGGATCTGAAGAAGTAGAAGTATTTGCAACCTAAGATGTAGGAGTTTGCACTTCTCTTTTCCACTTTCCTGCCATGATTAAATCATCTTCTATACTTATAGTTAAAGCTTTCATATCATTAAGAGTTTGTAAGCACTCACGCCTCATCAAGAAACTTATTTCTGCAGGCATGAAGTTCATGAAGAAACACTTCATGTTTTCTGCAGAGGGTTTTTGTGCAGTTGGAATTTTATGGGAAAGTTAATTAAAATGAGCAAAAAAATCCCTCATAGGCTCAGTTATTTCCTTCTTTAATTGAGCTAGCTGAGCAATAAGCGAATTCTCATCTTCAGTCAATTTCAATCTGATTTCAAAAGTATCTGTTAAAACTTACCAATTTGTAATAGTTCCATTAGGCAGATGATAGAACCAATCAATGGCTACATTAGTAAAAGTTTGAATAAATAACCTCACCGCCACATATTCATGTTGAACCACCAACACTCCACATGCAACTTTGAAAGCATTTAAGTGTTCAGTAGTGGTTACCTTGCCATCTCCACTAAACTTAGGCAAATGTTCTTTTGCTCCATTAGGAAGGTTATGGGTTGTCCCCAATGCTAAAGGTCTGATCATGGCACCCCAAGGATTTTTCGCCATTGTTTTGGTAGGATTCAAAGGAGTAAGGTTTATAACAAGTGAGGGTACAACACCATGTAAAGTTAAGGCTTGACAGATGGGTGAAGCGGTTGCTCTTGGTGGAGATACAAGTCTACTTTTAGCCCTTCTAGGTGTAACTTGAAAAACAAAACCAAGGTCTAAAAGTTCCTGGAAGGTGTGATCAATAATTCCCTCCCTCCGCTATGACCGAGTATAAGGCTTGGACTCTAGTGTGAAAAGCAATTAGGGTAACAAGCATCTAGGATTTTGTTGTTGATTATCAAGAATTTAAATAAAGAAAAGCCTAGGAACAATTACCCTCTCAAAAACCAAAATAGGATGATCTTCTTGTCTTTCTATTTCATCGAGGAATGCACTTATTTTGTCATACTTAGCTCGACTTCTTCTATGTCTCCAAGCTAGAGTATATAACTCAGAGATAATGTTACTTTTATCTTCTTTCACCCAATTTAAATTTGGTTGTAAAATAGGTCAGAACCCTTTGTGAGGTAGCACCATTTATAAAGAACAAAGCATCACTTTAATGACAACTTTTGTTAAAACCAATTTTCTCGTTCTTCCCCAGCAAAGTCACCAAAAATCTGTTGGTAAACAGATTTGTCATTCACGCTTTATTTAATTTGGATACCCTTAAGACCAAGAAATGAAAGACAAATTCCACCAAACAGTTGGAAAATCATTATATTGATTAACCTCTAAATTAAGGTACAACTCCCTCTATCAAATATTCAATCAACTTCAAATTACACACAAACAATATTATGCTTTTCACCAAAAAGCATAGAAAAGGTTATTGCATTCACAAGTCAACACCAAATGAACGCAAGCATTGATTTATACATAACTCTTTGTATAAAGCCGACAAACTTCACATGTACACTAAAACAAAATGAAAAGCTTATAAGGTGAATCCCACTGGTAATTTTATGTGCACATAGAAAGCTATAACAGGTCTTTACTTGAAACAGATTCTCACAAAAATCAAATTTCAGACATCAAACACATAGATTCAAAGTCAAAGATAACTATTATTCGATTTTCATTCATAGATGATTATCAACCTTCCATACACAGAGTCTTTCAGCAAAATCCAAGAGATAGGTTTTCAAACACTTAGTGAACCCCAATAAAGTCATTACAAAACATATAAATAGGTCGCCGGACCAATAGTTTGAACCAAAGATAAAATTAACTCGAAAGAGGTCATGAGAAACTACCCTAACTGCATAACTGAAATTAAAAACAAACAACTAGACCCGCTGCCAGACAACTGCCAACAGTGCTAATCATGTCATTGATTTCATCTCAGTTGGATTTCCTGGGTTATTAGTTTGAATGGACACCATAACCGCCTTTGCTATGCTCCACTCTCAATGCACCTTCAAGAACTCCTGAATTACTATTACGTGCGGTAGGCTGATGTGTATTACTCTTTGCTTCCAAAGTTCTTTCTTCCTCTTTACCATCTGTACTTTGTCCCTATGTGAATCCAAGTGATCTAGACAAACTATGAGCGTCAATTACACTTTGGAAATCCTCATAAAATCTTCAACAGCCAAGGATTTCTCCACTTTAATTTGTTTAATGTAGCTTCTAAATTGATTGATCATCTCTAAAGTATCTTCCAAAGTCTTGCTATCTTCCTCCAGCAATTGAACATCTACATAGTAAAAATCCTTTAGCATGGTTGTTCTTAAGGCTATTAGTTCACCTCACAAATTGGCGGATTCACTATGACCCTATTCAATGATTTGGTTGCACCACTCTATGCTTTCCTTGCATATAAACATTATGTCCTCATTCAGCCCTAGCACTTGTCTTTCTATAAGAAAATTCATCAAGCCATAGCGCTAGATATCACGCATTTTCTTTGAAATCACCACCCATTTAGTCTTTTCTTTTTGCCATGAGATGAAATCGGCATCCAATTCCTTGGTAACTTCATTAGCATCTTTGAAAATATAAACTAAATCTAATATGTAATTGGTTCCTTGATGCATGATCGAGGTGAGGCATTCAAAGAAAATCTCTATGATCATCTTGTTTCGTTTAACCTCATCAAAGAACTTTTGATTCCATGGGGATTTTGAACTAAAGGGGATTGAACTTTGAGACAATGGCAATGGACTATTCTACAAAGCATGAATATATTGGGCCATTTGCATCAAATTCTTCTTCAACTCAGCCTTGTCCTTCTCATCCTTCCAAGAGTGGGAGATAATCCATTTGGTCAAAGTCTCCAAATGTTTCACACCAACTGCTTTGGTTCTGACCCCAAATTTAAGCCACTCAATGGTATAATCTGCCTTTGAAGCAGTGGCAACATCCTTATCAGATGTAGGTCTAGCAATGTTTGTAGTCTAGTGCTTTGTGCCCTTGTCAAAACCAATCATTGTCTCCATTTTTAACTGCTTTGGCTTCATGGATTTTCCAAAGCATTTACTTACAGCATCCTCCATTGACACTGAAATAGAAACCACATTTCTTTTCCTAGTAATTGAGTCATTTAACCATTTAGGATCCAAAGTTAGTTCCTTAGATTGCATATCTCCTCAAGGTGGTTGTGTAGCATTGTCTGCATTGGACTGAATATCAAGCACATGTGAATCTTGAGCAATAGTATCTAAGTCATCTAAGACCTTATCAGCATCCGAGATAGGGGTTTCCATATTGCACTATACTTCCTCATCATCCAAATCAAGAATGAGATGAGCGGTAGGTGGCTGAAAGTTCATCTTGTGGCTTGACTTGGTAACCCGACCACCAATAGAAAGTGCAACTTCAATGTCAAGTTTCTCTTTTTTAATCTTAGCCTGCCTTTTTCTTGCAACAGAAACAAGGAAATTAGTTAAAATAGTAGCTTTGTTTGCAATCTTCTTCTTTCCATTTTTGCTTCTTGAACTGGTTGCCATCATCGGATGGAATTGGCAACTCCTAAGCCAATTTTCTATTCTGTGAATTACGCTGAAAGTGCATGTCTGAATGCTATCTTCCATCATTTTTCTCTAGTCAACTTTCGGGAGAGGTTCATTATGTACTTGTTTCATAAACTGTGAATCCAGTATATCTTCATTATCAGTAGTGACACCTGAAGTATCCATTGGCAATTTCATGTCATGAATCTATTTCAAAGTTAACCTAGACCAACTCCTCTTTCTCACTTCAAATTTATCTGGTCAATCCTCCCAATAATCCTCCAATTGGGACACATGTTGATCAGGCACTATCTTTTTCACATATTGGGCAATAAAACCTTTACTATCAAAGTTATCCCTTTTCACAAAGGTTTTTAAATGAAATCTATTAAACTCTAATTCAAGATTTATTGCATCAGAAATAGACCTACAACTATAATGGACTAAATCGATAAGAAATATTTCACTTGTGTCAGAGTCTTTGCCATAATCCTTTGCAACATAGGCTAGCTACCTAGAAACTTCTATCAAAATAGAGGAGTCTAAAGCATATCTGGGTAACCTAAAGGGTTCGCCTTTAAAACCTCCAACCCTTATGTAAGTGAATTGATTAAACTATGTAAAGAAAATACCATAGATTTTTACTAGTTCAACCGCTTTTGGAGACATTCTCCTATGCAAGTTATCTTGTAATTTAAAGGTTAACCTCCCAACAAAAATGTCATTCCAGCGAAGGTAATTATCAACATGTCCTTTTAAAGTCAAATGAGGGTGATACTCATAAATTTTAATTCCTTGAACCCATTTAGCATGGAATAATCCAGACCACTCCCTCACACAAGCTAGCATATATGACAGGTATGAAGACATATAGAAATTTGACATCCCAAGATAATTGCTCAAACCCTCAAGCAATCTTTCTGCAATAACGGTTCCACAGTCAATGAACTAATTTTTGTCTAGAGTTACCTGAATGAAGAAATACATCCAGTCTTCCTAATAGAAGGAGTGTGAATTCCCCATGACTCTGCTCAACAATATTACCAAATCTTTGATTCTAGGAATCAAATGCTCTTGAGTTAAGGGTCTTGGCAACCTTGAACCCCCTTTTTGAAACTTCAAAAAGCCAATTTCACACAATGACAGTTCTGTAATACTACTTTTTCTTAGAATAAATTTCATAAGATTTTCCAATTGTCCAATCCTCATAAGGTTCACGATGTGGGATACCCATGGTAGCCATTACTGTTTGTCTATCAATGGATAACAAAACCTCACCATTATTTTTCCTTATGCATCTATTGACTTTATCATAGTGGTTCATACATTCTAAAACCAATTGAGGGCAAGGAGCAGCTATGGGAAATGTGACTGCTTCTAATAAACTGCTTTGAGGGATGTCTCTCATGATAGGGTCAGTGGTTGGGTTCCATACTCTTTCTAGGAAATCATCTAAATCTAGTTGAACCAAAGCTGTATCACCCAACTCTAGTAAGGAACTTACAAGGGAAGAAGAGCTCACTAATTTAGGCAAAGTGGGCCTCATGCTTAGCTCGTGATTTTCTCCAATCAACCTAGACAAAGAAGAAAAGGGAAAATGTAAACAAACAACTAACAAAATACCCTGATATTTTCTAAAACAAACTGCAACAATTGGGAAAGTTGTTGAACATACCTTCCTTTGTCATCTGCTAACCCCTGTCGTAGTCTATTTCTTCCCACTCCAAAAAATATTCTTAACACTTATCCAAAAAAAATGATAATCTCGACATGACATCTACTCAATTTTAAAAGCCGAGAAAATATTACCCATGATTACCACGAACTGTCCTCATTACTCTTCACTCATGTGACCTTACTCTGAAATGATCGCATTTGAGTATGCATTAAATGCCAAATCACTTCGTATCTAACAATATGGATCCCCACATCACACTTGCTATAAATGACAGATTTCAAATCATTAAAGAAAGAATATTCCTCTTCTCTGCCACCATTTATCATATCTTAAAATCTGTTCTGCCACCTCATGCCAAGTCACATGATCTCTGAGAAGCCTAAACATCAAACTCTGAATCTTGAATAACAATCGTGACATAAAACATAAACATGACAAATCTTGAACTTTGAACCTTGAACCAAAAAGGTTCAAGTTCAAGGTTCAAACAACGCTAAATGCTGACAAAAACTAAAGAAGACCTAAAGCCGCACGAGAGGAAAAAAATTTAACATGACGCTCGTTGAAATTTGAACCTTGAACTAAAAAGGTTCAAGTTAAAGGTTCAAGTTCAAAACAGTGAAACTTAAGGAAAGCAACAAAGACTGAACTACATGGGGAATTCAAAGCACATGACTTGCCCAAAAGACCAGATGAGGACATGACTCAACAAGGCAACATATAGAATGAAAATTTTTATATGTACTGCCAATACATAGCTGATAACATAATTGGTTCATCCAAACCTATATCACTTATTGAGTAAGAAATAGGAGGTTTTGAGGAGAAATTGGATAAATTTGAGAAAGAGAAGGAAATGATTAAGGCTAATGCCAGAGAACTCAAATATAAACTGGGTCCTAAATTGGACAATCTTATCTCTCTGAGAAATGAAACATCTAAGGCATTACTTCAAGGAGAAAGATCATTGGAAGAGCACATGTATCATCTCACCAACATGATCTAACAAGCTGAGGCAATCCTAAATGACAACAACAGATTATTGCAGAGTCTAAATTTGGTTTTGGTAGACATATTTCAAATTGTAACCAACCGGTTACAAACTTTGAGATGAAATTTTTGCACTTGTTTGACAATTTTTGACAACCTTTGTCATTGATGTCAAAGGGGGAGTAGTGGACAGAGAAAAATGATTATTCAAAGGAGATCATTTGCTCAGGGGGAGCACATCTTTTTGGTAACTTTTTGGACTTCACTTTTTGGAAACAGTTTTTGGATATTTCTCTTGAGTGTTGCCATCAATGCCAAAGGGGGAGATTGTTGGCATTCTACACTCTTATGAGAATAGTTGGTGTTGTCATTGATGGCAACCATCTGGCAACCTTCTGGAATTCATTTGGTAAGCCAATGGTAGGCACCGACACTGACATAGACATCTACATTCACCAGCAGTGGCAACAATGCATACCGGCACCCCAGCCGACAAGGAATAAACTTCTGTTTATTGTATTTAAATGTAATTATCTTTTGTAAATCAAACATGGCATATTGTAAAAGACTCATATATATGTATGAGATCTTATAGGTCATTTTGTGTAGAAAGGTAGTATGCATGGAGAGAATGTATGGATGATACTTTGTATAAGAAGATATAGTTGACAACGAAGGTTTTGGTTATAAAATGAGCTTAAACCAGTACTAAACCTAGCATAGTTGATGCTGATTTGAAGTAGTACATTGTATTGGATTTCATAATCAACTTTGGTAGTTAGTGTGACTCTTATCGAGCAGTGAGCTCTAGGCAGTTGGCCTTCCTGCATGTGCAGGACCCTCATTGTAAGTAATATTTATTCATTGGCCAGTGAGTGAATATTATGGGTCACAAATCCCACTGAGGTTTTTCCCACACTGAGTTTCCTTGTTAAACATCTTGTGTTATGGTATGTTTTCTATGATGTCTTTATTGTTCCTATTTACTACATTAATTCTTATTTACCCGTACATTTTTTTGGAATGCAAATTTTTTAATAAGGTTAAATATTCTGCTAACTAGTTAGATACTGTTTCACCCCCCTCTCATTATCTTTAGGACTATCATTAATCCCAACAGTTTCCAAGTCAAAATCTATATGTCATGTGTTGTGGATGTGTTTTTCTTTCTATTTCATGCATTCAATTGTATCGGTATTGCTATAACTGTTAACATGTTTTACCGACACTGAGTCTTAAGTTAAAATAATTGGTTTTGGGTTATAATTTATTGACAACTGATTCACCCCCCCTCTCAGTTGTCCTTCCCAGTTCCTAACAATTGGTATCAGAGCCTAGTCCTCTTTTTGTGGAAGCCTAACGGCTTGAGGAGATCCTATGGTAGCAAATATCTTCAAGAATGACAGTCCCAATCTTGATGGAACTAACTATGGTATATGGAAGATCAAAATGGGAACACATCTGAACTACATTAGAAGAGATATATGGGATGTTACAAAAATGGGTATGTTTCTTTTACTCCAAATAACTCTAATCCACCGACCTTGGCTAAAGACTTGGAGAATGATAACATAGTGAAACCAACCAATTGAGTGTTAATTGCCAACAATGAGATGGGTCATGAGATAAGAGAAAATAATCTTAAGAGGCTTATCTTGCATGGAGTGAACATACAAAGTAAAGCATGTTCAAGCGAGAGACCATGGGGAGTTATGAGAAACATGGGATAAGGAAAGTCTCAGAGGACATGCTCATAATTTTATCCCATTAGGAGAAATAAGCATAACAATTGTCTAGCGAGATAAGGAGAGATAAGTGGTGATAAAAAATAGATAGCAAGGCCTTATCTCGCGAAGGTGAAAAGAATAATTCCAGGTGTCATGGGATAAAAAGTAGATTAAAATTCATGAGAACTTTATCCCGTGGGGATAGTCAGAATAACAATGGATGGCACGGGATAAGAAAACAAAGAGGGATCCAAGGAAGGTTTATCCCGCAGAGATGGTGAAAGTCATAAAGTGATAAAAGAAATTCAAATGACATAATTTTGAAAAGTCTGAGGTGGAAAAGAGAGTCTTATGAGTGCCATGTCATCATACGAGGTATGTCAAAGAATAATCTTGACCATTCATCTCCTGATCAATGGATGAAATTCAAAATTGGTGCTAATGACTAGCTCTATCTAGCATGGATGAATTGATGGTGTTGCCATATAGGAGAATTTCATTGGTTTTATCCCATACCTTGCATCTGGAAGAGAACTAAGAGTGTTCCTAAGTGATAAGAAGAGAAAATTTCAGCAAATTGGTGTGTCCTTCAGCAAATTCAACCAAGCAAAGGAAACTAGTAAGTTGATCATTTCACCACCCATGTGCATTTGTTAGGGTTGTTGTAGTTGTGAATACACAAATCTCACTATGTGTGCCCTAGAGCCTATAGGGTTTGTGTTTGCATCTAAATTTCCAAGATCTCCTATACTTTAAGAATTAAAGACTTTGCTACTCCCACTAGTGGGAATGTCCCCAAAGCTGGCACTAGCTCTATGATGCCAGAGATTACCTATGTTGTCCCTCTTGAAATACTTTTTCTCATGCCAGTGATTGAAAGTGCTCCCATTGCTGAACCAAACACTCAAAATAGCCCACAAATGTATGAAGAGGCCAAAGTAAGCTCCCTTCCAAAGGAAAAGGTTCCAAAGAGAAAAAAAGATAGTTTGGAAGATTGTCATTGTTGTCTCTGACGGTGAGTCTTCGGATGAGCCTACCCCTCCTCTGAAAGATAGGAAACCAATGCAGAAGAGGAGAAGGATTGCCCATAAAACCTCCATTGAAGCACCTGCCTCTATTACTCCTCCTCTTGCAATAAGTGCATCTATCATAGAAAACACTCCCACCGAGGAAGCCCCAATTCCTCAAGAGGAAACCCCACAGAAAGAAAACCCTCATGAGAAAGTTAAGGAAACTACTCCTGCAAAGAAGCCAACTCCCAGAGAAACAAAGTGGCCTAGAAAACCCTCTAAAGGAGAAAATCAACTTAGGCAAAGCAACCAGAAACAATACATATTACCCCCTGGCTCTTGAAATGACTACAAAAGAATTGTAGCATGAAGTTGAAAAGAAAGTAGAAGAAGTTGCGATGAGGCCAACTAGACAAACAAGAAGCCTTCATCAGGACCTGTTAGAATTGTTTGAGGGGTCCTTCATGAATGATAGCATCAGAATGGATTTCAATGATAAAGAGGCAGGATGCAGAGATGCATTCACAAAAGAAATGGGGTGGCATATATTTTATTCCTTTTACGACAACAAAGACAAGCCTGTACTAGTGTCCAATCCTTGGATACTAAATTTGGGAAAACTAATAGTGCCAAACATTTTTATAGAGCCAATTTTGATAAGAAAGCTAGTTGATGCTTATGATTCCCCAAGTCGCACTATGAGAATTACAGATGGCTATGTCCTATTGGACATTTCACATAGGGCCATTTTTTAATGTTTTGGTTTGGATGGGTCTGCCCTCAAGGGAATCAACATAAATAATCTAGAAAGAAACTACCAGTATAAAAGGGACAGGTATAGAAATGGCTTTATTCCTCATTTCATTAAGAAGATTTATAAAAATTCAAAGAATTATCTCTTTCCATATGAAAAGGATCCTTTCAGATTGGAGTTCTTTGAGCCCTATTTTGTTAAGACCTACTATGTATTATGATAGGTTCTTGGGGTGGATTGCGGGCTTACTCAAATGCCCATAGATTTTATAATGATTGCCATTAACATCCAACACCCCAAAATAAATGAGTGGTGTGATTTTGCAACTATTACTCATGATAAGCTTGATGAGGGGTTAATGGGAGTAAGGAATAAGAAAGAGAAGTTGGAATTTTGACATTATTCTCTCATGTGCCATCTAGTTCTTTATCAGAATAGGGCTTATTGGGATCCAGAATTAATAATAAGGACAAATGATATACACACAGGTCTTCCATGGCTAGTACAAAGATGGACTCAGGTGTAGGATAAAGGATCCATGTTTGGTAATTATTTTGTTTTCTTTGATCATTTTGTCATGAATGTTTTCTCAAGACTTGGAGTTAAGATGCCTAAGCTACCTAATAATATTATTAAAATTCTAAGAATATGGATTTGTAGGACTGAAGGAATGATATAACCAAAGGCGGCTTTCACCCATAATTTCAAGGATTTCTTTTTGTATGGTAACTGCAACATCATCAGGGACTACATGTGTGAGCAAGCACCCCATGTTTTGCCACTTTTGGTCTCTCCTAGGCTAGCATTTCCTATAATAATCCAGCAATTAATGTGGATGGAGAGAGAGAAAATTAAATTAAATCAGATAAAAAGGGAAACCTCCTCCCTAGGGTGATCATTTTTGAAGAATTCACTATAAGTTGTGACACTTTGGAGAAGGTACAAGAATTTTTGGTAAACAATTATAGACTAAAGGTTGCCCAAGCCCAACATTTTGACCGAAAGGGATGTATAAATGATCTTAGAGTATACAAGCTAAAGGAGAAGGGCTATTTCCATTCACTTGATTAAAGAAAGGATCTAATTAGAAATGCTTACCCCACTGAGATAGATTAGAAGAGGAAAAAATGGGAGCTCGTGAAGAAGATTGAGAGGGAAAGAAAGCAGGAGGATCCCAATTTTGAAGGATTTTACAGATAATTTTAAAATGATTTTTCCAGGATGTCTATCATGATGAGAAAGGTAGATGATATAATAAAAATTAAAATGTAAAGAAGGGATGTCATGGATAAAGGGGATACTTTTGATTAAAAGCCTATTGACCTTTCCCCTACAATGCACAAGACAAGGGGGAGTATAGTAACAGCTGAAGAAATGTCCCTTGGAACCTCTAAGAAGGTAGTTGAACAAGTCAGGAAGATTGAAAAGTGAAAGGGAAAGATGTCTGACTTTGTAGATATCTAGGAGGAATTTGATACAAATGTGCCACCACCTTCTCCCCCTTGGGAGACATTGTTAGAATTTGCATGAAGATTACATTAATGATATCTTATATTGTCATTGATGTCAATTAACTGGTAATGATATTGTTGACATTGTTGTAATATTGTTACTGTAACTAGTAGGAAGAATTTGTGAGGAGAACCAATAACTGGTGTAAACCCTATATATTGATGTAACTAGTAAACCCTACCTATTGTTTTTGATAAACCCTAACCAATTAAGTTTGGTGAATTGGTTATATTGTTTTATGATCTGATGATGAGCAGTAATGATTATGACACATATGATTATTGTATGAAGACAATTTGAAGATATTTTGGCAAGTTGTCATAATGGTTTTTGTCTAGGGAATGAGAAAATGTATTGCATCTAATGCAAAGCACATGATGAGTTACTAAGTTTGATGAAGTGGTGATCAAGGTTTTCTTGATTGATGTGCAGAGATTGCTATGTAATCCAATGGTCATACTTGAACTGGTTTGTTTTTAATATCTATGAGAATTAGGTTTTTGTTGTGTTACCGACCTAATTGATTCATTTTTAAGGTCAATGAAGTTGTTTAGTTTAATGAGTTGGCAAAGAGTGAGCACAAATTAGTTGAGTGTGTGGTTGCCAAACTGGATGATGTATATGTATTTTGAGTAAAGGAAGATAGGATCATGAAATGGATCTGATCAAGTAAGTGTAGTTCTATTTAGACTTATCAGCAAACTCCTGTTGTTTTTTAATGATTATAGTAGAATTGAAATCCCCTAACTGGGTAAGCTATAACAAGCTTGGTGTTATTCAAATCCTCTAACAAGGTGATCCATTAGTTTGGATTTTCAAATCCTTTACTAAGGTTACTCCTTATAGGGTATTTCTTCTAACAAGGCATTGTAGTAAATCCCTCAACTAGGTGATTCCTCACAAGATCAGTTCTTAACATGACTTTTGTAAAGCTTTAATAGGCTAGGCTCCTAACAAGGTGAACTTCAGAACAATTTAGATAGTTATCTTGTGAGTCTCATATCACCATGGTTTTTACCTATCTGGGTTTCCACGTCAAAATAATTTGTGTCAAGTGGTGAATATTTTTGTGGTTATGCTTCTTATAGTTGATTTACTTAACTATTTTGATAAGTCGGGATAACTAGAAGCATTGAGAAATGAAGAAGTTTTTTACTGTTAATTTGTTGTAATTGTTAGGCCCAATATGGAAAGCTAATGTATTGAGAGGGGAGGGGTGAATCAGTACTTCAAAACTTTTCTTCAACAATAACTTTACTATTAAGCATAAACTAAATAGTGCAGTAACATAATATAATGCTAACACAAATAAATAGCAATCATACATGATTCACTCCATAACACATATATTTTGGTTACATAGAAACTCTTGGTTAGAGAGAAAAACTGTGGTGGGGATGACACCCACAACTTCACTACTGCAATAATAAAGGTTGCTTGGTTAGAGCTACATGTTTAGCTATTTCTGATAGCTTACCCTGTTAGGAGTATCAAGATCTGTTAGATCTACCTTGCTAAAGGATTTTACAATGCTTAAACTAAATGTTGTACTTGGTTAGAGGATTTACAATTTACAGACTTTGTTAGAGTCTTTTACCCTGTTAAAGGTTTCTCTTACAACTTCAAAATATTATAATAAAATCTTTACAAATATCTGCAACTTTACATCTGAAATGTTATAGCAGATTCTATGTGCTCAAAATAAGATTACCTTGCTTATAGCATACCTCGGTAACCCATATATTAACTTGGTAAACCCTTCTGTTTACTCTATTCTTTGACTGTTCTCTGAAATCCTTCTCGGTGACCTCTGTGTCTCTGTAATAGTCATAACACTTCATACTTTTATATGTCTTGCTTCATACACCTCTATATCTCTCTCTTTCACTACATGTATTTTTTTTATTTGAATCCATGTTGTATAAATAGGTCTCTTATGTTGGTGATCTGATTATTGCTTCGATCTTACAAACATGATTTATTGAATGAATAACTATACAAAATATTTCATTGGTTAGATGACCTCAAAATCATACACAATCTTTAAGTGCAATTTCCAATGTGATAACACTTACTTGTTCCTTGATCTTGTAACACGTTTCCATATGTATGTCCAAGTTCAATGAATCTAGTAACACGTTTCACTCGGTGTATATCAAATCAGTGTATCATATTTGCTGCTCGGTAGACATGATATGATACTCAGTAGACAGCTTGGTGTATACTGGGCTCTATGAATACTTTCTTCTTTAACTGATTGCACTATGCATACTGACTAAATGTTTTGATAGAAGTAAACAACTAGAGTATATAGAATAACTTTGAACATAAGAGTAATGGCAACCTTAGTAAGTAGTAACAATCTCCCCTTTTGACATTAGTTGAGATGTTTGACAAAAACTACTTTCAAATTTATAACACAAAAATCTATATACTGCAAAATTTGACTAAACTGACAATATATACATTTGTCAATGAAATAGTATATTCAGATATATACTCCCCTTATCAATATACTGTTCATAACTCTGATTTTGCATGCTCAGTGATCAATGTTCTGTGTGCTGCTCTATTCACTGCTTACTACTCTATTAACTGCTCGGTATACTCGGTATATACTCCCCCTATACACTACATTCCCCTGTATAATTTGATACTATACTATACTCCCCCTTTTTGACAAACATCAAAGTTTAGTTACCATTTGGTGGAGGCAATTGGTCAAAAATGGATTTATACTTTGTCCTTGCTTCAGTGAGGACGACAGAGAGTGCATCCTTAACACTATCCATTAAAGAATTTTGGGCTTGAATGTCAGCCAATAGAGAAATTAAGCCATCTAATATGCTTCCCTCTTTTGTAGTATATAGGTAAGTGGCTCGGTTGATCTATTCTTGAACGAAGGACAAGTGTGGATCGAATAAGGTTTGAAGAGTCATAATGTCCATCCTTATTTTGTGTTCTTCATTCCTGAGTTCCAATTGTTGAGCCATGAGCTGTTGTAACTTTGTATAAAAATTCTGAATAGAATTGGGCTTGGTGGTCAACTTATTTGAGAGATTAGTGATCTCTTTCTCAATTGCTTCTATTTTATTTTTGATATCTTTAATGAATAAAGAGAATGTATGGAGTTTCTGAAATAAATAAAGAATGTGCTTGAGTTGAGGGGACAACTTAGCAATAAATTTGACAAGTTTAACTTTTCCAAGAGCAATAGCTTTCTGTACCTCTTCAATCATTTTTGCAGTGAGCTCTTTGTCCTTACTTGCTCAAATATTTAGATGCATCTACTCCAGATGTCTCTATCTAATTGAGGAGTTCATCCAGTTGAATATGGATGGCTACATCTGTTAACACTATAGCTATGGGTAGCATATCTAATAATAGTGTTTTTACCTTCTAAAGTACTTTATTTTTCTTTTGAATGGCCATTTGTTTTTCTTGTTCGGCCTTTGCTTTGCATAGTTCACCGAATTCAATGAGTGCTTGCCCTTTTAATTTTGATATGTCTACATTGGGTAACACTATTGGTTTCGATATATCTACCTTGAAACTATGCTTTTTCATCTCTTTAGATTTGGCCAATTGAACCAATACAATAGCTTGGGAGGCTTGTGGATCCTCGGTAGGTTGCTCGATGGAGGCAACACTTTTGTTTGGTTTCTTTAGCCCTTGCTAAGTCCATAGATGGTTTGGTGCTCTGGGTCTCAGTTGCAATATTTTCAGTGTTAGGAGGATCCTAAGAGGTTTGTTCCCCAGTGACCTGAGGAGTAGCTTCTCCTTCTGTAGACTTATGAACCTCTGCACCTTGTTCAGTATCCTTAGGGGACTCGGTTGAAGTAGGCTGATTGACCGGAGGATAGGGCTATACTTTCTCTAAAACTGACTCACTGGATACTAGTTTTGCATAGGCATTGCCTTCTATCATTTCCTATTCAGGTGCCTTTGTATCCATGATATCTTCATTAATTTGTATGGTGTTAGTAGGGTCTTGCTTGGTGACATTAGGATCTTGCTTGTTGATATCAATAGTTTCAATTGTAGCTTGCTCACCAGCATCCTTGATTTTAAAGATTTCCTGCCACTTTTCTTTTGTCTCATTTTCTACTTCAATATATAGACCATTCATTAGTTTTAAGGCTCTTTGTTTGATGAGGAACTTTGTGTTGTATGTAGTCAGATGTTCTTTTATTTCAATTACCAACATGTCTAGAAAGAGATGTACTAGACTTCTTTCTCTAATCTATTTCTCTGAGTCCGTTGCATATTTCCACCTATTATCAATATGCAAATATAATTCATTTGGAAGTGACTTAGATAATTCTAATGGAGCCAATCAGAATTTCAATAGTGTGTAGATGATAGCTTCTTCTATTTGTCTCTTCTCATCATCAGATCTGGTTTCATACTTAACATATCTGAATGATCCAAATCCACCATATTCTTTCAGATTAGGACAAAAATTTTCAACACTATGTACATTTACCTTCTTTCTCTTAACAATTTGAAATTTGCTAGCATCTTCAGATTTGGTGTCACTAGACTCTTTTGCCAAAATGAGTCTCTGAGTAGATTTCTTGTAAGTCTTTGTTACCTTAGGAACAACAACAGTCTTTGGTTTCTTACTTGGTGACACTATAGATTCTCTAGTGTTTGGGTGCTTTACTGAGGGAGTCGGTGATGCCTTTGATGTGTCCTGTTTCTTCCTCTTCAGAACTTTCCCTTTAGGCAACTCAGTGCTTAGTATAATAGTAGCCTCTTGGGCTTCTGATTCCTCCTCGGTGATTACTAGTGTGTCCTTGACAGGTGTGGAGGAAGAACCTTCTCCAAATTTCTCTGATAGTGCCTTGATCATTTTTGTTGCTTTTCTTATAGCTTTTGGTACTACAATGCTCATCTTCACTTTCTCTTTCACTTCTTCATATGTTCCATACCTCAGCTCGGTAGCATGCCTTGGTAAATTGATAAATGCATCTATTTGTTGTTGTGTGATGTCAAAGTCAACCTCATAACCCATAGGTGGCAATGATTGAGTTCTCGGTTCCACAGCATTCACATAGCAGTAATCAGTGTCTACTTCAAAGCATATGTCATCTTTGTATTTTTTCACTAGCTGGGGTGGAATTCTATACCTGTTATGCATCTTCTCTTGGAACTTACTGAAATAATCATCCATAATATCATTGAAGTTGTCACCTAGACATTTGATAAAGTCATTGATTTGATGGGTGACTAGTTGGTGTAGCTCCCAAACTACTTTACCGACTGATGGAAAGAATTTTTCAAAATAGAAAAACATGCATATTAACAGTGATCCAAACTTTAGTGTATTGGCCGAGTTGTTCTTCTTCGGCTTCTTGATGGTGTTCAGATTCTCAAACAGGTTTTTCAGCAAAACTTCACAAAGATCAATTCTCATTCCCTTTTTCACAATTTTGTATGCTAAGTCGACTGCTGCATAGGGTACATTGTTTTCCCTTGCTGATTGGAAGAAACAATAACCTATTACTCTAATGGCAAACTTTATTTTTGCATCAGTGACATTGTTCAATTTCAATCCTCTGCAATTTGATTCTACTCTGGTTAAACTGATCAATTCCTTTTGTGATATCATCTTCTGGGCTTGGGCATGATCATAAATAGGGTAACCGGTGATCAGATGAATGATTTCCTTGGTGATTTTGAATGGTTGCTCCTCTAACCACATGAAATCATCATGAACTCTTCTCAGAACAAACTTGACCCACTGGGGTTTGAAGACATAGGGATAGGTTAGGGCTTTAGTCAATCCCTTGATCTTAATGTGCTCATACTTGCTATCTAGTTTCCCATCGGTACATAATTCATCATAGGTGTCTTTGATTTCAACATGACCTAGTTCTTCAAATCGACATTTGGTGAAGAATTTGACATCCTCAACTAGTAAAACTCTATCCGGGATGAGTGAAAATGCAGTTTTGTCATCCAGTTCTGATGCTACTTTGGGAGTTAGAGAGTATTTTAGTGAGGGCTTTTCAACATTCTTAACAACAACGGGTTCTTGGATCTTCGGTGCCATTGTAGATTTCAGATAGAAATTATAAAAAGATCCTTAGGGTTTGAAAACTTTCAAATGACAAACACTTTTCCTCTTAACAAATATGAAACAAAAATCTTCAACAGATATGATCGATAAACCAGCTTAACAATGCGTCGAGATTGATGTAAATACCTTGAATTTCACTTCGGAGGGGGTTTGATCACCTTAGATTCAGTTTGCTTTGTTCTCTCAAAAACTTGGTGAGTAAAAATGACCACGTAAATGCTTTAAGTACACAATATACCTTATCAGGCTTCATGCAGGTTAGGTTAAAACATTAAATGCACTCGGTTCCACTAAACCTTCTTTCCTTTTTGCGCTTTAACCAAGTAGCTAGATTTCCTTCATTTACCAACTTGATAGACTTCCTATATTCATAGACTTGACAGGTTTCCTATATATTGCTTTCAAAAGACTTTGATAGAATTTTAAACTTACTAATACATCTTAGTTATGTAGATTTTGAATAAAGTACATAATAAAATAGGAACTATTAAGATTTGACCTTTGAGAGAATGTAGTCCCTTCATACCTTTACTGATTAATTTGGAATAGGCACACCTAACTTGGTAGGTAAGGTGCTTTCTTCATTTGACACAATTTCCTTCTTTTTCCAAATCATCTGTAATTTGCCTTTTATTTCTTCAGTGTCTCCTCTAGGTTGATCTCTGCAATCTCTAGCCAAGTATCCAACTTTGTGACAATGAAAACATGCCATACCAGGATTTCTCCATGATCTTCGGTTGTTCTTTCCAAACCTTATAAAGCAGTTGGCACTTATATGTCCATATCTTCCACAACATTCACACCATATCCTTGTATTGTAATCCCATGGTACTACAGCATATTGTCAGTAAGAATCAGTGTGAGTTCAGTAACCTCTAGCATTTGCTCAGTGTGCAGACCACATATAGTTCTTTTGCTTAAACCAACAGTTCTCGGTACTATGTCCATATCTATTGCAGTTTTTACAAAACCCTTTGAATTTTGCCTTCTGATAATTGTTAATAGTCTTTGTCCTACATTGATTAGATGTGTGACCATATTTATTGCAATTGTAACAATAACCATTGGACTTAGTGACATTCGATTGCTTACCTTTTCTGATTTGGTACATGTTGGCAATATGACCTTGATTTCCACAATAGTTGCATATAGGCTTCTTTCTTTTGATGTTCTTCTTGATTCCAGCTTACTTTGATGATTCTCCTCTCTCGGTAGTATGAATTCCCTTCTCGGTAGAGTCTTTTCCTTTGTAACTAAGTCCTGCATCTTTGTTGGGTCTTCTTGTATTCATTTGCTCATCCAACATCTTTGATGCTTCATAACTCTTCTTCAGTGTTTCTTTGGATTTCTTCTCTATTTCAAGTTCATTAGTCAACCTTGATACTTCAAGTTTCAATGCTTGATTCTCATCATCTTTTAGATTTGCTTCATAATGTGCATAACCTAGTTGATTTGACAGATTTTGTTGAATCCCAGTCAATATTATGATTTCATCAGTCTTTTTCAAATACTAATGCTTCAAGTTATCATTTCTCTCTTTCTAGATCTCTTACTTTATCCTCAGTTGTCCTTAATGCATCAAGATTTTTAGTCATCTGTGTGCTGAAATGCTCATGTCCTCTTTTCATTGCTTTTAGCTGATTAGTTAGTGCTTTGTCCTTTTCTTTCAACACTTCAATCATTTCTTCAGTCTCTTCAGACATACTGTTCTCAGATGTTGTCTCAATTTATTCCACTAGCTCTTGAGAGTCTTGCAAATCATCAGATAACCTCCTTCTAACTTTCAAAGACTTTTGCATTTATCTCTGCATGTTTGCAATCACTTGATTAGCATGATCCAACTCTTCTTGCAAATATACAATTCTTTGAGATTCTTTATAGCCTTCAATTGATAAGATCTTCCTCTTTAGGTTGTTAAACCCTTTTCCAAGATTCAAGCTTTGATACCAATTGTTAGGACCAATATGGAAAGCTAATGTATTGAAAGGGGAGGGGTGAATCAGTACTTCAAAACTTTTCTTCAACAATAACTTTACTATTAAGCATAAACTGAATAGTGCAATAACATAATATAATGCTAACACAAATAAATAATAGTCATACATGATTCACTCCATAGCACATATATTTTGGTTATGCAGAAACTCTTGGTTAGAGAGAAAAACTGCAGTGGGGATGACACCCACAACTTCACTACTGCAATAATAAAGGTTGCTCGATTAGAGCTACATGTTTATCTATTTCTGATAGCTTACCCTATTAGGAGTATCAAGATCTATTAGATCTACCTTGCTAAAGGATTTTACAACACTTAAACTAAATGTTGTACCTGGTTAGAGGCTTTACAATTTATAGACTTTGTTAGAGTCTTTTACCTTGTTAAAGGTTTCTCTTACAACTTCAAAATATTACAATAAAATCTTTACAAATATCTGCAACTTTACATCTGGAATGTTATAGCAGATTCTATGTGCTCAAAATAAGATTACCTTGCTTATAGCATACCTCGGTAACCCATATATTAACTCGGTAAACCATTCTATTTACTCTATTCTTTGACTATTCTCTGAAATCCTTCTTGGTGACCTCTGTGTTTCTGTAACAGTCATAACACTTCGTACTTTTACATGTCTTGCTTCATACACCTCTATATCTCTCTCTTTCACTGCATGTATTTTTTTGATCTGAATCCATGCTGTATAAATAGATCTCTTATGTCGGTGATTTGATTATTGCTTCGATCTTACAGACATGATTTATCAAATGAATAACTATACAAAATATTTCATTGGTTAGATGACCTCAAAATCATACACGTTTGCATATGTATGTCCGGGTTCAATGAATCTAGTAACACGTTTCACTCCATGTATATAAACTTGGTGTATCATCTTTGCTGCTTGGTAGACATGATATGATACTCGGTAGATAGCTTGGTGTATACTAGGTTCTGTGAATACTTTCTTCTTTAACTAACTACATTGTGCATATCGACTGAATGTTTTGGTAGAAGTAACCAACTAGAGTATATAGAATAACTTTGAACATAAGAATAATGGAAATCTTAGTAAGTAGTAACAATAATAGTCAACCAATTTATCTTATGATTTTTTATCTTGACAATGGTATTTGATTGATAGTTCTAAGTTTACTTTGAGAGATTTATTTTTGAGATTGGTGAAGTTTGTATCAATTTTTCTATCTATTGATTCACCTCCCCTCTCAGTAGTTGACCGCATAGTTATTCTTTCATCATACTATCAATTGGTATCAGAGCTTATCAGGTCCTCTAAAGTCTAATCCTAACAACTTGAGGTAAAGATCTTGCAAATCATGATAAAGAAGGAAGGTCTAAAGTTTAATAGAGAGAACTACAGGATATGGATTGATAGAATGAAAATTTATATCAAGAGCTTGGGAAGCGAGTATTGGGAGCATGTCGACACTAAATATGTTGCACCTACTGGGATGCTGACTGATATCAGAAGAAAGAGCAACAAGAAAATCATCAAGCATTAGAGATTATTATCAGTTCTTTGTTTGATGCAGAGTATGTAGACGTTCATGGTCTTGAGACTGCATATGAGGTATGGAAAAAAATTTAAGAGATTTATAGCAGTGATGAACATGTTAAGTTTTCTAAAGAAGAGAGTCTAAGAGGCAAGTTTGATGACATGTGGATGGCTGAAGGTGAAAATATCTAGCAGTATGGTCAAAGGATAAAGGAGATAGTCAATGAAATTAAGAGTACAAGAGGTAAAGTGGAAGATTCCACAGTGATCAGTAAGGTACTGAGAACCCTGCTACTAGTCTATTCTATCCGAGTTGCAGCTATTCAGGAGATGAAGTACATTGACAAAACTAAGGTAACTCTTGACTCCATCATTGACAAGCTTAGTGCTTTTGAATTAAATGGTTGAGATGGTAGTGTACAAAAATATGAGTCTGCATTTAGAGATTTTGTTTCTAACCCATCTTTGAGGAAAAGTAGAGATGATAGTCATAGTTATGAATACAGATCCAACAAAGAAGTTGATGATGAAGACAGTTTAGTTGAGCTTGAACCATTGTTGGCCAAGCAGTTTCCTACAGGTACAGGTAAATATAGAGGTAAATTAACTTTGAAATTTTTTGCATGCAACAAGATTGGACACATTTCTGCTAATTGTCCTAATGGTGATAATGAGCACAAATGAGACAAATTCAAGAAATACAAGGGTAAAGGCAAAAGAGATTGTCTTATTGATGTTGATGGTGGTATCACTGATGAGGAATTTGATGGTGATGCTAATGAAGACATTGTGTTTGTAGCTATTAAAGAAGAGAGATCAGACTAGAAGGCATTAGTATCTAGGATGGATAACTCTGATGATTGGATCATTGATAGTGGCTATTCACATCACATGTCCAGTGATCAGAGCAAATTTCTTTCTTTGAAGGAACTTGATGGTAGAGTTGTAAGATTTGGTAATGACTCACCTTGCATGGTTAAAGGTAAGGAAACTATTTCTCTTAATGGAAAGAGTAGTGCAGATGATGTCTACTGGGTTGAAGGTCTAAAGCATAATCTTTTAAGTGTGGCACAACTTAATGACAGAGGATACCCATTGGATTTTAAAAATGGTATGTACAAAATCTATGACAGCAAAGGTGAACTGATTGCAATCAGGAAGCAAACTAAAGGTAACTTGTTTCACCTTAATCCTAGAGTCAGCAACTATTTAATTGCAAATATAGATGATAGTTGGCTTTGGCATAGGAGATTTTTTCATACAAACTTTGATAACATTGTTAAAGTGAGTAAGTACAAGATAGTGAGAGGTTTGCCTCAGTTGGACAAATTGGTTAATGCTCTATGCAAAGAATGTCACTTGGGGAAGATGATATCCTCAACTTTCAAGAGAAAATCTTTTTCAGCAGAACATTTGTTAGATTTGGTTCATATAGATCTTTGTGGACCAATAAGGACAAAAAGTATTCAAGGTGACAGATATTTTATGATCTTCACTGATGGTTGCTCAAGGATGATGTGGGTCACATTCTTGAAGGATAAGGCTGAAGCTTTTGGTAAGTTCAAGGCATTCAGGGCCTTATCTGAGAAGGAGAGTGGTGAGAAGATAAAATGTCTAAGGATAGATCAAGATGGTGAATTTACTTCTTAGGAATTCACTAGGTATTGTGAAGAAAATGGTATCAAATGATGACTTTCTGCACCAAGGACACCATAGCATAATGGTATTGTAGAGAGAAACAAGTCATTTGTTGAAGCTACTAGGATGATGTTGATACAAGGAGGTGTAGCAAAAACCTTTTGGAGAGAAGCTATCAGCACAATTGTCTACACTATGACCCAGATTTTGGTAAAGAAAGGTAAGGACAAGAATCTTTATGAATATTGGTAAGGTATATCACCTGATGTTAGTTATTTCATAATATTAGGAATTAAATGTTTTATTAAGAGAGGTGATTATATTAGAAAATTTGAGGCTTAAAGTGATGAAGGTATATTTCTTGGGTATTCCACCAAGAGTAAGGCCTACAAGCGTTTTAACAACCAGACACAAAGAAATATTGAGAGTGTTGATGTTTGAGTGGATGAATATTCTGAAGTCTTAGAGGAAACCAATTTGGAGAAAAAGGATGAAGATCCTTGCATTTTGTTTTTGGAACCAGAAACTGTGAAATCTGAAACCGACAAAGCAAATATTGATGTACGAGTTCAACCGAAATAGATAAATTTAGAAGAATATGATGATAATGAAGAAGCTGAACATAAAGATAATGATCATGTTATTCCAAGATATGTGAGACTGAATCACAATCCTGAACAAATTATTGGGGATAATGATGCTGGAGTACTAACCAGAAGAAGAATCAAAGAGAATTCTTGCATGATCTCCACTATTGAACCAAGAACTGCTAAGGAAGCATTTGGTGATGATCATTGGATTAAATATATGGAGGAGGAATTAGATCAAATTGAGAAGAACAACACATGGACCCTAGTACCCTGACCGGTAAATTAAAATGTGATAGGTACTTAGTGGGTATTCAAGAACAAGTTGAATGAAGACGGTGTTGTAGTTCGCAACAAGGCTAGGTTGGTTTGCAAAGGTTATGCACAAGAGGAAAGAAAAGACTATGGTGAGACTTTTGCACCAGTGGCAAGACTGGAAGGTGTCAGAACTTTACTTGCATTTGCAGCACATAAGAAATTCAAGGTATACAAGATGGATGTTAAGCCATCAGTTTTTAATGGGATACTAGAAGAAGAAGTATACATTGAGCAACCAAATGGTTATACTTTGACTAATAAGAAAGACATGGTATGCATATTGCATAAATATTTATATGGATTAAAGTAGGAACCGAGAGCATGGTATGAAAGGCTTCATACACATCGAATGAAGATAGGCTTTCTGAGAACCATTGATGATAGTAACATATATCTCAAATCTAAAGGAGATAAAATACTAGTCAGTGAAGTATTTGTTGATGATATCATATTTGGAGGTAATGATGACATGAGCAATAGTTTTGTAGATGAAATGAAAAATGAGTTTGAAATGTCTTTAGTGGGAGAAATAAAAAATTTCATAGGCTTGTAAATACAACAAATGAAGAAAGGTATTTTCATCACACATTCTAAGTATGTGAAAGAGGTCTTGAAGACATTTGGCATGAGTGACTGTAAAGCAGTTGGGACACCAATGGTTATAGGTTGTAAGTTGTCTAAGGAAGATGAGTCCAAATCTGTTGATGAGAAGGAATATAGGTCGATGATTGGAAAATTGCACTATGTTGTTCACAACAGACTCGACATAGCTCATGCAGTTGGAATAATTGCTAGATTCCAGAAGAATCCTAAGGAAACACATCTGATAGCAACCAAAAGAATTTTTAGATACTTGAAAGGTACTGTTGATTATGAGTTATGGTATCTATATGGAGGAAATTTTGACTTGAAGGTGTACACAGATGCAGATTGGGTAGGAAATGTTGATGACCAGAAAAGCACAACCGGTGGAGAATGTTTTCTTGGAGGAAGACTTGTTTCATGGAGTAGTAAAAAGAAGAGTTGTACTTCATAATCTATTGATGAAGCTAAGTATGTTGCAACTTACATGAATTGTACACAAGCTATATGGATGAGGCACATTTTGGAAGGTTTTAAGATGAATATTTTAGAACCTATTAAGATTTTATGTGATAATACAAGTGCCATAAATATTTCCAAGAACCCTATTTTGCATGCACAAACCAAGCATATTGAATCGAAGTATCATTTATTGAGGAAAAAAGTACAGATCAAAGATGTGATCTTAGAGCATGTTTCTACCAAGGAGCAGCTTGCAGATATTTTTACTAAACCTCTACCTAAGACAACTTTTGAGTATCTTAGAAGTTAGCTAGGGGTTGTCCCTCTTCATGAAGTCAGTTAAGTATGATGTAGATTACGTCAGTCCCAGAGCTACTTGTAGAATTTTATAGAAGGATTGGTGTAAAAGTGGATTTATTCAATAGGGGGACAATCAAATTGTAGATTGTTGATGATGCACAATGAAATTTGACATTACATGTTTTACTTTCAATTTGTCATTGTTGTCAAAGGGGGAGAAGAATTATGTGATTATGGGAAGGAGAACCAGCGACAAGCTGAAGACAGGATCCAAGCATGTGAATTCTTGGTAATGTAAACAAAGATTCCTATTCACAATCACGCAGCAATCCATGGTATTGATATCTCTATTGCCATCAATTCCAAAGGGAGAGATTGTTGACATTTGCATGAATATTGTATTAATGATATCTTATGTTTTCATTGATGTCAATTAACTAATAATGATATTGTTGATATTGTTGTAATATTGTTACTGTAACCGGTAGGAAGAATTTGTGAGGAGAACTGGTAACTGGTGTAAACTCAGTCTATTGATGTAACCAGTAAACCCTACCTATTGTTTTTAATAAACCTTAACCGATTAAGTTTAGTGAATTGGTTATATTGGTTTATGATCTGATGATGAGCGGTAATGATTATGAAACGTATGATTATTGTATGAAGACAATTTGAAAATATTTTGGTAAGTTGTTGTAATAGTTTTTGTCTAGGGAATGAGAAAATGTATTGCATCTAATGCAAAGCGTGTGATGAGTTACTAAGTTTGATGAAGCAGTGATCAAGGAGCGATCAAGGTTTTCTTGATTAAAGTGTAGAGATTGCTATGTAATCCAATGGTCATACTTGAACTGATTTGTTTGTAATCTCTATGAAAATTAGGTTTTTGTTGTGTTACCAACCTAATTTATTTGTTTATAAGGTCGATGAAGTTGTTTAGTTTAATGAGTTGGCAAAGAGTGAGCATAGATCAGTTGAGTGTGTGGTTGCCGAACTGGATGATGTATATGTAGTTTGAGTAAAGGCAGATAGGAGCATGAAATGGATCTGATCAAGCAAGTGTAGTGCTATTCAAAAATATCAACAAACTCCTATTGTTTTCTAACAATTACAGCAAAATTGAAATCCCCTAACCGGGTAAGCTCTAACAAGCTTGGTGTTATTCAAATCCTCTAACAAGGTGATCGATTATTGGATTTTCATATCCTCTATCGAGGTTACTCCTTACATGGTATTTCTTCTAACAAGGCATTGTAGTCAATCCGTTAACCAGGTGATTCCTAACAGAATCAGTTCTTAACACAACTTTTATAAAGCTTTAACAAGATAGGCTCCTAACAAGGCAAACTTTAGAAGACTTCAAATAGTTATCTTGTGAGTCTCATCTCACCATGTTTTTTACCTATCTGGGTTTCCATGTCAAAAATATTTGTGTCAAGTGGTGAATGTTTTTGTGGTTATGTTTCTTATAGTTGATTTACTTAACTACTTAACTATTTTGATAAGTCATGATAACTGAAAGCATTGAGAAATGAAGAAGTTGGTTACTATTAATTTGTTGAAATAGTCAACTGGTTTATCTTATGAGTTTTTATCTTGATAGTGGTATTTCATTGATAGTTCTAAATTTACTTTGAGAGATTGATTTTTGAGATTGTTGAAGTTTGTATCAGTTTTGCTTTCTACTGATTTACCTGCCCCCTCAGTAGTTGACTGGATACTTATTCTTTCATCATACCATCAGACATTCCATGAACATGAGGTTACTGAAGTCCTACATTATTTAGATAGAACCATCATCCTGAGTACAATCCCAATTGAGGAAGTGGATAATGAAAGAATCATTGCTTCAAAGAACTTCATAGTAGATGATAGTTTTGTGAACTCTCCCGAGTTCAAATTATTTTTTCTTAAGGAAAAGTTAAAGAATTTATCTGATGAAGAGATCAAAAGTTTTGATAGGAATAGTTTCAAATGCACCCTTGAGTAAGGCAAGGAGATGATTAGAAATAGTGGCATGCTTCTTGTTCCAGGCTGGGACTTTGAGAAAATATTTTTGTTATATTATATTATGCAATAGAAAGACCCCAATTTTGCCAAGGAGTTCAGAGCTCATGGGTCTGGGGTGAGCATAGGCCTAAAAGTTTTTTATCTATGGTCAAAAGTCCCTAATGTCCAAAAGCCTTTCATTTTGCAAGGTGGACAATAGAAAACAAGAGATGCAATAGTAAGGACACTTGAATACACTACTACATTAGAGGCTATAGCCATTACATCACATGCAGTCCAAATTGTTTAATTATTAGTAGATGATCTTGAGAAAAAGAATTCAAGATTGAAGGATATGCAGTTAGCTCTTAATGCAAATTATAACAAATTATTCATTGAAAATGGTGCATTGAAAGAGAAAATAAAGAAAGTAACAATAGATTCTTTAGGAGGAGTTAGACATAAAGAATTAGAAACGATGAATAAGGAATTGCAGAGGGTCAAGGATGAAGCTGAGAATAGTTATTTTGAAATTAGGAAAGCTTCAATTTTGAAGATGGCAAATAAAGTTATTGAAAAATTGAGCGAGGTGCACACCTCATATTCTTTGACTTCATAGCTCCATATCTAGCTGGATGAAATTATTTCATTCTTTCAGCCAATTAGGACCACTTGGATGCCAAAAGGTTAGGACTTAAAATAAGTCATGCTGGCAATTAAAAATGTGTCCTCTCCACCCCAACTTGTAGGGGTGACTTGGAAGAATTATTTATTAATTAAAGAATTTCCTAACATTGAGGATGAGAAAAAGGCATTGGTTAAAATGATTGATTCTTTCTAAGGATTAAAAAAAGTGGGATATCCCCACAATTTTGACAAGTGAAGGACAAATAAGGAGCCTAGAAGAGTGGAAGCAAGGCTTCCAGGATGCCATAAATGTTGTTTTGGCTTCCTTGGCTACTGATATAGCCCAAAATGATTCATATTATAATATAATTGATAAGATCATGGAGGTGGATTTCATGTACCATAGATTCACTTTGGAGGTTGTAACTCTGCTAGCTCACAAAACAAGAGAAGCAATAAATAAGTTGATAAGTTGCAAATTTTGAGGGGTTTCTCTTGGCCATTGGACTAGATAGAATCCCTGCATAGAAAGTAATTCTCCTTGGAAGAAGAGCATCTTGAGGGATAAGACTAGTTTTTTTCCTTCTATTTTACTATTTTGAATTTTGTCCAGGTTGCTAATTTTGGGGAGAATTAACAGTATTCAATCATCAAAGACCATTCTCCAGGTTACCTGCTGCTAGACGCCAATGTATACTTCATATCCTGGTAGAAGCATGTGTTAAAGTACCAGCAAAGGGGTAGTTTTGTAGACCTATTGTCTAGAGCTTCCAGGATGACACCCTCTTAGCCCCTCCACATTTAATGCATCACAAAAGTGTGCACATGAGGTGACAAGGATGAAAAGACTTAGGGCAAGTTATAGTGCAATGTAATTCTAACATGTGTCTTCTCCGCCTGAGGCCTATTTTTCTCCCTTGTGTTATAAAAGGGAATTCACAAGCAAGAAGAGGATTTGGAAATTTTTCATAGTATGTACTAGGATAGCTTCAAAGCAATATAATGATAGTTAGTCTTTTGCAGGTTTATTGAGCACAACAATCGATCATGAATGTATCAATTCTAGTCTGAAAATCAATAAAGAGAACATTCTTGCTCATATCTCTTGTATTGTGTTGTATGAGTTTTTATGTTAATGACATGATCAACTTTTCTTCTCTAATGAAGAATGTGTATGTCTTGATACATTTCATTTCAAGTAAAATGAATTAAATTTTGTCTTGAATACTGCAGCATTTATGTGAGGGATATTGTGAGGAAGTTGTGGATGCATTCTCAATCTAAACATTTTAAGCAAGTCTTGAATGTTTAGTATTGGATCTTAATGCTGATACCATGATATTGTTTGTCTTTTGGCCTGTTATTTGACTTTATATTCCCCTTGAATAGGCACTAGTCATACTTTTTCTAAAGTTTAGTATCATTTCAACATTCTTATTTCACCTTTTATATTTCAGTTTTCCAGTTTTTTTGCATTAGGAGTAGAATAGATTAGAGCCAAGTTTCAATGCAAGAAAAGTGATATAAACTAAGGTTCAAGACATAATTAATAGTTCATCATACTTTCTTTGGTATATTTTCATTGAAAGCATCTACTATATATTACAATGTATGTTCATATAAAGTTAAAATTTTGTAAAACATTGCAATAGGGGTACCCACCTAGGTCCTACAGAGCCTAAAGAGTAGAAGATTGCAGCCTTTGTGTCGAACCTTGTTCGTTGGCCAAAACCAATCCTAGATCTGTTTATGAGTCAGTGGCTATTTTTTTAGGATTTAGGATCTGTTGATTTGGGAACCAACAACCCTTATTGTTAACTTTGTATGAATTTGTGGTTGTTCAAGATGGAGAAGAAGAAGAACCACCCATGTTTGATGAAGGAAAACAAATTTGATGTTTCTACAGAATTTTCCTCATTTCCTCATTTTACTTTTTGAAAATTGGTGTTCTTCATGCCATTTTTTCTTGCAATAAGAATAAGTGTTCCCGTCATTAAAAATTTTGGCCTCTTCTCAAAATATTTGATGGTTCCTATTTCTAGTTTTGGTTGGAATTCTTGATTGAAACCCCAATAGCCTTTGTAATCAGTCTCTACAAGTTGAATGATTAGATATAAGATATAGTTTCAGTTCTCACAAATTAGACAAAATTTCCACTAAATGGTAGGGTGTCTTTGGCATTGATTGGCCCAATTAGCAACCTTCTCTAAACCTTTCAATATTTGGAGCTACTTTCACTATGTTCATTATTTGTGTTGCATATAATGCAAGAGTTCTTTTATAGTGTGTTATTAAATATTTTTATTACTATGCATTTTCTGAGATATTTGTGTAGTGCAGGAAAAAATGAATTTCTAGGATGGGTGGTCAAACCCCTTGAGGACTCAATTACCTCCTGTCCACTTAGAGTAAACCTTCAAGGCTCTTGAACCTCATTTTAGATAATACATTACCTCTCAATTACATCTCTATAATACAAATTCAAATCGTATCAAAAAAAGTCAAGTGAGCACAAAATCAAATATTTCTCAAGGCAGTAAGGGAGATGTCAAGTGTTTAGATTTTAAGATGGCATCCATGATCAAGTTCTTATGAAGACATTACTAAATGAAAACATCAACCTCTTCATGAAGACATCAAAGAAATATTTATGAATGTATAACATTCCAATTCAATATTTTAATTTTAGATCTAGCCTCTGATCATTTTAGGAATGCTTTCCATCTCAATTCCAATTCAATTATAGGGTTAATTCTAAACCCAATGTTTGACCTGGGAAAACTGCCATAAATCTAACAAGAATTTTTCATTATACTATTTAGGAGATAGATTTAGGAGATAAAAAAATATAATATTAGGAAGACCAAATAGAGATGCATAGAACCATCTTTTGTAGAGAAAAAAATTGGAGTACAAGGGCACCCCAAGCACCATTGTCTGACACTTTTCTGATGAAACTTTAGGGAAACAATTAGAATAATATCATGATCCTAAAAAGACATCTATTATCTACATATAATATTCTAAGGACAATGTCACCGTAAGAACCATTTTCCTATACTTTAGAGTCTAGATTTCCAATGTACAAGTTCATGTTTTCTTCCTATTTCTATATCTTTACTTTATGTTGTTGGCATGTCTAATTTGAGACTGTCTATGCATATTCATTCTTTTAAATTTCACATATTAAGTCCTATATCTTACATTTTCATAGTTCATTTCAACTTTCAACACAATGAGAATTGAATTCACTTTGTGCTCAAAAAATTTTAATCAGATTTGTGATTGTGCCAAGTGGATCCATTCTCCTTCTAAACAGAATTGTTGAGGATAAGTTTACTTCCATGTTTGCATGTATAAACTTGTGAAACATGTTTCCTACCACTACATTGGCTATGAAAGATGAGATTAACTCTACTACATGACAATGAGTCTATTCACTATCAATGTTTTGAAAACTTAAAATAATTTGTTTACTTCAAAAATACTTTTTTCTTGAAAATAATAAATCTAATTTACATGTAAAGAACTTGTTGGCCATTTGGTAGAATTGATTATGTGTTGCATTGATTTTTTGTCATTGATGCCAACACTAGCTATTTCGATGCTTTACAAACACCCTTTTGGTCCCGGTAGGTTGAGTGGTTTCTGGTTGATTTGGATCCGACATGATCGGGTAGGATTTGGTATAGTTTGGTGATGGAATTGGCTTGTTTATGATACTCATGCTCATATTTGGTCTGTTGGTTTTGGTCTGGTGATCTGATGCTATCCTTCTTGCTTAGAAGCTTAGTTTCTGGTTCTGGAGAGGGTTTCATTGACAAAGATTTTGATGAAGATCCTTGATGAATTGCATAAGTGGTGTTGGTGTAGCTTCTGGTGGAGTTTCAAGATGTTGTTGTTGATCATGTTTGAGACTTGGTGGATGGAGATCATTTTTGTAGTGTGTGGAACTATACTGGGTCCCGATTGATTTAGGTGATGGACCGACTTTTATGTAATGTGTGGCTTGGATGTCTTGATGTGTTTTTGGGATGTCTTATGTGTTGGATATTATTTGTTTGGTCTAAGGCCGACATGGTTTGTAATTATGTAATTGGTTTACTATCTGGTGGCCGACCTAATTATTTATGGTCAAGGGTTTGTATATATAGATGTAAGATCTCATTATAGATCATCATGGTTATGTTAGAGGTCATGGTCAAAGAATGTAATGTGGGAATAATGTAATATCATTCAGGCAGAGGATTTGGTCGATCATTGGAGATCAACTAGGGTTTATGTAAGAGGATTCAATCCTTTGGTATTGAGCTTAATTGGAACTGTACTCAGGCATAGGAGATGCTATCTTTGGTAGTTCAACACTTCTCCGGATTGTAGTATGGATTTCTATGTTGTTAGTGAGGCTCCTTTTGTGATGAGCAGTGCACTATAGGTTATTGGCCTTCTTGCAAGTGCAGGCCCCTCAATTGTAATTCACATACTTACTATAGAAGTATTATCTGACTGTGGGTAGGCTTCCCAACATGGTTTTTCCCTTTACTGTGTTTTCTATGTATAAATCTTTGTGTCATATGAATGGTTTGTATTATGTGATTATTTTTTATGCTTAATTGGTTTAACTACTATTTTGGTATTAATGTTTTGGGTTCCAGTATTAAAGTTTTAATTTTCTAACAGTTCAAGTTCATCTAGTTCTTCTGGAGCTATCTTTCGGAGGGATATTATAAGGCTTGATGGAAAAAATTACATTGTATGGAAGATTTAGATGGAGACTCATCTGAGATGGCTTAGAAAGGATATTAGGGAGATCACACAAAATTGTGTCACACCTTATAATCAAGGATCTGGCAATCCTCCTCCAACAAACCTAGACAAGGAGCTTGAGAATGATTATAGAGCAAGAGAAGCCCTCTTGTGTGCACTTTCTAATCATCAAATAATGGGATTAACTGACAAATCATTTGGAAAGGGTATATGGGAGAAGTTACAGACCCTTAATGAAGGTGACACTACAATGAATATTGCTAAACTTGATCGTTATCGGGTGAGATATGAAAACCTGGAGATGAAAGAAGATGAAAGAATTACTACTGTGAGGCCCTGCCCCAACCCATCTTAGCTTTTTCAGTGATTTTCATGTTGGAACTATTATAGATTCTTTATTTTATGCATTATGGATATAGAAATTTATATGATCCCACGAATTTGATAATATTGATATATTGATGCTTCATTTCTATGCTTTGTGGATATAGAATTTTATATGATCCTAGAATAGGGTAATGCTGAGATGATGTATGTCACTATTTGATTTGCAGGACTTATTATGATGCTAGGAATATGTTTGCATATCTTATGAATGGATTGAATTATGAGGGTTATGATGAATTGCATATGTGAATTGCTTCAATATGTGGCAGATTGTATTGTATAATGTCAATTCTATGCAGAGTGATTGAATTTTGTTCTTAATTAGGTGTTGTATATTATATGAGGCTATTGGAAAGTACTAATGTTTAAATTGAGATGCTTAGGAAATTATCCATGTGACCATGGAAATATTATGGAGATTCAAGCCTAGGCCTATGTACGTTCATAAAACTAGGGGGTTATCTATTTGGAGAGACAACACCCCGTATGTATCGTATTTTATTCGTAAACATAATTGTTTACATGTGTGTAAATTGTATGCATTTAATTTGTTTAAATCATTCAAGGGACAATTGCCATGTGTGTATTTGTGATGTAGAATTATTTTGTAGTGTCAATTGACACATATGTTGTATGTTGTATTGGCAATTGTCATGTCACTCTTTGGAGAGTTTTATTTTTTTTTAATTGTTATATATCTTAATTATCTTTGAAGGTACCAAGAAATATAGGTTAGTGAGCCACAAGGAGGGTCAACTCAAAGTTGACCCGTAGGTTAACTTTAGGTAGACTTTCTAAGGGTTAAATCAACTCCTAGAGTCAGTTTTAGAGCATTTTTATTAAGCCTCATGGGGTACCTATGGGTGAAGGACAAATTTGGCCATGTGTCTTTCCCCTAGGGCTTGTTTAACCACCCAAAAAAGTGGTTTTCCCAAGATGAACGAATTCCATCTATAGGAGTGCCATCCTTGGTTAGATCACCTTCTTGATAGGTGTAATTCCTTTTCCCCATTTCATTCCTCTTCTTGAGGTGCCTTGGTTAGGGAGTGTGTAAGACCTAGGGAAGACCAACCAATGGGAGTCCCTCACTCTATCCAAGAGGTTGGAAGGAGTGAGAGAAGCCTTCTTAGGCTAGAGATTGAAGTTTAGTGAGCTAATAACCCACTCTCCATCTTTGAAGATTTTGGACAATTTTTGGAGGAAAACTAGTTGGAGAATAGAAAAAAATTTGGCTAAGTGTTGCAGAAAAGTCTTGTGGATTGGGCTGCTCTTCTCCAAGTTTTCCCTAGAATACCCTTGGTAGATTCAAGGTTGGTATTTTCTTACTTGTTTATTTGAAAATATGTTTGTAGAATGCTTGAACGTATATGTTGTATCTGACATTGTATTTGTGAAAGCTCTATCTGATTCTTTTTCTATTTTTGTTTATTTATTTTGTTGTGTTTGGGAGTATCCAAGACTATCTTACCCTTGGGAGGGCAAAATGGTCTTGAGGGTGGAAGTATTTTGACAACCTTAGAGTGAGAGGCTCTCATCATGAGAGTGGTCTCAAGGGTTTGTCCATGTGACCCTTGTTGCATAGTTCTGTTTATGCATTCGGGGGTCATAAGGGGAGCAAATATGGCATGTTTGCCTTTAGGGGGTCATAAGGATATGGGGGTTAAGATGAGTTTTGTTGTGTTTTCTTGGATGCCATGAGTTGGCTGTGAGTTACTATCTAGCAGATCTCCTCTAGGGTACTTGGTCCACTTCCACCCTAGTAAAACATCACATTATGTGGTGAAGTTTCAGCTTGGGAAGGGAATGTGTTTGTTGTGTTATGTTTTCCCCTTTGCTTGTATGTGTTTGTTTGAGTGTAACCTATCTAGGACTTGGTTCTCCAAGCTCGGGGGTGGCTTCTAGTAAGCCTAGGCTGGGAGGTGAGCACCTCATGGTCACAGCCTTAAATTTTTAAATGCAGGTTGCTTGGAAAGGAAAGCTAGGAGAAGCAGATTTTACTTTGGTTGCAAATTTTATTTAATTGCAGAAAGTAAGAAATAAAAATGTAAATTATTGTAAAAATTATGAAGGAAAGAGATGTGTTATTTAGTAAGTCCTCATTCATTAGGAATGGGAGACTATTTGGGTACCTTACCCATTTGTAAAGATTGACAACTTGAGTTCATGCATTTATATATGAAAGTATTTTTATTTTAATCCTGTAATATATTGTTGCTGTTATTCTTATTTAAATCTACCTTAAACTAAAATCTGATATTTATTTATCTCTGCAATTTATATATAAAAAAAAAGAGAGAAAGGGAAATGCAGAAAAAAAAAAAAAAAAGGAAATGAAATATGTTTTAAGTGCTTTCCTGCAATGTTTAAATGTTGTTGTTTTCTGTCATTTTAGTTTACTTAGAGCAAAATATAATAAACATAGAGCTAAAGTAGAACCATGGAATTTAATTTTACTATAGTTATCTAAATGAAGTTGAAAATGCCCCTATAGTCATATTTACTTCTGTCATTTTTATTCTGTTTGTACATTGCAGAAAATTAATCTATAAACAAAAGAAATAATAATAAATCCTATTTAAAGTTTTTTTTTAGCTTGCTGCTGTCATAAAATGTATTGTTGTTTTTTTTAAAGAAAAAGAGAATTGCAGATTAATTCTTAGGCATGAGGATTTAATCTACTCAATTCATGATTAGATAAATCATTTCAAAAAAAAAATTAAATAACTTCATCTATCTATGAGCAACCTATACATTCTGTTACTTTACAGCATATTAATGTCTAAGTATCCTTGTAGGAAAAATGAAAAAAAAAAGAGATTTCTAACCCTAAGAGACTGATATTTATGTTTAAACTATTTATGCAACTGTGTGTGTGTGTGTATATATATATGTATATATATATATATATATATATATATAACAAAAAAAGAAATTTAAACAAAAAATTGGGGAGGGCCGAAACCCTTACCTCTCCCCATGGTGCCGTAGGCTGCGCTCGCCACTATGGGTAACCACAGTGGGCGGCATCAACGCCACCACTATGGGTGTCCACAGTGGGCGGTGTTGGGGCCGCCACTGTGGATAACCATAGTGGGCGACATGGGGCGGCCACTGTGGGCATCCACGGTGGTTTCCACGTGAATGCCACCACCCACTGCAACCCCCCCTCTCCTTTTGCGGCTTCCTTTCAGATGGCATCATGACTTCATGCAATCACCCTTCCCTTGGCCGCCGCCATGCTCTAGTTTGGCCTTGCATAACACACAGTTCACAAACACACACTCACAAAAAAAAAAATTATATTAAACCCTAACCCAAGTTTGGGTTAGGGTATAAGCAATCAAGAAAAGAGAAAGAAATAATTTCCAATAAAAAGAATATGCAACCCTAACCCAATTTCAGGTTAGGGTTAGCATTTTAATAATAAGAGTATTTTAGTAATGCAACCCTAGCCCATATTCGGGTTAGGGTTAGCATAGAAAAATAAAAGAAGGATTTGAATTTTAGTCCTTATTATAATTTTTAAACTAAGGGTTTGCATGTAAAAATGTGAGGGGGAATTTGAATTAAGTTTTTAAATTATAACTTAAAATTTAAGGTTATTTAATAGTTGCATGATAATAATTAATGGGTATAGTTGGTTCTTGTTATCAAAAGAAATTTACATGTATAAATAGGATAAAATATAAAAATTGTTTACCCAAATTGTTTATATGTATATAATTTATATATATGCTATATTTTCTACATATAGGTATATATACAATTAATTATACATATTTGAGGTTAAGTAGAAGACCTATTTAAATTTATTTTATTAAATTTTATATAGTTATCTTATCGCATTATTGACATAATTTTATCAAGGAATTTTAATAAGGACATTTCCTAGCTAATTTTTGTATTTAATTAAATATGGACATCAAGTGGAAATTAATTTGGGGAAAATTTGTAAATGAAAATTATTAATTAATTATAAATAGCTTTATCATTATTTAGGTCAGAAATGATTTATATGCATTTGAGATATCTAATTATCCCTCGATTTTAATTAACGACAACTTAATTAAGATAATTAAATTAACTAACTAAATTGCGACAACCCTCTTGGGATTAATTAATCTCCATTAATTAATGTCGCTTATTTGAGTTGGTTAATTAATCCAACCTTAGAAAACAATTCTATTTACATCCTAGTTAAGACAAGACTTATTTAATTCCACTTTATATGTAGATTATTTTGAGAGTTTAAGTGTTTCAAATGTCGTGCCCAAAATTTTGTTCCGTTTTTAGCCCAAAAGTTTGCGCATGACATTTTGGTATCAGAGCAAGGTTTCCAATAGTAGGAACCTTTCTCCATTACATTTCACTTTAATTATTTAATTTATTAAATTTTTCCCAAAAAATTATTTATTTATTTTATTTTTATTTTATTTTCTCATAAGGATGCCTCTGACTATGCAACAAGTTCGCAAGGGCGGAAAGGGTCCTAAGCATACACGTATGGCATGTGAGGATGTCTATAGAGAGGAATCGGTTCTAGAAGGGAACCCAGAGGCCCCTCCTGAACCACCGGTTGACCCAAACTGAAACATCTTATTAGCACTTCAAAACCTGATTGGGATAGTGCAGGATAAGCTTCCAATAGTAGATCGTCATGCAGAAAACCAAAACCCAGGGAGCCTTAGATCAGTAGATAGGGAACGAAGTAGGAGTCCACCTCCTAATTCCTTAGAGGGCTAGGATGAGCATGAGCCTGAGTCTGTTCATCTACCTGGACCACCTCTAGTAGCCGCATCTGTTTATATTGAGAGGATAGGTCGAGAACTGGGGGATCTGATCAGAGAGGTTTTGCACCTCTAGCCACCATCTTTTAGGGGATCTACTAACGGGGTAGAGGCTGAGGCTTGGCTTTTGAGCCTAGATCGGTGCTTCACATTGTGTTCTTACGAAAGCAATCTGAAGGCACGAGTTGTAGTCCACCTTTTGAGATCGACGGTCTCCACATGGTGGAAATAGGAGGAATTCAAGTATGGTCTAACTGTAGACACCCTCACATGGGAAATCTTCATAGAGAGGTTCAGGGAGAGGTACCTGTCAGAGCACTTTAGGCAGTGTAGGATCGATGAGTTCCACGACCTCCAACAGAAGGGTCTCTAAGTGACCCAGTACAAGACCAAGTTCATTGAGCTCCTACCTTATGTAGACTACCTGAAGGATGAGAAGCTTCTCATCAACTGATTTATTAGGGAACTTAATGCTAGGATAGCAGGACCGGTGAGGATGGCCGCTCTAGGGAGCCTTAGGGTTTCCATGGAGAAGGCCTTGATAGTCGAGGAGATTTAGGTCAGGCCACAAGACACGAGGGATCAGTTTTAGGACCAAAACTCGACACCCCAGTCTTTCAGGTTTCAGAAACCCCACTGGAAGAGAAACCATAGAAAAGCATCAGGGTCCTATAACCCCCTCCTCCATAGCAGTCACAACAGAGTCAGAGGCAAAGGTCCCCTTAGGGACAGCAAGGCTTTAAGCCCAAGCAATGGTAGTCACAGGGTCCTAGACACGACCAGAGAGCACAAGATACATACACACCTCTGGCATGGACTCAGCAGTCCTCTAGGGGTGGATACAGTGGTTCGAGCAGGATAGGTGGGCAACCTTACTCTAGGCCTCAAGGCGCACAATTTTAGGCACGCAGTGCTTGTTTCACATGTGGAGCCATGGGGTACATGGCAAGAGAGTGTCCGCAGGGTTAGATGGTAGGTAATCAGAGGATGGCAGCATCAGAGCCTACAATTTGAGATATGGACAAGTCCCATAGAGTCTTCGCAATGGTTGACAACCGCCAAGCAGAGCCCTAGGCCATAGTCATTAAGGCTGTAGGTATGATTAGAGGTAGCGGTATTTCTATATTATTTGGCTTAGGAGCGATTGACTCCTTTATATATTGATTGGTTATGGAGTGTTGCGGGCTAGTGGCAGTTAGGCAAGGTGTCAGTTGGGAAGTGGAGTTAGCATCAGGGGCTAGAGTGTCAGTGGATTCAGAGGTTAGGGGATGTCCGCTTCAGATTGGTAATACCACCACCATAGCAGACCTTAGAGTTACGCCACTGAGATCCTATAGCGTCGTACTTGGCATGGATTGGATTTATGCCCATAGAGCCAAGATGGATTGTCACTTGAAAAAGATCAAGTGCAAGGATGATCAAGGTTCTCCCATAGTAATCGCTGGGATTCAAATGCCCGTGTCTCTTCATATGGTTTCTACTATGCAGCTTAAGCGGAGCATGCAAAAGGGATGCTAGTTATTTGCTATCACCATCAGTGATAGAGAGGAAGAAAATGAGAAGGAGCCTTCCATAGATGATCATCCCATCCTTGGGGCATTTGCAGATATGTTTCCAACTGAGCTACCTAGCATGCCACCGAGCAGAGAGATTGACTTCCACATAGATTTGGTGCCAAAATTCAAGCTAGTTTTGAGAGTGCCTTATAGGATGACCACACATGAGCTTAATGAGCTCAAGATGTAGCTAGAGGAACTCTTAGAGAAGGGTCACATTCATCCTAGCATCTCCCCTTGGGGTGCACCAATCATCTTCGTGAAGAAGAAGGACGGGTCCCTTCAGTTATGCATGGATTAAAAGAAACTGAACAAAGTAACCATAAAGAACTGTTATCCCTTGCCTAGGATCGATGATTTGTTTGATCAGCTTCAGGGTGCTAAAGTGTTCTCCAAAATAGATTTGAAGTTAAGGTATCATCAGTTGAAGATTGTGGAGAGTGATATCCACAAGATCATGTTTCATACCAGATATGGCCACTATGAGTTTACTGTGGTCCCATTCGGTCTTACGAATGCTCTGACTATATTCATGAGTCTCATGAATGGAGTATTCCGTACTTTTCTTGGTCGATTTGTGATTGTGTTCCTCAATGACATATTGATATATTCTTGGAACAAGAAGGAGCATGAGGAGCATTTGAACAGGTTTTGTAGTGTTTGAGGGACAACCAATTGTTCAGCAGTTTGTCGAAGTGTGCTTTCTTTAGATCAGAGGTCAAGTACCTTGGGCATGTTATATCCAGTGATGGGATCTTAGTTGACCCATCAAATATTAGGGCTATTATGGATTGGCCAGTGCCAACCAGTGTGACAGAGGTCAAGAGCTTCATGGGTTTAGCAGGATACTACAAACACTTTGTAGAGGGATTTTCCAGAGTTGCACACCCCATCACATCCTTGCAGCAAAAGGGAAAGAAATTCAAGTGGACAGAGAAGTGTGAGAGGGCTTTTCAAGATCTAAAAAGGGCACTCACTAGTGCACCTAATCTTATTGTGCTAGACCCCATGACTAATTTCATTGTATGCACAGATGCTTCCTTGAATGGATTAGGAGAAGTCCTTATGTAGGAGGGTAGAGTTATAGTGTACAAATCTAGGAAACTTAAGACTCATGAGCTTAACTACCCTATGCATGACCTAGAGCTTGCAACAGTAGTGCATGCACTTGTGAGGTGGAGACACTTCCTTTTGGGTCATCACTTCGAGCTTCATTCAGACCATCAGAGTTTGCAATACATCTTTACCTAGCCTAATCTTAATGCCCATCAGAGGAGATGGATAGAGTTCCTTTGCGAGTATGATTTTGATGTCCACTACATCAAAGGGAAGGAGAACATAGTCGTAGATGCCTTGAGTAGGAGATGACATGAGGTATACACCATATCTATGAGCATAGATTTGAGAGACCACATATTGCAACAGTTGCAAGAGGATGGATGGTATCTAGAGGTTTGTTAGAGGATCTGATCTCAGGAGATCTTGGAGGGGAAGTATGTGGATTACTCTTTAGAGTCTGATGAACTATTATGCCATAAAGGGTGCATCTATGTACCTTCTCTCAAGGGATTGCAAGAGTTCATTGTCATGGAGGCTCATAGAGCTCCTTATGCAATGCATCCCGGGGTTAAGAAGATGCATGCAGAATTGATCATTGGTCAGGTATGCGGTAGCGTATTGCTAAGTTAGTAGCCTGATACCTTGAGTGTCAGAGAGTCAAGGCAGAGCACTACCATCCAGGTAGGTTTCTCTAGTCTCATGCTATACCAGAGTGGAAGTGGAATACTATATCCATGGATTTCATCATTGGTATTCCCATGTCATCTTGTCACCATGATGCTATCTTGGTGACAGTTGACAAGTTGATCAAAGTGGCCTACTTCTCACTAGTCTAGACTACCTTCACAACACCAACAGTGGCACAAGTGTTCTTGCGAGACATTGTCAGGCTTCATGGTGTTCCACGTAAGATTATTTCTGACAGGGATCCCCTCTTCACTTCTTCCTTTTGGAAGGCATTACAGGCAGCTATGGGCACCAAGCACAATTTCAGCACAACCTATCATCCGAAAATGAATGGACAGACAAAGTGGGTTAACTAGGTGTTAGAGGATATTCTCCGCATGTACGTCATGAATCATCAGACTAGATGGGAGGAGTACCTTCATTTAGTAGAGTTTGCCTACAATAATGGGCATCACACTTCTTTGGGGATGCCACCTTTTTAGGCTTTGTATGACAGACCTTGCAGGACACATTTGAGTTGGGACCATATTGAGGATAGAGTGGCCATAAGTCCTGAGATGGTTCTTGATATGGAGCAGTAGGTAATTTTGATTAGACAACACCTTAGAGAGGCACATGATAGGCAAAAGAAATATGCAGATGAAAAGAGGATAGATTGGAGTTACATGGTTAGGGATAGAGTTTTTCTGAGAGTGTGACCACATAAGAGTCCAATAAATTATGGAAAGGGTTCTAAGCTCACACCTCACTTTTTTGGACCTTTTGGGATCCTTGAGAGGATATGACTAGTTTCTTATCGCCTGGCTTTGCCACCTAGCCTGTCACGCATCCACGATGTGTTTCGTGTATCAATTTTGAGGAAGTATATCTATGATGAGTCTCATATTTTAAATTGGGATGCCTTGCAGGTGGAGTTGGACGTGCAGCTAGCTTTGGAGCCCATTCACATTTTGGCTCACCAGACATTGGCCCTTCAAGGTCGAGAGCTAGACCAAGTTAGGGTCCAGTGGGATTGCTCTGATAAAGTTACAAATTCATGGGAGGATGTAGCACGTATGAGATCATAGTACCCTCATCTTTTTGATGAACTCCAGGAGGACATTCATGCCTAGAAGGGGAGGGTGTGAGGTCCTGCCCTGACCCATCCTAGCTTTTCAGTGATTTTCATGTTCGAACTATTATGGATGCTTTATTTTATGTATTATGGATATAGAACTTTATATGATCCCACGAATTTGATAACATTGATATATTGATGCTTCATTTCTATGCTTTGTGGATATAGAATTTTATATGATCCTAGAATAGGGTAACATTGAGATGATGTATGTCATTATTTGATTTGCGGGACTTATTATGATGCTGGGAATATGTTTGCATATCATATGAATGGATTAAATTATGAGGGTTATGATGAATTGCTTATGTGAATTTCTTTGATATGTGGCAAATTGTATAGTATAATGTCAATTCTATGCAGAGTGATTGAATTGTATTCTTAATTATGTGTTTTATATTATATGAGGCCATTGGAAAGTACTAATGTTTAAATTGATATGCATAGGAAATTATCAATGTAACCATGGAAATATTATGGAGAATCAAGCCTAGACCTATGTACGTTCGTAAAACCAAGGGGTTGTCTATTTGGAGAGACAACACCCATATGTATCATATTTTATTCGTAAACATAATTATTTACATGTGTGTAAATTGTATGCATTTAAATTGTTTAAATCATTCAAGGGACAATTGCCATGTGTGTATTTGTGATGTAGAATTATTTTGTAGTGTCAATTGACACATATGTTGTATGTTGTGTTGGCAATTGTCATGTCACTTTTTGGAGAGTTTTATTTTTGTTTAATTGTTATATCTCCTAATTATCCTTAAAGGTACCAAGAAATCTAGGTTAGTGAGCCACAAGGAGGGTCAACTCAAAGTTGACCCATAGGTTAACTTTAGGTGGACTTTCTAAGGGTTGAATCAACTCCTAGAGTTAGTTTTAGAGCATTTTATTAGGCCTCATGGGGTACCTATGGGTGGAGGCCAAATTTGGCCATGTGTCTTTCCCCTGGAGCTTGTTTAACCACCCAAAAAAGTGGTTTTCCCAAGATGGACAAATTCCATCTATAGGAGTGCCACCCTTGGCTAGATAACCTTCTTGATAGGTGTAATTCCTTTTCCCCATTTCATTCCTCTTCTTGAGGTGCCTTGGTTAGGGAGTGTGTAAGACCTAGGGAAGACCAACCAATGGGAGTCCCTCACTCTATCCAAGAGGTTGGAAGGAGTGAGAGAAGCCTTCTTGGGCTAGAGATTGAAGCTTAGTGAGCTAATCACCCACTCTCTATCTTTGGAGATTTTGGACTTTTTTTGGAGGAAAACCAGTTGGAGAATAGAAAAAAATTTGGCTAAGTGTTGCAGAAATGTCTTGTGGATTGGGCAGCTCTTCTCCAAGGTTTCCCTAGAATACCCTTGGCAGATTCAAGGTTTGTGTTTTCCTACTTGTTTACTTGAAAATCTATTTGTAGAATGCTTGAATGTATATGTTGTATTTGTGAAAGCACTATGTGATTCTTTTTCTATTTTTGTTTATGCATTTTGTTATGTTTGGGAGTATCCAAGATCATCTTACCCTTGGGAGGGCAAAATGGTCTTGGGGGTGGAAGGAGTTTGACAAACTTAGAGTGAGAGGCTCTCATCATGAGAGTGATCTCAAGGGTTTGTCCATGTGACCCTTACTGCATAGTTTCATTTATGCATTCAGGTCTCATAAGGATATGGGGGTTAAGATGAGTTTTGTTGTGTTTTCTTGGATGCCATGAGTTGGCTGTGAGTTACTATCTAGCAAATCTCCTCTACGATACCTGGTCCACTTCCACCCTAGTAAAACATCACATTATGTGATGAAGTTTCAGCTTGGGAAGGGAATGTGTTTGTTGTGTTATGTTTCCCCCTTTTCTTGTATGTGTTTGCTTGAGTGTAACCTATCTAGGACTTGGTTCTCCAAGCTTGGGGGTGGCTTCTAGTAAGCCTAGGCTGGGAGGTGAGCACACCATGGTCACAACCTTAAACTTTTAAATGTAGGTTGCTTGAAAAGGAAAGCTAGGAGATGCAGATTTTACTTTGGTTGCAGATTTTATTTAGTTATAGAAAGTAAGAAATAAAAATGTAAATTATTGTAAAAATTATGAAGGAAAGATATGCGTTATTTAGTAAGTCCTCGTTCATTAGGAATGGGAGACTACTTGGATATCTTACCCATTTGTAAAGATTGACAACTTGAGTTCATACATTTATATATGAATAGCATTTTTATTTTAATCTTGTAATATACTACTACTGTTATTCTTATTTAAATCTGCCTTAAACTGAAATCTGATATTTATTTATCTTTGCAATTTATATATAAAAAAAAAGAGAAATGGAAATGCAAAAAAAAAAAAAGGAAATGAGATATGTTTTAAGTGCTTTCCTGCAATGTTTAAATATTGTTGTTTTCTATCATTTTAGTTTACTTAGAGCAAAATAAAATAAACAAAGAGCTAAAGTAGAACCATGGAATTTACTTTTAGTATACTTATCTAAATGAAGTTGAAAATGCCCCTATAGTCATATTTGTTTTTGTCATTTTTATTCTGTTTGTACATTGCAGAAAATTAATCTATAAACAAAAGAAATAATAATAAATCCTATTTAAAGTTTTTTTTTAGCTTGCTGCTATCATAAAATGTATTTTTTTTTTAAAGAAAAAGAGAATTGCAGATTAAGTCTTAGGCATGAGGATTTAAGCTACTCAATTCATGATTAGATAAATCATTTCAAAAAAATAAATTAAATAACTACATCTATCTATGAGCAGCCTGTACATTCTGTTACTTTCTAGCATATTAATGTCTAAGTATCCTCTTAGGAAAAATGAAAAAAAAAGAGATTTCTAACCCTAAGAGACTGATATATATAGTGATGCTAAAAATGTTGTTAGTGTAAGAGGCATACACATATAATGAGACAATATAATATAATTGAAAACTATATTAGAAATGCAAACCATAAGCCTTCCTTGAAATGTCCCATTTTTCTCTATTCTTGAGGACCTTGAAGGTGTTGGATTGATGGGTTCTCAGCGGAGCAATGAACTCCAATGTGACAACTCAAGAGTTGAGTAGCTATTTGATCATGATTGACTATGGAGATGATATGAAATGTATGATTTGAGAACCTAGATTAACATGTTATGATTAATCCGAAAGCTAAATGTTAGATAATTGAAATGCAAATTGCCTATAGTAATGATGCCTAAATTGATATGAGATGGGATCCTTATTGCTCCAAAATGGGGGATATTTATAAGAATTCCAAGGCCAAAGCTAAGGTGGTAGGAATCGATAGTCCAGATCTGATCTGAAGATATCAAGGGACAAGATTGAGGAAGTTGGAGAAGAGGATGGAGGAAGAGACACTTGTCATCTTTGTGGTGACAAGTGTCAAGGAGCCTTGCTCATGAGAGGGCAAGTGTCCAAGGGAGGAGACATGTGGAAAAAGTGCCATGTGTCTCAAGGAGAGAATATCCACACCATGGGAGGTTAGAATAAGGAGGTTAGAATGTTCAAGATAGGATAGGGTTAGTTAGACCCAAGATTAGATTGAATGGATTAAGTTAGGGGATGGTTAGGTTGGGTGGTTAAAGTTAGGAGCCATGTGCTCATTTGAATTTAGAAATTCAAATAATTGGAAAATGGTAATTAATCTCAACAAACTTGAGTTTGTTAATCTTAATTAGGGATTAGAAGAATTGATTAATATGGGGAGACATTAATTAATTTAGAATTAATTAATCAAAGGGGGATATGAGATGAACTATATAAATAAATCATTTAGATTTATTTACTAGTAGATGAATAGAGAAATTAATTAAATTGCTTGTGAATTCAATTAATTGGGAAGGGGACTTAATCAAATAAGTGTATATTTAATTAACTATCTTCAGACCATTTTTAGGTGTATACATTTTGCCCCTCTTTGAAGTGATGTGTGACGACGCGTCAGTTCAAAGAAAACTTGATTGATGATGTTGCTAATATTGATTTTGATAGGATGCAAATTCGATCTTGATTTGATGCGGATTTGGTTTCGATATGATACTGATTTGATTTGGAGATGATAAATCTTGATATGATGTTGATTCAATTTTGGAGATGACAAATCTTGATATGATGCCGATTCGATTTTGGAGATGATAAATCTCGATATGACACCGATTCGATTTTTGGAGATGATAAATCTCGATATGATTCGGTTTCAATCTTGGAGATGATAAATCTCGATATGATGCCCCAGACATTGATTGATAGATATTGATGCGAAGATTCCCCCTTGGGAGATGAATCAAATAATTTTCTAATGTTTTTGAATTTTTCGCAATTTTCTTTTTTATTGAATTTTTTTAAAAATTTTTGAATTTGTTTTAGATTATTAATGATTTTTTGATTTTAAGAGTCAATTTGATTCATTTCCCGATAAGAAATTTGAAAATGCTGCCCTGCCAGGCTAATTAGTTGATTGGATGACTAAAAATAAGTGAAATAAAAATCCCACTTAAATGCCCCATTATGAGTTTAAAAAAGTGAATTCCTTTTTACCACTCCTCATTTGTGCATTGCAGTTTTTTGGAGAAAATTTGCTTTGGAGAAAGGAAATGGTGATCCCATACCACCCAGCATAGGTTCGAGTGAGTTCGAAAAAAACCCAACATAGGTTTGAGCATCCTCCAGCATACGGTCCATTGGTACGTACTTTGAGAAAACCCAGCTTTGTTAATTTTTAGTTGATTTTTGAAAATTTTAGCTATTTGCATAAAAATCATTTTTTAGCGTTTTTGTCAAATGGGTTGGGAAGAAAATTGTATTTTTGAGATGGGTTTTTCAATTTTCGAAACAGGTTTTTCGGATTTAAAAAAAAAATTCCATTGTGCATCCCAAAAATAAATTTTATACATGCATTTTTTTTTGCTAAAAAAAATTATTTTTTTTGTTTTTTGAAATTTTCGGCAAGAAGAGGGAAAGGCGACGGTGGAGGCCCAGCGGTGGCTACCATCGGCACCACCGTAGGCACCGCAGGTGCCACCGCCAGCGCCATAGGGGCCGCGGGGTGAGGGTTAGAAATTTTTATTTATTTATTTTTTTTTTTCAATTTTTGATGATTTTTTTTATTTTTTATTTTTCGATTTGATATTTTTTGGAATTTTTTTATTTCTCCGATTTTGACGTGATATTCAAAAAAAATGATCGAATTTGCTGATTGGTCGAATTTGCTATCAATTAGATTTGATTTTTCGATTTTTGAAAGGGTAATTTGATTTGATTTTTTGATTTTCTGATTTTTTGATAGGGTAAGATTTGATTTGATTTTTCAATTTTTGATAGGATAAGATTTGATTAGATATCTAATTGATAAAATTAAATGCTCCTGACTGATAAATTTGATGATTAGTTTTGATTATCTCGATGCACGTGCGAGATGAGATAAGATTGATAATGACCTCGTGATAGATGAACATCATTGATAGAAGCCCAATGAGATTTGATAAAAATCACAATTGAGCAAAAGAGAGTGACAGATAGATTGATTTGATAGATAGATAAATGAAGAAACTGATATGATGAGATGATTTGATTGTAGGAGCACTTTACTATTCTTCAGTCTTGGGAGTGTTTCTCGAAGACATGGATGTTGATACCCCGGCTTAGCTAGGGGAAGCGAGACCACATTGGTAGGTGTGTTTTATCTTCCCTTTTTTACATGCCTTGGCCTTCGATAAACAAACCAAGGATTGATGACAACTTTAGCAGAGCATTGGCATAGTGAGCATAACACATTTCATTTGCCAATGGGAGAGATTACGGTGACACCTAAGGATGTCTATCATATTTTGCGCATCCCTGTGATGGGTGATCTAGTATATTATGATTTCAGCAAGTGGGCTGGGACAGATGCACTTTGTCATGTGTTTTAGGATGATGAGATAGGCGGGTATGATATTGTGTGGTAGGAGATGTTAGAGCTAGGATACGCCACATTATCGACTGTACTTGCCAGATTTATTGGAGGCTTCCTTTGTCCTGATCATAGGTCTAAGGGATTATCTGTTGGATGGGGTCATCTACTTGAGCAGATGGTGACAAAGGGGACCTGCTTTGCATGGGGGTCATGTATGTTGGCGCATTTGTATCATGACTTGCATCAAGTTATGTACTAGGGATCAGCTGCATTATCAGCAGGGGTGATTGTGCTTCGGATATGGGCCTGGGAGCATTTACCTATCACATGACCATTGGCTGACAAAGATAGTCTTGTAGGGAGGCCTTATGTGGAGAGGTATCCAAGTATTATTGTCCAGCGAAAGCTAGGCAAATTAGAGTACTAGCGATGGACCTTGGATGATTTGGATACTGTGATATGGAGACCATACAGGGACTATGAGATTTGGCTTGAGGATGTAGTGGAGATGCCGTATGTATTCATGACATGATATCTTATTGGATCAACACCCTATCTCATCAAGCAATTCCTTTGTATGAGGGTGTTGAGACAATATGGGAGGATATAGGGGATGCCACAGGGTATAGCTCATTATGCTTGTCAGAGATTGGATGTGGCTACTTGGGGGCCTTCTATTTCATATGACCAGGCCTGCGCAGAGTATCAATCATTGGAGCTAGTTGATTGGGATCATCTTCCAGGCGTGATGGATAGCAGGATGACACATGAGTATGCCATGCACCATACTAAACACAGGTTTCTGAGGCTGACATGTTCGGATGAGCCAGAGCCACTTTTTGATGAGGATGATGATGAGAGGTCTGATAGTGGAGATGGGGATGAATATGGAGGAGATGTTGGAGATCATGGTGTCGGAGATGATGAGGGAGGAGATGATGATGGGGGAGATGGTGATGGTGGAGGTGGTCGAGTAGTGGCAGTGGTAGTGACAGGCACACTAGGAGCTAGCAGTTCTAGATCTATCAGAGATGTATATACATATTGGATGGCTCGGGTGGTCAGACACAGGAGATCAGGTCCAGGGGATCAAGGACATTAGGTTCTAGAGTAGGAGGGACCCCCAGTTGAGAAGGTACCTATGACAGTATCACAGGATGAATAGACATAGGCAGAGGCACCTCGATGGATCCTCATTAGGATGTCATCGCATCAACAGCAGGCTCAGATTATGGATTTACAGGCTCAGATTCAGCAGCTAGAGAGTCGACTAGTAGAGAGGGACTCTCAGATGGCCGAGCTAGGGACTCAAATGGCTTCTCTCCTAGTCGAGAGAGACACAACTATGAATAGGTGTTGGCAGCCCGAGACATAGGTACAGTTGTCAGGAGGGTCTACTTCAGGGAAGACTGCCCTGAGAATGATGTGTCAGGGGATCCAAGAGGCTGAGTATTATAGGACCTTATACTTTACTATTGTTCCTCTTGATTGGAGGGCTCTAGGATTTTCATAGCTGAGCAGGAGATTAGGGCAAAGCCAGACTGAGAGTCGAGGAGTCACGGGGTCTCTTCAAAGAGCTCCCCCAAGTGGGGACTCAGGTATAGGGGTACCAGCTGGTGCTATTCTACCTACCGCATCAGGACAGAGTTTCACTCCGCATCCGAGTGGTCATACTGATATGGGACCTTGATCTATTTATGTACACACTTTTTTGTGATGAGATATTGATGATTCCTGTGATGTATAGTTGTGATGTATCTCATATATTTTGTAATATCATTGTACCTTGGACATTGATCTTATTTTGATGATATGATATGCAGTTGATTCTATTCGCACTACATGACCTATGAAATGATGGATGCATTCTATTTGACATATGATTATGATGTGTAGTTACTTTCATGATGTATGCTTGATGTACGCTTTAATTCCTATATGCTTATGAATTCTAGATGATAGATATATGATGATGTAGTATTTACATGATGTATGCAAATGCAACTATGTATGGTGATGCTTATAATTTCTATGTGATGTTTGCGCAATGCAATGTTTTCTATGTTTATGATATTTTTATGATTTTGTCATGCATGTTAATATGAGATGGATGCAATGCAATGCAATGGTGTTATTTTATATGATTTGAGATTTAATGAAGGCCATGTAATGATCTTACTAAATGAATGAATGAGCTAATGCTTTACATGAATGATGTCTTGGTATGCAATGGTTACATGAGATGAACTAGCTTATCATGTAGGATGAATGAATTGATTATTTTTGTCATTGTCCAATGTACTCAATCATGTAATAAGAGAGATAGCACCATGTTAGCTTTGGCCTTGGAAAAGATGAGTATTGTGATCCCATGCAGAATGAAATGCAAATCTATCTTAAAATGCAAATGCAAAAAAAAAAGAAATGCAATGCAGTGATCGGACCTATCATAGAGTCATTGTTTTGTTTCATCATTGAGCCTTTAAAATGTGGGAAGTGAGTACAAATATCAATGACATAATTGAACCATGATGACCTAAGCACTACTTTCCTATGTTTTGATATTGCAAGTTAGCACAATAATGGTTGTCATTCCACCAAGCAGGTTTTACCTTGGGTTCGAAGTTTCTTTCTTCTGGTAAAGTAATCAATTTGTTTGCGATGAGTGTTTTTAATGTGGACCCAAGGGGTTCAACAATGTTTTTAAATTGTCTTCGAAAGAAGTTTTTGATAGTTGCCTTTTGGTGATTGTTATTTTGTTGAGCTGCTTCTGAGTGATTGGATAAATTAAAAACTGGTTGCTTTGGTTTTACATTGTTATTATCCACTATCCCATCATTGACGACATTACGATTTCTATTCCAAAACTTTGGTTTATCATTGTGATTGTTGTTGTTAGTGTTGTTAGGAGGGTGAACTCCTTTGAATATTTTCAACTCACCTTTCTTTATCATGGCTTCCTCCATTCTGATTCCATTATCAACCATTTTTGTGAAACTTTGATTTCCTTGCATTTTTAAGTAATAACTCATTTGATCATTTAAGTTGTCTATGAATATGTCCATTTTTTCATACTCTAGCACTATACGAGGATACCTCGAAGCTAACCACCTCCATCGTTGTAAGAATGTCATGAAGGGTTCTCCACTCTTTTGTTTTGTGTTACACAGGTCTAGCATTGTTACTTCATGTTGGATGTTATAAGAGCATTGTGAAACAAACTTATCCACCAATTCTGAGAATGATCTGATTCTAGGTGTAAGTTTGGAGAACCATTCCATAGCTAGTCCAGTTAAGCTTTTCATAAATAGTCTCATTAAGTATGTATCCTCATGTGAAAACTCCATACTCATTGTCCAAAATTCCCTTATATGATCTTGAGGGTCAGTGCTTCCATCATATTTTTCGTATCTAGGAGTTTCAAAACCTATAGGAAATGGTCTCATGTTTAGGTTTTTGTCAAATGGATAAGGACATATTTCTTGAAGTGAGTATCTTCTAACATTTCCTCTTTGCATATCTTGAATTTGCATTTGTAGTGTTTGTATTTGTTGTGCGAGAGTTGTGATAGGATTATCCACATGATTTGTTCTTGCATAGCCATGATTTTTCATTCTATGAGGATCTTGATCTCTTTTGATATCATCTTTATCCCTTCTTGTATCCTCATTGGATTGAGCGTTATTTAGAATTTCTACTTCATCCCTTGTGGGAATGTAAGTTTCCTTATTGTTTCTAGTGTTACTAAGAATTGACATGTCATTGAGTTTGAGACCAAAAATATCCTCATATTGTTCATTATTAGGGGGGGGGGGGGGGGGTCATTTCTCTTTTGTGTCAATTTGTTCACATCAAAATCTTGGGGGAGTTTAGCACCAAATTTTGGTAAAATTAGGAAATATTTTTCTTTTTCTCCCTCCAATATTTTCTGCATAAATTTATTTAATTGAGGATCTTTTTTGATGTCTCTGACATGTTGTTCTATTATTTCCTCTTCAACTTGTATTTCATCTTCATGTTCCATTTTCTATAGTCTTCAGTTATTTCAAACGTTTCGATTTCTATTTCTGCAATATTTCATCTCTGAGCCCTGGTTAGAACGAGCATACATGTGTCTTGAATGTTTTTCGAGGTTTAAATCTTGTTTAATATGTTATAATAAGTGATCAATTGTTGAGGTTAAAGTTGTGGATGGATAGACACGAAATGATATTTTCAAGTATTTGCTTTCTTGCAAGTTTTTCAATATTAGTTTTGGAGTGCAGATTTTGTGATTTTTGATATGACCAAGTTCAATAGGAATGATATATCTTATGATAGAGAACAAGGTTATTTTGATCAAGCATTGTAGTTTTGTGATTAAAGGATGATAGATCCTGATGAGAAACTATGTTTGAATGATCAGTTTATCAAAGACAATGTGGTGTTGCACTTTAAGGTGTTTGATCTTTAACTTGTTTGAGATGAATACTTGAGAATTTTGTGTGTCTTGTTCTTGAATCTATTTTTGACAAATGATAACCTGATTGAATGACCCAACAAGATGACCTACTCTCTATGTTTGATTGTTTGAGAAATGGGTGGTTTTTGTTTTCTGATTATGATGCAGTTTACCAAAAATACTGACAAAATGACCAAAAACTCTGCTATACAGACTAGAAATGCTGATAAATAGACCAGAATCACCATTCTACACACCAGAAACATTGACAAACAGACCAAGAACAATAAGAAACAACCCAGGAACTCTGACAGATTTACCAGAAATGCTGACAGACAGACCAGGAACACTGAGAAACAACCCAAGAACTCTGATAGATTTACTAGAAACGCCAACAGACAGACCAGGAATGCTGAGAAACAAACCAGGAATGCTAAGAAATAGACCAGAAACACTAATAGACAGACTAGGAACATTGTTCTGTACACCAGAAATGCTGACAAATAGACCAAAAATTGTAACAGATAGACCAGGAATGCTGTCAGACAAATTAGAAATGTTGTTCTGTAATACAGTGACTCTAAAGTTCAAATGATAATGTGTAGACTTAGCAAATTAAGTTTTTTTTTAACTTGGGAGATTGTTGTTTTGACCCAATTTTGTGATTTTCAAACTCAGAAAATGGATATGTAGACCTAGCAAGCACAAACTAGGAGATTTGATGCTGCAACATGAGCAATTTGATATGCAACTCACAAGAGTTGTTGATTAGACCAAGGGATCTGACCTTTACACCAAGAGAGCTACTATTTAGACCAGGAACTATGCTATATTGACCAGAAACGTTGCTAAATGGACTGGAAATGCTGGCAAAATTACTAAAAATGCTAGCAAACTTACCAAAAACGCTGGCAAACTTACTAGAAATGCTAGCAAACTTACCAAGAATGTTGCTAAACTAACCAAAAACTTTGATGTGTTCAACCTTGGAGATTTAATGTTAAATTATGAGAAATTTGGCATTCACACCAAGAGCTCTGACTTTTGGACTAGAAATGCGACTGTTTAGACCATAGGTGCGACTGTTTGAACTATAGATGTGACTGTTTGAACTTTAGATGAGACTATTTGGACCAAAAGTGCTAATGTTTGGACTGTGAATATGAGTGTTTGGACTGATAAAGCTAATGTTTGGACCAAAAGAGCTAAGGTTTGGACTTTTAATGCAACTATTTGGACCGTAGATGTGACCGTTTTGACTGAAAGAGCTAACCTACTATGAAACTTGTGAATTTGATAGTTTGAAGTTTGAGTTTTCAATGTTTGTTGTATTTCAATGGATGATATCTTGACTTGACTTACAAACACAAAATTCAGATTGTATTTTTGTCCCAAAGGACACATAAGGTGTATGTTCAAGAAGCTTTAAAGAAAGCCCAAGTTTTCACAGGTTTTGAACAATTTGAAAACACATCAATCAGTCTATGCTAAGGAGATTGGCTTCATTATTAGTTCTTAGCTGACAACTTGGTACCCTATCAGCTCACACAACCTTGTCACCCCCTAAAGGGCACTCGTGTTTTTTCCTTTGCGAGAGCTAGTGGAGTCCCATTATGAGCCTAGCAATAAGGTCTCAAAAGGGGAGTTCACACATATACTCAAGAGGGACATATGGTGAGTATCTTAAGGAGAGATTCTTCCCCCTCCACGCACTAAGAATTTAATAATGTTCAGAGGTAAACCGGGTAGCTTCTAATTTACTTGGAACCAGTAAGGGATCTTTTCGACGCGTCGGGGTATAAACTCAATTAAGAGGTCTCTTAGCCTTGAAAACCAAGGTTTGATATACCTGAAGGTACAAAGGAGAGCTATTCTAGAGAACTATCGTTGCTTTGATTTTTATCAAAAACACATTTATTTTATAGTGGGTTGGAGTACTTGGCGTTAGCCATTCCCACTTAGGTTGTTCCCCTCTCACCGACCTTAAGGTCTAAGAGTTAATAACTCCTCAAGAGGGCAAGCCTGCTAAAGAAATACACTATTTAAAGAAAAGGATGAGTCTAGTTTTCTGATCACCTAAGAAAGGTGAGAGCATACTCGCCTATCATCAAAACACATAAGACATGCTTGTTCACTTCCATTGTAATTAGTCTATGTGCCTAATTTAACAAATATAAGTGCAAAATCTTGTAGCTGCAAACAAAGTTAGTAGTTTATATTGCATTTTTTGGTAGCAAAATAGTTTATGACTCTGGTCTTTCACAGCAAAATAAGTACTTGCAAAACCAACAATCTACAAATTAGGTTTGGGAAAATGACAGTCCAGAAGTAGAAATGAGGAATGCAACATACAATATTTGCAAAATCAATAAAAAATTGAAAATGCCATCAAATTGACCAAGAATGCTACTCTGCACACCAGAAACGATGTCCTGCACACCAAAAATGCTATTCTGCACACCAAAAATGTTGTTAAATAGACTGAAAATGCTGACAAATGTACCAAAAATGCCACCATACATACCAAAAATGCTAAAGTATAGGCTAAAAGCACTAAAGTACAGAAAAGCATAAAAATTGAGTTGAGGAATCTCCCACAAAATCCATTTGAGGTGCCGGAATGCCAAAATAGAGACCAAGAATGTGACTTAGGAAGCCAAGAGAGCTAATCTGCACTTTCAAAAAGCTAATCAACCTGTTAATGAAATTTCTTGCAAGCAAACTTGTTAAAGATCAAAGGGGCTAGGCCCCATGGTGGGCGCCAATTAATGTGATGCTAAAAATGTTGTTATTATAAGAGGCATACACATATAATGAGACAATATAATATAATTGAAAAACTTAATTGAAAACTAGATTAGAAATGCAAACCATAAGCCTTGCTTGAAATGTCCCATTTTCCTGTATTCTTGAGGACCTTGAAGGTGTTGGATTGATGGGCTCTTAGCAGAGCAATGACCTCCAAAGTGACAACTCAAGAGTTGAGTAGCTATTTTATCATGATTGACTATGGAGATGATATAAAATGCATGATTTGAGAACCTAGATTAACATGCTATGATTAATCCAAAAGCTAAATGTTAGATAATTGAAATGCAAATTGCCTATAGTAATGATGCCTAAATTGATATGAGATGGGATCCTTATTGCTCCAAAATGGGGGATATTTATACGAATTCAAAGGCCAAAGCTGAGGTGGCAGGAATCGATGGTCCAGATCTGATCTGAAGATATCAAGGGCCAAGATTAAGGAAGTTGGAGAAGAGGATGGAGGAAGAGACACTTGTCATATCTATGGTGACAAGTATCAAGGAGCCTTGCTCATAGGAGGGCAAGTGTCCAAGGGAGGAGACATGTGGCAAACCTGTCATGTGTCTCAAGGAGAGAATATTCACACCATGGGAGGTTAGGAAAAGAAGATTAGAATGTGCAAGATAGGATAGGGTTAGTTAGACCCAAGATTAGATTGAATGGAATAAGTTAGGGGATGGTTAGGCTGGGTGGTTAAAGTTAGGAGCCATGTGCTCATTTGAATTTAGAAATTCAAATAATTGGAAAATGGTAATTAATCTCAACAAAATTGAGTTTGTTAATCTTAATTAGGGATTAGAAGAATTGATTAATATGGGGAGACATTAATTAATTTAGAATTAATTAATCAAAGGGGGATATGAGATGAACTATATAAATAAATCATTTAGATTTATTTACTAGTAGATGAATAGAGAAATTAATTAAATTGCTTGTGAATTCAATTAATTGGGAAGGGGAATTAATCAAATAAGTGCGTATTTAATTAACTATCTTCAGACCATTTTTAGGTGTATATATATATATATATACATTTTTTAAAAAGAAACTATTTATGTAACTGTGTGTGTGTGTGTGTATATATATATTTATATTAAAAAAAAATAACAAAAAAAAAATTTAAAACAAAAATTGGGGAGGGTCGAAACCCTTACCCCTCCCCATGGCACCACAGGCCGCACTAGCCACAGTGGGTGGCATTGGCGCCACCACTGTGGGTGTCCACAGTGGGCAGCGTCAGTGCCGCCACTATGGATAACCACAGTGGGCGGTATGGGGCCGCCACTGTGGGCATCCATGGTGGTTTCCTCGTGAACGCCACCACCGACTTCAACTCCCCCTCTCCTCTGTAGCTTCCTTTCGGATGGCACCATGCCTTCATCTATCCACCCTACCCTTGGCCACCACCATGCCCTAGTTTGGCCCTGCATAACACACAGTTCAAAAACACACACTCACAAAAATATATATATATATATATATATATGAAACCCTAACCCAAGTTCGGGTTAGGGTATAAGCAATCAGGAAAAGAGAAAGAAATGATTTCCAATAAAAAAATATGCAACCCTAACCCAATTTCGGGTTAGGGTTAGCATTTTAATAATAAGAGTATTTTAGTAATGCAACCCTAGCTCATATTTGGGTTAGGGTTAGCATAGAAAAATAAAACAAGGATTTGAATTTTAGTCCTTATTATAATTTTTAAACTTAGGGTTTGCATGTAAAAATATGAGGGGGAATTTGAATTAAGTTTTTAAATTATAACTTAAAATTTAAGGTTATTTAATAGTTGCATGATAATAATTAATGGGTATAGTTGGTTCTGATAGTTCTAATACTTAATGTTAAGTACAGATGCCAAACTAATAAGATGAGAGGGGGGTGAATCATACAAACTTAATCTTTCATAAAAACATCATATTCAACCTTGGTAACCTATACATTAGTAATATAACCAAAACTGCTAAACATGCAAACTCAAAAGCATATAAACATCATAACACTCATAACACCAGATTTAACATGGAATCCCAAATAGGGAAAAACCATTGTGGGATTTTGAACCCACTAAGAAATATACTCTTCTAGAGTATACTCAGTTAAAAGAAAATCCTGTTAAAGATTACAAACACACTGCTAGATGTGACCCTGTTAAGGGATTTCCCTTAGATCTGTTAGGATCTTCACCTTGTTAGAAGTGACCTTGTTAAAGGATTTCAAACACTCAATCGGAATGTTACCTTGCTAGAGGGTTTTACAAATAAGACTGTTAAGTCCACTCGGTTAAGAGATTTTCTATCACTTTACAAAATAACAATAATAAAATCTATCTACAACTTCATATCTAAAATGCTAAAGTAGATTCTTATTTGCTCAATACAATATAGACACAGAACTAATCTTGTCCATCTGCTGGGCTCTATACTCTATTATTCAAAATAGGTCTTCAAGCTTCTGTGCTCGATAATCATTATGTAGCATCCCTGTGCATACACTTGCCCACATACATTGTTTATCAACAGTTCCCTATTTATAAACAATAGCTAACCACTTAATCTCCTTGATCACATTTCCCATGATCAATCATAGCCATCAAATCTTCAAACTTGACCAGGTTCAATATATCTTTCAATCTGAAAACATTTTACCCCACCTAGGAACTTGCATACATTGCTTGGAACTTGTGCTAGGGTATTGTGGTTCAATCTGAGCTGTATATCTTCCTACCAATTTTCCTTGGCCATAGATTCTTTAACAAACTTCATTCATGGCATAACTATCATTTAATCATAGCCAGTTCATCAGCTTCCTTCATTAAATAATGCATGTAATCATTTAATGCATTCTATTATTACTCGGTTGCAACTCGGTAAATACTAAACTTCACTCGGTAGATATTCTGCCTTCATTAACCGATAGCGATAACCTTAGGGTTTACCGACTAGGTTCCTTAGGGTTTACCGACTAGGTTCTTTGCTCGATAACATAGTGTAGTATTAACCTTACAATCAATAACATATGTATGATATCAAAACAATCTAAACATCATGATCTCATCATTGTCTGACTCGGTAATAGTTGCCCATTGAATAACTTATTCCTTCCCCTTATTCATCATATTCTTTCTATGTCTTTTACCGACATCTTTATACTCATCAAATCATACTTCTCAAGATATGGCAACATCATACTGAATTAGAAAATCAATTTCTTGACATCAATGACAAAATAATAATATTAAGATAGTAAATATCCTTAATCAATTATATCCATAATCATCAACAACCTTCTCAATATCCTTATTGAAATGCCAACAATCTCTCCTTGTCTGTTATAATGCCAAATGCCAACAATCTCCCCCTTTGGCATTGATGGAAAAACCAATTGATTTGACCTTATTGATTCAGATTGCTGTGAAATTCTGAAATGTTGAAATGCTCTCCCCCTATCATCAGAATTCTCCCCCATACATTAGTCTTCTCCTCTTCTTCAGTCTTCTCCTCTTTCTTCAATCTTCTCCCCCTTGGACAACAATGCTAAAAAGTAAAGAACTAAAACATAATTTCTTCATGTATGAAGTGATTTCTTGCTGTTGTGTGTCAATTTAGTCTCAGTCAGAGCATTTATCTTCAATTCATGTTCCCTGTATGGTTTCCTGTACACCTTTAGAAAACATCCTAAAGTGTGTAAATCAGCATCAACTCCTAAAAGATATTCTGTAGATTCATCGAATTGATGCTTTCACCGAACTCGGTTAGTGAGTGGAAGATAGGGGTAAGACCCCTAACTTACTTCTAAGATACTCAAAAGTGTCCCTTGGTAGTGGCTTGGTGAAGATATCTGCTATTTGTTCATTTGAGCTAACATACTCCAACACCACTTTCTTCTCTTGAGCTTCTTCTCTAAGATAATGATATTTGATAAAGATGTGCTTTGTCTTAGAGTGCATAACATGATTCTTTGAAATGTTAATGGCACTAGTATTGTCACAAAATATAGTTATTGGCTCGGTAACTTTCTCATTTATACCTTCCAACAGTTGTTTGATCCATGCTATGTTGGTACAATTCAATACTACAGCAACGTATTCAGCTTATGCTATTGACTATGAAACACATCCTTGTTTCTTGCTAAGCCAACTCACTAGTATTTCTCCTAAAAAGAAAGCTCCTCCACTTGTGTTTTTCCTGTCATCAATGTTGCCTGCCCAATCAGCATTAGTATAAACTTTTAAATCAAAGTCATTTCCTTTTTGATATACTAAGCCATAATCCTCAGTGCCTTTCAAGTATCTGAAAATTCTCTTGATTGATGTCATGTGTGTTTCCTTAGGATCTACAAAGAATCTTGCAACTATACCTACTACATGTGCTATATTTGGCTTGCTGTGAACAACATATTGCAACTTTCCAATCATGGATAGCTAAAGTGTCTCATCAATAGATGCAAATTCATCATTCTTTGATAGTTTATAGTTGGTAGTCATAGGAGTACTTACTGGTTTTGAATCCTCCATTCCAAATTTCTTCAAGATTTCCTTTATGTACTTGGATTGAGTAATGAAAATCTCATTTTTCATTTGCAGTATCTGTAAACCTATAAAATACTTTATCTCACCGAATAATGACATCTCAAATTCTTTGCTCATTTCATTTCAAAAGTTCTTGCATAAAGAGTCATTTCCACAAAAGATAATATCATCAACAAATATGGCTGAGATCAATATTCCATTTTCATCATTCTTCATGTACATGTTACTGTTTTCACTTGTCCTTATAAAACCAATTTTGATCAAATAAGAGTGCAATCTTTCATACCATGGTCTAGGTGCTTGTTTCAGACCATATAAAGCTTTGTTCAACTTACATACCTGATCTTTATTCTTGTCTTCAACAAATCTTTCAAGTTGTTCAATAAAAACTTCTTCTTCTAATATACCATTCAGAAATGCAGATTTGACATCCATTTGATATACCTTGAAATTTTTGAAAGCAACATATGCCAACAATGTTCTTACTCCTTCAAGTCTAGCCACAAGTGCAAAAGTTTCACCATAATCAATTCCTTCTTCTTGAGCATAACCTTTGCAAACTAGTCTTTCTTTATTTCGAATGACCTCACCTTTTTCATTCAGCTTGTTTTTAAAAATCCACTTTGTACCAATTACATTTTTGTCCTTTGGTCTTGGAACCAGTGTCCATGTGTCATTCTTCTTGATTTGATCAATCTCTTCTGTCATAGAATTTATCCAATCTTCACTATTAAATGCCTCTTTCACTATTCTCGGTTCAAATTCAGTTATCAGACATGTGTTCTGTCTTAGTTTGTTCCTTGTCATCACTAGATCATCCTTATCTCCTATATTCTTACTTGATGTATGATGTCTTCTAACATACTTGGCTAATACAGGCTCAATAGGCTTTGTATGATCTTCTTCATCACTCGGTAACTGAATATTTTCTTCATTTCCTTCTGCAGTTTTCTCGGTAAGACTTGTCAATTGAACATAGACAAATTCATCATAATCTTCTGGTTCTTTGGAATTTCCTTCATCATTTCTTTCTGCAAATTCATCAATTTTCACATTTGCACTTTCTACTATTTTGTTAGATGATTTGATCAGACATTTAAATGCTTTGCTTCAAGAAGAATAACCAAGAAATGTTCCTTCTTCACTTTTCTGATCAAACTTGCCATTTCTATCATCTTTGCGTACATAGCATCTACTTCCAAAGATTTTGAAATAACTTACATTAGGTTTCTTGTCATACCAGATTTCATATGGTGTCTTCAAAGTTCCTTTCTTCAGTTGTACTCAGTTCAGGGTGTAAACTGTTATGCTTATTGCTTCTCTCCAAAATGTTTGTGGCACTTTCTTTTCAATCATCAGGGTTCTAGCACAATCCACAATAGATCTGTTTCTTCTTTCAGCAATTCCATTTTATTGTGGAGTTCTCAGTGTAGAGACTTGTCTTTTTATACCATGATCATTGCAGAATAAGTTGAACTCATCAGATGTGAACTCTCCTCCTCTATCTGATCTAAGACATTTTAGTTGTCTTCCTGTTTCATTTTCAACTCTTGCCTTGTACCATTTAAACATTTGAAAAGCTTCTGATTTTTCTTTTAAAAACATTACTGACATCATCCTTGAATAATCATCCACAAATAATATGAAATATTTATCACCATAATAACTTTGAACTTTCATAGGACCACAAAGATCAGTGTGCACAAGATCTAAAATTCCCTTAGAAGTGTAGGACTTACATGTAAAACTTGATCTTGTCATTTTACCCATCTGGCATCCTCAGCACATAGCATTCTCAGGTTTTTCCAAACTTGGTAGACCTCTTACTCAGTGCTTCTTGCTTATTTTGATCAGATTATCAAAATTTACATGACAACTTTTTAAGCCATAACTAGGTATAATCTATCTTTTCATACAGACATTTATTCTGAGTTGAGTCAAGGTGAAATGTGTTACCTTTTGTTTGTGTCCTGGTAGCAGCTAACTTTCCATGCTTGTCATGAACTTTGACAATTCCTTTCTAAAATTCTATTCGGTATCCTATATTATTTAGCTATACTACACTCAACAAATTGTATTTCAAACCTTCAACCCAATAAACATTATTGCACTTTGCATTGTTAAGAAGTGTTATGGATCCTTTACCTTTTACCGGACATGGTGCATCATTACCAAATCTTACATAGCCTCCATCATAGTCTTCTAACATAACAAACTTGTGTTTATCACCTGTCATGTGATGTGAACATCCACTATCTATAATCCAAGAGTCATTAGTATTTATGTGAGATATTAGGGCTTTTTCTTCATATCTTTCTTCATTTGATCCATCTTTGATAGCCACATAAACTACTTCCTCTATATCAGTTTCTTCTGATTTATCATCATTGGATTCCTCATCGGCTATTAAGTGTGACTTTCTATCTCTTCTTCTGAAGTCTCAGTGTCCTCTATAATGATTATCTTTCTATCTATCATCTTAGTAATCTCTCTTTTTAATAGAATCTTTGTCAGGATAGTTAGAAGCCATATGTCCTATCTTATCACAATTGAAACATTTCAAAGGTAGTTTTCTTTTATACTTACTTTTGCCTCTCGGTAACCTTCTAGCTAAAAGTGCTTCAAACTCTTCTTGCTTTCTATTTTCCTCATACAGTTTGTGTACTTCCTCCATGTTCTTGCAAAATCTTTCACTTGCTCCACTATGATCTCCTTCAGAGTACTTATACTTTCTTTCATTGTAATCATCAGATTCACAAATATGAAAAGAACTAAATGCAAATTCAACTTTATTTACCGATGACCCACTGTTATCAAAATTACTTAACTCAAATGTATGTAGCTTGCCAATAGTAGCATCTAAAGAAACTAGCATATTGGGTACAAACCTCAATTCATTGATTACAGAGACTCGGATTGCATAAGCTGGTAGAAGGGTTCTTAACAACTTGTTATATCATTTTCTTCAATGGTTCCACCTGCTCCTTTGATTTGATTGACAATCTCCTTTAGTCTTGTATTGTACTGGGTTATGTTCTCACCTTCATTCGTCCTCATAGATTCAAGTTGTCCTCTTAGACTATCCACTTTTTCTCTTTGAACATGTTCATCTCCACCATACATAGATATGAGCTTGTCCCACATTGCCTTTGCATCATTGCAACCTTCTAGATCGGTCAATGCAGATGTTATTTCAATCATTGCTTGAATATGTTCTTGCTTTGCCTTTATCTCTTCCATTGTCAATGGATAGGTGCTCGGTGTGATGAAATCATTCTTCAGACAATATACAACATATTCTCCAACTTCTGATAGGTGCAGCTTCATCCTTTTCTGCCATGTAGAGAAACTTGACTTATACATCTTTGGATCTTTGCCTCAGTACCTTTAAACTTTTTCTTCCGGAGTCCAAAGCTTTGATACCAATTGATAGTTCTGATACTTAATGTTAAGTACAGATGCCAAACTAATAAGATGAGAGGGGGGGTGAATCATACAAACTTAATCTTCCATAAAAACATCAGATTCAACCTCGGTAACCTATACATTAGTAATATAACCAAAACTGCTAAACATGCAAACTCAAAAGCATATAAACATCATAACACTCATAACACCAGATTTAACGTGGAAACCCAAATAGGGAAAAACCACTATGAGATTTTGGACCCACTAAGAAATATACTCTTCTAAAGTATGCTCGGTTAAAAGAAAATCCTGTTAAAGATTACAAACACATTGCTAGATGTGACCCGGTTAAGGGATTTCCCTCAGATCTGTTAGGATCTTCACCTTGTTAGAAGTGACCTTGTTAAAGGTTTTCAAACACTCAATCAGAATGTCACCTTGCTAGAGGGTTTTACAAATAAGACTGTTAAGTCCACTCGGTTAAGAAATTTTCTATCACTTTACAAAATAACAGTAATAAAATCTATCTGCAACTTCACATCTAAAATGCTAAAGTAGATTATTATTTTCTCAATACAATATAGACATAGAACTAATCTTGTCCATCTGCTAGGCTCTATACTCTGTTATTCAAAATAGGTCTTCAAGCTTCTATGCTCGGTAATCATTATATAGCATCCCCATGCATACACTTGCCCACATATATTGTTTATCAATAGTTCCCTATTTATAAACAATAGCTAACCGCTTAATCTCCTTGATCACATTTCCCATGATCAATCATAGCCATCAGATCTTCAAACTTGACCAGGTTCAATATATCCTTTGATCTGAAAACATTTTACCTCGTCTAGGAACTTGCATACATTTCTTGGAACTTGTGCTAGGGTATTGCAGTTCAATCTAAGTTGTAGATCTTCCTGCTAATTTTCCTTTGCCATAGATTCTTTAACAAACTTCATTCACGGCATACCAATCATTTAATCATAGCCAGCTCATCAGCTTCCTTCATTAAATAATACATGTAATCATTTAATGCATTTTGTTATTACTCGGTTGCAACTCGATAAATATTAAACTTCAATCGGTAGACATTCTACCTTCATTAACCGATAGCGATAACCTTAGGGTTTACTGAATAGGTTCTTTGCTCGGTAACATAGTGTAGGATTAACCTTACAATCAATAACATATGTATGATATCAAAATAGTCTAAACTTCATGATCTCATCATTGTCTAACTCAGTAATAGTTGTCCATTGAATAACTTATTCCTTCCCCTTATTCATCATATTCTTTCTGTGTCTTTTACCGACATCTTTATACTCATCAAATCATACTTCTCAAGATATGGCAACATCATACTGAATTAGAAAATCAATTTCTTAACATCAATGACAAAATAATAATATCAAGACAGTAAATATCCTTAACCAGTTATATCCATAATCATCAACAACCTTCTCAATACCCTTATTGAAATGCCAACAATCTCTCCTTGTCTGTTATAATGCCAAATGCCAACAGGTTCTTTTTATCAAAAGAAATTTACATATATAAATAGGAGAAAATATAAAAATTGTTTACTCAAATTGTTTATATGTATATAATTTATATATATGCTATATTTTCTACATATAGGTATATATACAATTAATTATACATATTTGAGGTTAAGTAGAAGACCTATTTAAATTTATTTTATTAAATTTTATATAGTTATCTTATCGCATTATTGATGTAATTTTATCAAGGAATTTTAATAAGGACATTTCTTAGCTAATTTTTGTATTTAATTAAATATGGACATCAAGTGGAAATTAATTTGAGGAAAATTTGTAAACGAAAATTATTAATTAATTTTAAATAGCTTTACTATTATTTAGGTCGGGAATGATTTATATGCATTGGGATATCTAATTATCCCTTGATTTTAATTAACGACAACTTAATTAAGATAATTAAAGTAACTAACTAAATTGCGACAACCCTCTTGGGATTAATTAATTACCATTAATTAATGTCAAGTGTTTGAGTTGGTTAATTAATCCAACCTTAGAAAACAATTCTATTTACATCCTAGTTAAGACAAGACTTGTTTGATTCCACTTTATATGTAGATTATTTTGAGAGTTTAAATGTTTCAAAAAAAAAAATTGTTCCATTTTTAGCCCAAAAGTTTGGGCACGACAACTACATTCATGGAAAGGGTAAATGAGATTGTTATGGGAATTCAATGTTGTGGTGGAAGTCTAAGTGAAGATGAAATTGTTTCTAAAGTCCCAAGAGCCCTACCACCGGCTTACAAAATGAAGGCTACTGCTATTAATGAGTTGAGAACAATGGCTAATACATCTGTCAACAAAGATACTTTGGTTGGGAAACTATCTGCTTTTGAGCTTCAAGAATTTGGACCTTCTAGAGCTATGAAGTTTGAACCTACTTTTCATGCATCTACATCTACAACCAGTAAGAAAGACTGGAAATTTTTGTATTCAAAGGAATTAGAAGATATGAAGAGAGAATATGATGAGTTTGAGAAAATTGAAGCACTATTTGTTAGAAGAGTACCTAAAGGACTGGTAGGAAGTAAGTATGAAGGAAAAACACCTTTTAAATGTTTTGCATGTAATAAGTTTGGTTATTTTACATCTAGATGTCATGAAAGGAATTCAAGATTTGAAGAAAGAGCTAGAAGATCATTTAAGCCTAACCTTGGATATGAGAGCAAGTACAAGTACAAAAAAAACAAAGACAAATCATGCTACATAGTGGATGAGGAAGGAATTATTGATTCTGATGATGAACCGGTAGAAGACTCTACTAGTGGTTTCGGCAATGGGAAGGAATGGGTGTTCCTGGCTATCAAGGAAGATGATCTGACACTGGAGGTTAATGTACCTAAAGAGAAGGCACTTGTTGCTAAAATTGAAGACAAGTATTAATGGGTAATTGACAGTGATTGTTCACATCATATGAATAGAGATAAAGGGAAGTTTCTATCTTTGCAAGAATTTGATGGCGATCTAGTTAGATTTTGAGATAATAAAGCATGTATAATCAAAGGAAAAGGAACTATATCATTGGATGGTAAGAACAATACTAACAATATTTATTATGTTGAAGATTTAAGGCATAATATTTTTTGTAGGACAATTTGTAGATAAGGGATTTCAATTACAGTTCAAGGATAGAAAATGGAAAATCATTAATAGATCTGGTTTAGAGATTGCAACTGGTACATAGACAAAAAGTAATATATTTCATTTGAACTCTGGTGAGAAGACATGTTTGATTACACAAATTGATGAGAGTTTTCTATGGCATACAAGGTTGTGTCATGTGAATTTTGATTGCATTATGAAGATCAATTCAACTAAGGCAGTTAGGGATATACCTAAGATTATGAAGCCCTATAATTTGGTATGTAAAGAATGTAAAATAGGTAAACATGTCAAAACCTCTTTTAGGACTATACAAGATAAATCAAATGATGTTCTTGTTCTTATTCATACTGATTTATGTTGCCCTGCTAGAGTTAAAAAATTTCAATGTGATAGATATTTCATGCTAATCATTGATGATTATTCTAGAATGATGTGGGTTACTTTTTTAAAAGAGAAATCTGAAGCATTTGAAAAGTTTAAAATCTTTAAGGATAAAGTGGAAAATGAGGCATGATTGAAGATTAAATGTTTGAGGTCAGTTCATGGTGGAGAACTCACATCAGGTGAGTTTAATAACTTTTGTGAGAAGCATGGTATAAGAAGACAATTTTATGCTCCCCAGACACCTCAGCAGATTGGAGTTGTGGAAAGGAAGAACACAACTATCTTGTATGCTTCTATAATAATGATGATGGAAGCTAGTCTACCTCATATCTACTAGAGAGAGATAGTGAGCACCACTGTTTATACATTCAATGAAGTACATATCAAAGGAGAAACCAGTAAGACACCTTATGAATTATGGTTTGGCAATACACTTATAGTTAAGTATTTCAGAATTTTTGGTAGTAAATGTTATATCAAGAGAGATGATATCATTGGAAAATATGATCCTAGATGTGATGAAGGCATATTTCCTAGTTATTTTAATGAAAACAAAGCATATAGATGTTATAACAAGAGATTGCAGATAATTGTGGAGAGTGCTAATGTCAAAGTAGATGAGCTAAACAGAAGTCAAATTAGATTTTATGAGAAGGAACTGGCAATGGAAATGATTATATCTAAACCGATAGCACCTTTACTGGAACAAAGAGTTGAACCAGTTACTCTAGCAATATCATAGAATTCTACAGTAACTGAAGAACAGGGAAGAGGAATAGAAAGTTAGAAGACTCCTAGGTATGTGAGATTGAATCATTTAGAAGATTAGATCATCAGGGATAAGAGAAATGGAGTGATGACAAGAAGAAGACTAGTGATGCAGAGTATCTATCACAAACCATAAAACCTTCATTCAAGGGTAGACTTTAAACTTGAATCAAAATGCATATAAAAAGATCAACCACTCTTCTCAACTCCAAACCAATTTAAAAGGTTATATTACATCCCTATAGACCTTCATTCAAGATTTAAGATCATAACATTCACCATAACATGAGAGAACAAATTCTTATTTGTCACGGAATACCCTAGTTTAGGGTTTCATCCCTTAAAAAGCTATTTTCAGAAAAAAAAATATCACAAATCATTCCATTCTTAACCAAATTAAGTAAGACAATAAGACTAGGAAAGAGGATTTAGAGATCTTTCCAACAAATACAACCTTTTTGCATTATTATTCCTCATGTGACCACACCAAATGTTGCAACCGGACTGCTACTGCCTTCACCAATTTGCCTTTCACCATGAACTGTAACAAAAAATCATCAATAACTTTTTAAATATTTATCCTAAATAACCTCGCTTATATAACCTCACTTAGGTCAGAATTTAGAATGCTGTGTTACACAAGTTCTCTCCAAATTTCAGCTAGATCCAAAGGTTAAATAAAACATTATGAGCCTTTTGCCAAAAACGGGTAACCCTTGGCAAGGTTTTGACAATTATTGTAAATACTAACATATCTTCCCAAATACTCCACAAAAATGCATAAGAAAGGATTCATCTAAAATATATTTCATTAATATATCATTAAATAAAATCTACATATAAAAATTACACCAAATGTGATCCTACAAGGATCTATGACAGCCACAGTTTCCTTTAAACCTTATGACAGTTTGAGGGTTTGAAGGATAATCTTTGTCAAATCCCCTCTAAACTGATCTACCCTCTTGATTTTGACCAAAAATGGTTTTATATACCATTTCAAACTCCTTCCTAACTACTCTAACCACCTCACAACCAATGGATTTCATTCTTACACTTTTGTTGCACTTTTTGGCAATGTTGCAACTTTACAATTTTTACAATTTTTGCATTTTTAACATAAATGACTCTAACCCTTACATGGACACTTTTAATACTTCAAGATGGAAAAAATATCATATCTTTAGAAAAAATGTCTCATTTAGCCTTACATATTATGATTCAATAGACTCAAATAACCTTAATACATTATGAATGACTCAAATATAATCAAATTGTTCATATTATGACTTTTGACCTCCTAGTATGCTTGTGTGCTTAGGTGCCTGTGCACCATACTCCCAATATTGAAAATTTTCCAAGTCCCTTGGAAAAGTGGATACAATGACCTGCAAGAAAAATTTTGAGTGCAATGTTTACCTTTGTCTTCATCTTTACCTCTTTATGCCTCTTTATGTTGTTGCTTCCTTCTCAAACAATTGCTTTGTGACTCCTACCAATGGAATGTGTACTGGCTGCCATCCAAGTGCTTTTACCAACCATAAGACCACCTCTCCATGCTACATCACCTCACCAACAACCTTTGTGCCTCACCTAGGAGTTCTACTCTTTGCCACTCTCCCTAGTCTTTTGGCAATCAATGGACCATCCCATGGCCCTGGACCATCCCTTTGGCCCTTGACAGGCCTTCCTTGTCTGCCTTCTTGCAGCTAGATGGACAAGCACCTTGTAACCAAAAACTCATCAAAAAAAACTAAATAACAAATCCTTCTTGGCTAGGTCCTGGTGTGAGTTGTCACTCCTCAAACTCTCAGGCTCTTCTAGCTCTAATACCAATTTGATGGAGAGCATCTATCACAAACCATAAAACCTTCATTCAAAGGTGGACTTTAAACTTGAATCAAGAGGCATATAAAAAGATCAACCACTCTTCTCAACTCCAAACTAATTTCAAAGGTTATATTACATACCTATAGACCTTCATTCAAGACTTCAGATCATAACATTCACCAGAACATGAGAGAACAAATTCTTATTTGCCATGGAATACCCTAGTTTAGGGTTTCATCCCTTAAAAATTGTTTTCACCAAAAATATAAAAAATGATTCAATTCTTAACCAAATGAAGTAAGACAAAAAGAATGGGAAAGAGGATTTAGAGAAATTCCCAACAAATATAGCCTTTCTGCATTATTATTCCTTGTGTGACCACACCAAATGTTGCAACCAGACTGCTACTGCCTTCACCAGTCTGCCTTTCACCATGAACTGTAACAAATAATCATCAATAACTTTTTAAATATTTATCCTAGGTAACATCTCTTTGATCAGGATTTATATTTTTGCATTACACAATTTCTCTCCAAATTTTAGCCAGATCGATTGGTTAAATAAAAAATTATGATTATTTTACCAAAAGCGGGTAACCCTTGGCTTGGTTTTGACAATTATTATAAATACAAACATATCTTGCCAAATACTCCACAAAAATGCATAAGAAAGGATTCATCTAAAATATATTTCATTAATATATCATTCAATAACATCTAAATTTAAAAATTACACCAAATGTGATCCTCCATGGATCTATGACAACCACATATTCCTTTAAACCTTATGATAGTTTGAGGGTTTGATGGATAATCTTTGTCAAATCCTCTCCAAACTGATCTACCCTCTTGATTTTGACCAAACATGGTTTTATAAACCATTTCCAACTCCTTCCTAACTACTCTAACCACGTCATGACCAATGGATTTCATTCTTACACTTTTGTTGCACTTTTTGGCAATGCTGCAACATAGCAATTTTTATAATTTTTGCATTTTTGACATAATTGACTCTAACCCTTGCATGGACACTTTCAATACTTCAAGATGGACCAAATATGATATCTTTGGAAAGCATCGCTCATTTATCCTTACATATTATGATTCAATAGACTCAAATAACTTTAATACATTATGAATGACTCAAATATAATAAAATTGCTCATATTATGACTTTTGACCTCCTGGTATGCTTGTGTGCTTAGGTGCCTATGCACCATACTCCCAATATTGAAAAGTTTCCAAGTCCCTTGAAAATGTGGATACAATGACCTGCAAGAAAAATTTTGAGTGCAATTTTTACCTTTGTCTTCATCTTTACCTCTTTATGCCTCTTTATGTTGTTGCTTCCTTCTCAAACATTCGCTTTGTGACTCCTACCAATGGAATGTGTAGTGGCTACCATCCAAGTACTTTTACCAACCATAAGATCACCTCTCTATGCTGCATCACCTCACCAACAACCTTTGTGCCTCACCTAGGAGTTCTACTCTTCCTAGTCTTTTGGCAATCAATGGAGCATCCCATGGCCCTAGACCATCCCTTTGGCCCTTGACAGGCCTTCCTTGTCTGCCTTCTTGTAGCTAGATGGACGAGCACCTTGCAACCAAAAACTCATCAGCAAAAACCAAATAACAAATCCTTCTTGGCTAGGTCTTGGTGTGAGTTGTCACTCCTCGAACTCTTAGGCTCTTCTAGCTCTGATACCAATTTGATGGAGAGCATCTATCACAAACCATAAAACCTTCATTCAAGGGTAGACTTTAAACTTGAATCAAGAGGCATATAAAAATATCAACCACTCTTCTCAACTCCAAACCAATTAAAAAGGTTATATTACATCCCTATAGACCTTCATTCAAGACTTCATATCATAACATTCACTAGAACATGAGAGAACAAATTCTTATTTGCCATGGAATACCCTAGTTCAGGGTTTCATCCCTTAAAAATTGTTTTCACCAAAATATCACAAATGATTCAATTCTTAACCAAATGAAGTAAGACAAAAAGAATGGGAAAGAGGATTTAGAGAAATTTCCAACAAATATAGCCTTTCTACATTATTATTCCTTATGTGACCACACCAAATGCTACAACCGGACTGCTACTGCCTTCACCAGTGTGCCTTTCACCATGAACTGTAACAAACAGTCATCAATAAATTTTTAAATATTTATCCTAAATAACATTACTTTGGTCAGGATTTATATTTCTATGTTACACAAGTTCTCTCCAAATTTCAGCCAGATCCATTAGTTAAATAAAAAATTACGATTATTCTACCAAAAGCAAGTAACCCTTGGTAGGGTTTTGACAATTATTATAAAAACAAACATATCTTGCCAAATACTCCACAAAAATGCATAAGAAAGGATTCATCTGAAATATATTTCATTAATATATCATTAAATAACATCTAAATATAAAAATTACACCAAATGTGATCCTCCATGGATCTATGACAACCACATATTCCTTTAAACCTTATGACAGTTTGAGAGTTTGATGGATAATCTTTGTCAAATCCTTTCCAAACTGATCTCCCCTCTTGATTTTGACTAAACATGGTTTTATAAACCATTTCCAACTCCTTCCTAACTACTCTAACCACCTCATGACCAATGGATTTCATTCTTACACTTTTGTTGCACTTTTTGGCAATGTTGCAACTTTGCAATTTTTAGAATGTTTGTTTTTTTGACATAATTGACTCTAACCCTTACATGGACACTTTTAATACTTCGAGATGGACCAAATATGATATCTTTGGAAAAAATGGCTCATTTATCCTTACATATTATGATTCAATAGACTCAAATAACCTTAATACATTATGAATGACTCAAATACAATAAAATTGCTCATATTATGACTTTTGACTTCCTGGTATGCTTGTGTGCTTAAGTGCCTCCACACCATACTCCCAACATTGAAAAATTTCCAAGTCCCTTGGAAACGTGGATACAATGACCTGCAAGAAAAATTTTGAGTGTGATTTTTACCTTTGTCTTCATCTTTACCTCTTTATGCCTCTTTATGTTGCTGCTTCCTTCTCAAACAATCGCTTTGTGACTCCTACCGATGGCATGTGTAGTGGCTGCCATCCAAGTACTTTTACCAACCATAAGTACACCTCTCCATGTTGCATCAGCTCACCAACAACCTCCATGCCTCACCTAGAAGTTCTCCTCTTTGCCTCTCTCCCTAGTCTTTTGGCAATCAATGGACCATCCCATGGCCCTAGACCATCCCTTTGCCCCTTGACAGACCTTCCTTGTCTGCCTTCTTGTAGCTAGATGGATGAGCACCTTGCAACCAAAAACTCATCAGCAAAAACCAAATAACAAATCCTTCTTGGCTAGTTCCTGGTGTAAGTTGTCACTCCTTGCACTCTCAGGCTCTTCTAGCTCTGATACCAATTTGATACAGAGCATCTATCACAAACCATGAAACCTTCATTCAAGGGTAGACTTTAAACTTAAATCAAGAGGCATATAAAAAGATCAACCACTCTTCTCAACTCCAAACCAATTTGACAGGTTATATTACATCCCTATAGACCTTCATTTAAGATTTCAGATCATAACATTCACCATAACATGAGAGAACAAATTCTTATTTCCCATGGAATACCCTAGTTTAGGGTTTCATCCCTTAAATAACAGTTTTCACCAAAAATATCATAAATGATTCAATTCTTAACCAAATGCAATAAGAAAAAAAGAATGGGATAGTGGATTCAGAGAAATTTCCAACAAATATAGCCTTTCTGCATTATTATTCCTCATGTGACCACACCAAATGCTGCAACCAGACTGCTACTTGCCTTCACCCGTCTCCCTTTCACCATGAACTATAACAAACAGTCATCAATAACTTTATAAATAAACATCGTAAATAACATCACTTTGGTCCAACTTTAGATTTCTAAGTTAGACAAGTTCTCTCCAAATTTCAGCCAGATACAATGGTTTAATAAAAAATTATGAGGATTTTACCAAAAATGGGTAACCCTTGGCAAGGTTTTGACAATTATTGTAAAAATAAACATATCTTGACAAATACTCAACAAAAATGCATAAGAAAGGATTCATCTAAAATATATTTCATTAATATATCATTAAATAACATTTAAATATAAAAATTACACCAAATGTGATCCTCCATGGATCTATGATAGCCACAGGATCCTTGAAACCTTATGACAGTTTGAAGGTTTGATGGATAATCTTTGTCAAATCCCCTCCAAACTGATCTACCCTCTTTATTTTGACCAAACATGGTTTTATAATCCATTTCCAACTCCTTCCTAACTACTCTAACCACCTCATGACCAATGGATTTCATTCTTACACTTTTGTTACACTCTTTGGCAATGTTGCGACTTTGCAATTTTTACAAATTTTTGCATTTTTGACATAAATGACTCTAACCCTTACATGGGCACTTTTAATACTTCAAGATGGACCAAATATGATATCTTTGTAAAAAATGGCTCATTTATCCTTATATATTATGATTCAATAGACTCAAATAACCTTAATACATTATGAATGACTCAAATACAATAAAATTGCTCATATTATGACTTTTGACCTCTTGGTATGCTTGTGTGCTTAGATGCCTTTGCACCATACTCCCAACATTGAAAATTTTCTAAGTCCCCTGGAACATGGATACAATGACCTGCAAGAAAAATTTTGAGTGCAATTTTTACCTTTGTCTTCATCTTTACCTCTTTACGCCTCTTTATGTTGCTGCTTCCTTCTCAAACAATCGCTTTGTGACTCCTACCAATGGAATTTGTAGTCGCTGCCATCCAAGTTCTTTTACCAATGATAAGTCCACCTCTCCATGCTGCATCACCTCACCAATAAATTTTGTGTCTCACCTATTATTTCTCCTCTTTGCCTCTCTCCCTAGTCTTTTGGCAATCAATGGACCATCCCTTTGGCCCTTGACAGACCTTCCTTGTTTGCCTTCTTGTAGCTAGATGGATGAGCAACTTGCAACCAAAATCTCATCAGCAAAAACCAAATAACAAATCCTTCTTGACTAGGTCCTGGTGTGAGTTGTCACTCCTCACAATCTCAAGCTCCTCTATCTCTGATACCAATTTGATGTAGAGAATCTATCACAAACCATAAAACCTTCATTCAATTGTAGAGTTTAAACTTGAATCAAGAGACACATAAAAAGATCAACCACTCTTCTCAACTCCAAACCAATTTCAAAGGTTATATTACATCCCTATAGACCTTCATTCAAGATTTCATATCATAACATTCACCATAACATGAGAGAACAAATTCTTATTTGCCATGGAATACCCTAGTTCAGGGTTTCATCCCTTAAAAATTGTTTTCACCAAAAATATCACAAATGATTCAATTCTTAACCAAATGAAGTAAGAAAAAAAGAACAGGAAAGAGGATTCAAAGAAATTTCCAACAAATATATCCTTTCTGCATTATGATTCCTTATGTGACCACACCAAATGCTGCAACTGGACTGCTACTGCCTTCACCAATCTGCCTTTCACCATGAATTGTAACAAACAGTCATCAATAACTTTTTAAATATTTATCCTAAATAACATCGCTTTCGTCAGGATTTATATTGCTACATAACACAAGTTCTCTCCAAATTTCAGCCAGATCCATCAGTCAAATAAAAAATTATGAGAATTTTACCAAAAATGGGTAACCCTTGGAAGGGTTTTGACAATTATTGTAAAAACAAACATATCTTGCCAAATACTCAACAAAAATGCATAAGAAAGAATTCATCTGAAATATATTTCATTAATCTATCATTCAATAATATCTACATATAAAAATTACACCAAATGTGATTGTCCATGGATCTATGACAACCACAGATTCCTTGAAACCTTATGATAGTTTGAGGGTTTGATGCATAATCTTTGTCAAATCCCCTCCAAACTGATCTACCCTCTTGATTTCAACCAAACATGGTTTTATAAACCATTTCAAACTCCTTCCTAACTACTCTAACCACCTCATGACCAATGTATTTAGTTCTTACACTTTTGTTGCACTTTTTGGCAATGTTGTAACTTTGCAAGTTTTATAATTTTTGCATTTTTGACATAAATGACTTTATCCCTTACATGGACACTTTTAATACTACAATATGGACCAAATATGATATATTTGGACAAAATGGATCATTTAGACTTAGATATTATGGTTCAATAGACTCAAATAACCTTAATACATTATGAATGACTCAAATACAATAAAATTGCTCATATTATGACTTTTGACCTCCTGGTATACTTGTGTGCTTAGGTGCCTCTGCACCAACTAGGAACTAATGATGTATGTTTATTTTCACAAGTTGAGCCGGTATCAGTAATTGAGGCATGTAAAGATGAATATTGGTTGAAAACTATGGAAGAATAATTAGATCAGATTGAGATAAATAACACATGGACCTTGGTTCCCTGACCTAAAAATAAAAATGTTATTGGAACTAAATGGGCTTTTAGGAATAAATTGAATGAGGATGGTCAAGTTATAAGGAATAAAAATAGATTGGTTTGTAAAGGATATTCTCAGAAGGAAGGAATTGATTATGGAGAGACTTTTGCACCTGTAACTAGGATTGAAGCTATAAGATTATTTCTTGCCTATGCTGCTTATAAAAACTACAAGGTTTATCAGATGGATGTTAAATGTGCATTTTTGAATGAGGATCTTGATGAGGAAGTTTATATTGAGCAACCTGATGGTTTTTTACTATTAGATGATACAAATATGGTTTGCAGGTTAAGGAAAGATTTATATGGATTGAAACAAGCACCTAGAGCTTGGTATGCAAGGTTAGATAAATATCTTTTGAAGCTTGGTTTTACTAAGGGTAGTGCTGATAGTAATTTATATTATAAGATCACTGATGATGATATACTAATTATTGATGTATTTGTTGATGACATTATTTTTGGAGGTGAAGATGAGTTAATGCATATAATTTTCTAAGAATATGGAGAAAGAATTTGAGATGTATATGATTGGTGAGATGAAATTTTTCTTAGGTTTGCAAATTACTCAGACTAACAAAGGTATTTTCATCTATCAAACTAAATATGATAAGGAATTGTTGAAGAAATTTGGTATGGGAGATTCTAAACTGGTAAGTACTCCTATGGTTGCAAGTGAGAAATTGACAAGAAAATATGTTTCTGCACCGACAAATGCTACAAGATACAAATCTATGATTGGAGGTCTCTTTATTTGACTCGAACTAGGCCTGACATTATGAATTTTGTTTGTATTGTTTTAAGATTTCAAAGTGATCCTAGAGAAAATCATGAGATTGCAGTGAAAAAGATTTTAGATACTTGCAAGGTACATCAAAATATGGTTTATGGTACCCTAAGGATGATAACTTTACTTTATGTGCTTATACAGATGCTGCTTGGGCTGGAGATATTGAAGATTGGAAAAGCACTTCCGATGGAGCTTTCTTTCTTGGAAATAAGTTGTTTTCATGAATCAACAAGAAACAATCATGTACTTCTTTATCTACTACTGAAGCCGAGTGTGTTGTTGTTGCTACTAATTGTACACAAGTTTAATGGATGAAGAAAATGTTGAAGGATATAAAGGTGGATTGTGATGCACCAGTAGTTATTCACTATGATAACTTAGCTTCTATTGATAAATTTGGTATTTCATTCTAAAAAAAAGCACATATCTATCAAGTATAATTTTTTGAAGGAAAAGGTGGAAGAAAATGAAGTTAGACTAGTTTATGTGAACACTAAAGAGAAAATTGCAGATATTTTCACTAAACCTTTGCCCAAGGAATCATTTGAGTACCTGAGAGATAGATTGGGAGTTTCTACCCCTCTGATAGAGACTTGATTGATGTAGTTTGGCATCAGTCTAACATGCATTATCAAAGATACTATTCATTCTGGCACTGATGTGGGATGCTACTGCTCAGGGGAGTAGTCAACTTCGATATTTTTGTCAGATTTCTAGCATTGATGTCAAAGGGGGAGAGATATTGATGTGAAAAAGACAAAGAAAGAAAAATAAAAATTAAATAAGAGAAGCAAAGGGGAGAGATATTGACATTCAAAGTTGTATGTGGGAGATTGTTGGTTGTCTTCCATTCGGGGAGACTTGTTTGGCATTTCCTGCTACTTAGATGTTTTTCACATCTAGTGTTGCCATCAATGCCAAAGGGGGAGATTGTTGGCCATTTGGTCGAATTGATTATGTGTTGCATTGATGTTTTGTCATTGATGCCAACACTAGCTATTTGGATGTTTTACCAACACCCTTCTAGTCCTAGTAGGTTGAGTGTTTTCTAGTTGATTTGAATCTGGCATGATCCGATAGGCTTCGGAATAGTTTGGTGATGGAATTGGCTTGTTCATGATGCTCATGCTCATATTTGGTCTGTTGGTTTTGGTCTGGTGATCAGATGCTATCCTGCTTGCTAAGAAGCTTAGTTTCTGGTTCTGGTGAGGGTTTCACCAACAAAGCTTTTGATGAATATCCTTGATGAATTTCATAAGTGGTGTTGGTGTAGCTTCTGGTAGAGTTTCAAGATGATATTGGTGATCATGTTCAAGACTTGATAGATGGAGATCATTGATGTAGCATGTGGACCTATACTGGGTCCCAGTTGATCTAGGTTATGGACCGACTTTTATGTAATGTGTGGATTAGATTTCTTGATGTGTTTCCGAGATGTCTTATGTGTTGGATATTATTTGTTTGGTCTAAGGCCGACATGGTTTGTAATTATTAATTGGTTTACTATTTGGTGGCCGACCTAATTATTTATGATCGAGGGTTTGTATATATAGATGTAAGATCTCATTGTAGATCATCATGGTTATGTTAGAGGTCATGGTCAAGGAATTTAATGTGCAAATAATGTAATATCATTCAAGTAGAGGATTTGGTCGATCATTGGAGATCGAATTAGGTTTATGTAAGATGATTTAATCCTCTAGTATTGATCTTAACTATAATTGTACTCAGGCATAGGAGATGGTATCTTTTGTAGTTCAACACTTCTCCAGATTGTAATCTAGATTTCTATGTAGCCAGTGACCTTTTGTGATGAGCAGTGTGCTCTAGGCTGTTGGCCTTCCTGCAAGTACAGACCCCTCAATTTTAATTCACATACTTACTGCACAAGTATTATCTGATTGTTGGTAGGCTTCCCACCGTGATTTTTCCTTTTACCAGGTTTTCCATGTATAAATATTGGTGTTATAAGGATGGTTTTTATTCTGTGATTATTGTTTATGCTTAATTGGTTTAACTGCTATTCTGGTATTAATATTTTGGGTTCCAATATTAAAGTTTTAAATTGCTAACAGTTCCGCTAATCTGTGACAACTGATTCACCCCCATGTCTCAATTCTCTTCCGGTTATTTGAACTGTCTAACAGAACTATCTTCTTGGAATTGAAAACTATGTGAATAATTTGAAAAAAACTTTAAAACAATGAAAATAAATCAAATTACTTGAAATTAATATTTTCTCTACAAGGATGAGTATAATAATATATCAAATTGCTTGAAAAGTAGTGTTTATTTAAAAAGCTATAATATGATTATAGTTAAACTTTAAAAATGTGAACTAAATACTTGTAGATGCTAATTGCTTGAGTAATGAAAAGTATGAATGTAAATACTTGTGAAAGATAACTTTTGAAAAGGATTATAATTTCTCGTAAGGTACTAAATGTTTGAAAAAAAAAATGTAATAATGAAACTAATTTAACTTATACTCCTAACTAGTTTACAATGAATCTAAATGTTTGAAAATAATTAGATGATATAACTTGAAAATGGAACTATAGAACCAATTGCTTTGAAAATGAATCTAATTACTTGTAAAGTATTATTTTCTTTAAGAGAAAAATAATTTAACGATAAAATTTGAAAATGGAGCTAGCTACTTGTGAATAAAATTAGTACTAATTACATTTATTATTAGTTGTCTCAAAAAAGAATTAATGATTATTCTAAAGCTAGTTGTTATTGGATTAATCAATTAACTAAAATTAACTACTTTAAATCATAAATTAAGGGTATGTGCAGGATCATGGTGGGCCAAACATGCCCTTCAGTGGCAATGAAAATAAAAAAAATAGAGTTAGGCAACTTGACGTAAAAATTTGAATAAGTTACCAACATTATTTCAAAATAATGTGAGAATAGAATCTAGACAAAATTGAATAGTTTCTAAGCTACTAGTTATTTTCTTAAAATAAATAAATCTATTTGACAAAAAATTGAAATTTCAATGCAATAATACTAAAATTCCAGGAAAAAGATAAGAAACAAGTATTTGTCAGACCACCTTAACCACAATTATATCATAATATTTTTTTATAAGATTTTAGATATAAGTAGAAGAATCATATCTGAATGTGAGACATATTTTTCTGTATTTTTTTTTAAATAAATAATTAATTATGATTTCTTTACTACAAATTTTTAAAAATATAAAAAAACTCAATTGTGTGACTACCATAACTTGGTCAAAACTTTATGAGATTCTTTTATTTTTTATAATCATATAGTATATGAAGCATAGAATGTGATGCATATTTTGGATTCAAAAAATGTGACATCATTTGAACGTTATAGATATTTTTCATTCAACCTATCAATCAGGACTTTAGTCAGGATATCACCACTTTTTTGCCCCTCATTATCCTACACATACCCTTAAACTTTATCTATTACAAAGATTACCACCATACTAATTGTTTGAGGATTTGATTTTGGAATGCCACCTAAGTAATGTTTCTTTTAATATAATGATAAATAGATACTAATTACTTGCTAATTATTTAACTTCTAATAACCTTCCCTTGATAAGCATTATTCTATTTTTATAAAAAATCACTAATTTTGGGTATGTACAGGATCAAGGTGGGCCAAACAAGCCCTTAAGTGGTAATGAAAAATTAGAAAAGCAGAGTTAGGCAACTTGATGTAAAAATTTGAATATGTTAACAACATTATTTCAAGTATATGTAAGATTATAATTTGTAGCAAATTGAATGTAGTTTGTAAGCTACTATTTGTTTTTTGAAAATAAAAAAGTCTATTTGATGAAAATTTGAAATTTCAATGTAGTAGTACTAATTTAGGAAAAGGAGAAGAAGTAGGTGTCTGTCTAACCACCCTAACCATAATAAAATCATAATATTTTTTTATAAGATTTTAGATATAAGTAGAAGACTCATGTCTGGATGTGACACATATTTTTTTGTATTTTTTAAAATAAATAATTAATTATATTTTTTTTAGTACAACTTTTAAAAAATATAAAAACTTGTATGTCTGAACACCATAACTTGGTCAAAACTTTATGAAATTCAATTAGTATTTTTTATTCCTCTAGTATACGAAGCATACAATGCAACACATGTTTTGGATTCAAAAAATGTGATACCATTTGAAAGTTATATATATTTTTCAATCAACCTATCAATCAGGACTTTACACAGAATATCACCACTTTTTGGCCCCTCGTGATCCACACATAGCCTTTCACAAAAATAAATTTAACTTTCACTTATGTAATGTACATGTATACGGTGAAAAATGATGATGATAAGATATTGTAAAACCACAAAGATCCAACCACAATGAACCCTAGTTCTACAAGCAAACATTCACCATACACCAATGAAGATACCTACGAACATGCAAATCAACAAATAAAACAATATCACCATTCACATGCCAAGTAGGGTTTCAATCTCCATTGTCTCCATCTTCATTGATCTTGTTTGATATATTTTCTCTTAGATTTTATATGTGCATTCACATGCCAAGTAGGGTTTCAATCTCCATTGTCTCCATCTTCATTGATCTTGTTTGATATATTTTCTCTCAGATTTATATGTGCATAAGAGCTCAACAAAGAATGGATTGTGGTTGTGAAGTTGCTTGATTGTAAGAAGGCTTGATAGTCACATTAGATAGACACATTAGGTGTTAGAAAGAGAGAAAGAGTCCTCTTATATAGAAGATGCTTTATAAAATGGAGGGTTGAGATTAAGAGGTGAAAGAAATAAATGGTCTACTGGGATGTAAGGGTAGGTAGAAGAAATAATAAAATAGTGAAGGGGGTACATAGAGGAAAATTAAAAGATAAATGGCATGTGTCATAGAGGAAAAAGATAATGAATTAATTAAATTAATAAAGATTTTTTTAATTAATAGAGGAAGTGGGACCAATTAAATAAATAAAATATTTATTTAAATAAGGAAAGGCTAGAAGAGGATTAATTAATTAATTAAATAAATAAAGATTTATTTAATTAATAGAAGACTTAGGATAAAATAATTAAATTAATAAAATATTTATTTAATTAAAGAGGACAATTTTAGGTGTCTACATTTTTCCTCTCTTTGAGACAATGCAGCCTGTTGTGTTGGCTCACAGAAGATTAGATAAACTAATACAAAGTTGTCCTAAGATGGGAATGATATGCCCCCTCGAGAGATTGGATGAAAAAGTTAAAGAGTTGCATACAATCTCTTAATAAGAAAGAAAATGATAGAATAGATTGACAAGATAGGGTGCCAAGGTCACATTGGAAAAGGAGACTAACAAGGGATAAGAAGACTGACATGAGAGACTAGGGCTAAGCAACCTATATGTACAGGCCACAAGGAAAACAATCTCATTTGCATCCACAACATTCATGAGATCAGAGCACCTAGATTTTAAAGAGCACTCAGTAGAGCAGGAGAGATGGCCGAGAGGATTCATAGATTCGATTATATCCAACAATTCCAGAGACAAGATGACATGGGTGGGCTAGTATGTACCTCAACCTTGCATTGTACATTTCTATATATATTGCTTCATTTAATGCATTTTTAGATTAGTTTAGCAAAAAAATGAATCAGTTTTAGGGTTAAAACACATTTACATCTAAGATTTTCCTACATCTATGAGAAATAGTCAAATCTAAGTCTACTTAGGGTGCATCTACAAATGTAATTGTGTCTACATCAAGCTATGAGCATGCCTGTGATGAGCATGGGCATCTATGTCTAAAAGACATGTTTAAGTAGGATAGTGTCGTGCCTGTCATGATAAAGCACGTCTATGTTGTCAAAACACGTTTGGGTTGGATAAAATCACATCTATGTAGCAGAAGCATATCTATGCTTAGGAAAAAAGGCAAAAATTGATAGTTCTGTGATCGACATACAATGTTAGTTAGATAAAATGCTGAGAGGACTCACTCAAACATGTGCCCTAGGGAAGACAAACTGAAAACTAGGCTAAAATTGATAATTATGTGATAAACATACATTGCCAATTAGATAAGTTGCCGAGAGGATTCACTCAATAGTTTCCCTAAATAGATAGGTTTGTTAAGCTAAATATAGGATAAGTCATCAAATTTAAAAAATATGGCGAGTGTTCTAGCAAAATAAGATCAAGTGCAATGTGATAGACATATACACTGATAAGATGCAACACCATGTGATAAACATTAGCACTAGGATAAGAGTAGCACTATGTGGTTAACATGAGTACCACTAGGCTTGACACGATTGGTTTGATTGGATGCAAGAGTACTTGCCCCAACTAGAGTCACAAGAGAGATTTCTAGTGACTTAGCAATTTGACCAGAGTTGACCTTTGAGGAGCATGTCGGTATTAACACAATGGGATTGAGACATGTGATATATATATCAAAGATCAAGACAAACACAAGACTATTGACTGCTCTTGTAGAGAAATGGCACTCGGATACATGCACATTTCATTTGCCAACTGGCAAGATGTCAGTCATATTAGAGGATGTCTACAAGATACTATAGGTGTCGATTTATGGGGATCTCATAGTATATGACAGGGAGGGAGATAGGGATGCACTCAGACAAGTCTTTATAGACTTGGAGCTATATTTCAAACCAAGACATTTGAGCTAGGATGTCATATATTCTAGTAGATAGGGACTAGCAGTGGTGGTGGGAGGAGTGATCGAGAGGTTCTTATGTTCTGATAGAGTGACACAAGGGTTGGCAATCAGATGGGAGAGGACACTAGAGATTATTCTCATAGAAAGGAAGAGATTCACATGGGGGCCCTATATTCTAGCTCATATGTACCATGAGTTGCACTAGTTTGTATACCTCGGTGGCTATGGGATAGGATGTGGGGTGACACTTCCATAAGTGTGGGCCTATGAGCATATAGTAGCGATGAGGTAGATTCATTTTATATTTCGAGGACATGAACAATCATATGCCCACCTGTATATCACAATCACTTCCCAGCCATGAATTGGGAAGGTAGAGTACTAGCAGTAGGTTATTGATGATATTGATAGTGTGACATGGATTCCTTATCTTGATTGCGAGGCCTGGGAGGAGGATGATAAGGAGTTACCATATTACTTCCATAGCAGATATCTGATAGGACGAACTCCATACATTCTTGATGGACATTTTATTGATAGAGTTTGGAGGTAGTTCGAAGAATAACATCGGATGCCATGGGGCTCAGGAGAGTTTTCTTGCACTATCAGAAAGCAGGTCCATTGAGGGCCTATTTTGTCATATGATGCAATAGTTACCCAGTTCTAGGAGATGGTTGCAATTCCATGGGGAATGCTAGTAGGTGTTATTAGCATCAGGATCGATGATGAGTATGAGGCTTATTTTGTAGCCCATCTGTTCCCCAGGCTCATAGATCTAGGTGCGCCCATACCACTAGCAGAGGAGGATGATGATGATGAGGATGGAGGTGAAGGTTGACAAAGGAGACAAAGGAGAGGGGGAGCCAGGAGGATGATTTGAGGCAGAGGGTGACAGAGAGATGGAGGGAGAGAATAGGGTGTTTAGGGAGGTGGATATGCAGGGTAGGGAGGCAGATCATCGAGGCCACCCAAGGGAAAAGGGGGATAGGTCTTATAGATTCCTAGATAGGTATAGGGACATGTAAATATTAGATAGAGGTAGGTATAGGTTCAGATACCAACCAAATAGGTTCAGGGTGGGCGAGGATAGGATGCTCTAAAATAGAGAGAGTATGTTGATGGAGCCTAGGGAGGAGATGAGGATGAGGAGGATGATCTAATTATGTTGTGGGAGCTCACACAGGGCCACACTAATGAGGTCCATGATCTCAAGAGAGAGGTGACTCGATTGAGGTGATAATTAGGAGACATATAGCAGGAGAAGGATGAAGATATAAAGAGATATACAGTCGTCGAGGAGACATTGAGGGTGGTTAGGGCTACAATGGTAGGAGACACAGCATCAAGGCTTGCCTTCTACCTCCAAGTGGGATATGAGATAGTAGATTGGAGGAACTTGTATTATGTAGCAGTACCTCCACATTTGAGACAAGGGAGATATAGCAGAGCTTCATGCTCGACCACTACAGGTAGAGACAAACGAGCAACATCTAGTGGAGGGGTCATGGGTCCACCCACACCACCAATAATAGGGAGTAGAGATAGATGAGATGATCCTGGGGTAGGGACTTCAAGTACTCAGATTCCTTCAAGGCATGCAACTATGAGGGAGGGTCATCATTATAGCTCTCTTGGATCCCATTTTGTATTGGTTTTTGTATGATGATATAGACACCTTCAGGTGATTTTGTAGCCATATGATATTTTGATATCATTGTATTATGAAATTGATATATTTTTTTGTGTCTATATGAGATGATCTATCCTTGCAGCAATTATATACATGTGTTCTTATGTGATTCTTCTATATGTTTTATGATTGTGTGATATGATGATTCTATATGATGATGTAGTTTATGTTATGATGCATGTTTTATTATGATTCTATGATGCCTATGATGATGCAATGAGATATGATGCATTGGTTTTTGTGCATTTATATTTTTATCTATGCATGATGTAAAGGAAAATGATGTTCTATGATTACTTTTATGATGCACTAGATACATGATGAGATGCATTATTTTTATGTTATTTTTATGATTTATATGAGAATGCAAATGCTTATATGAAATACGACATAAAATAAGTGGTGTGTGTAGGATGTGATTCTATTATGATTTGTATATGAATATGGTGAAATTTACTATGTGATAATGCAGATGAACACTAAATTAGATGCAGATATTTTTGGCATGTCATTATACTCAGTCATGTGATAATGAGCTACATGGATTCAAGAAGGGACAATAGAGGACAAATAAAAGAAATGGGGATGGAAGGTAGAAGATATGGAGGTGAAAGAGATTCTTGTGCTATTATCACCATTGAGCTTTATTATGGCAAATAGGTTATGACCATCCAGGTATAGGTTTGACCTAGAAAATAATTGTACCCATTTGCATGGAGATCAATTAGTCACAAACAAGGATTGCCCCCATTCATACTAGACTCACAGTTATTTGAGTTTCTTCCCACATATATTAACATGTTTGATTTGGTCATAATGTTGTTTTCCTGCTAAAGTATAGAAAAATGTTGAAAATCCTGTTGTTGCCAAAGTTTGTTGAAAGATTTGATTTGTTGAAATCCCACTATTGATTGTGTCTCATCTAGAACTGACTGAATCCATAAAACTGATACCTTTATTGCAGATTAGCGATGCAAATGACCCTTTTATTTTCATTTTGAAGGAGGATTGGACATGAAAAGAAGGAGAAATGAAAAGACAATGGTCCTCAAAACATGTGATGCTCAGGATACCACTTACATCACCAAATTTAGGATTTTGCCCCAGTTACAGATTGGACTTGATTTATTATGGAAGGAAAATATGAAAAGGGGTTTATTATAAATGGATAACCAATCTTAGGTAGATCAATAACAAGCCATGATAGGAGTGGATAAATTTATTATTTGATGGTAGGTTGTGAGCGTGTGCAAAGTGAAAAAATGAGATTGAATCCTGAAGGAGGGAGGAGAAAATTCTCTACACATGGTGCCAGTAACCCAATTTTGACCACAGTACTCTCCCAAGGCACCACCGAAATGGTTTTCACCATTGGACGAATTTATTTCTCTTTAATTTTTTTTTCAATTTTTTCATTTTTTTTTTTGTGTCACAAGGCCCCTGTTTGCCAGGTTTTCACCAAGTAACAATTTTTTTATTTTTATGATTTTTTTGTATTTTTGATTTTTTTTTTTTATATATATATTTTATATTGGGATACTTTGAAAAACTATGTAAAACCTACAAAGGTGCATGTTGTTAATAGGATCCTCCAAAGGTTCTCCATCTAGTGTTAAGAGATGATATGAACTTGATCCATAGACTACTGTTATGATGTAAGGGCCAAGCCAATTTGGTTCAAACTTAACATTCTCTCTTTCTTACTGATTCTTAGGATTCTCTCTTAGTACTAAGTCACCCACCTCAAATGTGCGAGGCAATACCTTATGATTGTAGTTTCGACTCATTCTTTGTTGATATTCTTTAAGATGATTGAAAGGAGTTTGTCTGTACTCTCATCCAATAATTCCAAATCTTGTAAGCGGGAGACCCCGTAATCTTCATCATTGATTAGATTGCCCAAAGAGACTCGCAGGGATGGTAATTTAACCTCAATAGGAAAGATAGCTTTGGCACTGTAAACAAATGAATAAGGTGTAGCTCCAGTAGGTGTGCTAACACTTGTGTGGTAGGCCTAAAGCATAGAGTTGAGTTGGAAATGCCAGTTATGGCCAACATCATCAACTACCTTTTTAAGAATTTTGAGGATAGTTTTGTTAGACACCTCAACTTGACCATAACCTTGGGTGTAATATGGGGTGGAAAAGCGATGATGGATATTAAAATTATCACAAAGCTCACGAACATCCTAATTTTTGAATGGATGCCTATTGTCTGTGACAATGGAAAGGGGAACACCATATCAGCAAATGATCTAATTAAGGATAAAAGTAGCAATCTTCTTTTAGGTAAATTGGGTGAGAGGAACAACTTCAATCCATTTTGTAAAATATTTTGTGGTTGTAATAATGAATTTATGGCCATTGGAAGAGGGAGGCCAAATCTTACCTACGAGGTTGAGTCCCCACTAAAAAAGAGGCCACAAAGTGGCAATCGAGTGAAGTTCCTATGCTAGTGCATGAATGAGGTCTCCATGAATCTGACACTGCTTACACATTTTGACAAACTAATATGAGTCTTTTTCCATTGTAGGCCAGTAGTATCTAGCCCTCATCAATTTCTTAGCTAAGGTTGAACTACTAGAGTGTGCACCACATATACCTTCGTGAACATCATATAACATAATTTGAGCTTTATCACTTTCTAAACATCTAAACTTAAGAGTACCATCTAGACATCGATGGTAAAGGGTATCAACTAAAATGACTTATCGAGAGGATTGATGAATGAAGGTGTGACATTGATTGTTGGAAAGGTCAGGTGGAAGGATATTGTCACAGAGGTACATGAAAATGGTACCATACCAAGGGGAATCGAGACCTACACATCATTTTACCAAGAGTGATTTCATATGAGGGAACCAAAAGATTATCCACTAAGAACTCATACCAAGTTTCATTTTGTGGCATATCAATCAAAGAAGAAATGGTAGCCATAGCATATGTAGCTTGATTATTATCCCTTGGAATCTATTCAAAGATTATCAATGTGAAATATTGATTAAAATTGTCCACCATTTTCTTGTAAGGCATTAACTTTTCATCTTTAGTCTACTAATCATCATTTGCTTGACAAATCACGAGTTGAGAGTCCCCAAAACATGAAGTTTCTAGATATTCCACTAAACTATAATTCATAGTCCTGTTGTTAATGCTTCATATTCTGCTATGTTATTCGTGCAAGGGAGTGAGAATCAATCCCCTCCTGTAGGCATCACAATATAAATTAAACTAAATACAAGTGTCGTTAAAATTTTCAATAATATATTATTAAGATAACAAATGTAATGCTAAATTTACTAAATTTACAAATATGTCTCATACTTCTGTCAAAGCAATTGAACTTGCTACTGCTACAGCAACACTACGCTCCATTCATGCATAAACAGCAGGAGGAGTCTCTGATGTCAACATTTGAAAATTAAACAAAGTATATTGATCAATCACCAAAACTAACTATATTATTTAATAACAACATTAAAGATAAATTGCTTACCTAGGTGAAAGATTGTCGATGAAATACACTGCGAGGTGTTGATGTTGAATCTCTAGCATCAAACTATTTGACATCCAAAATGAGTAATTAGAAAATCATTCACATAAGTTTCAACTATCTACATATAATAATTATATTTCTTCACTCGTTGTATACTTGTGGAGTCAATTAAGTCATGAAAAAAGGTGTTGCAAGAATGTTGCTAGTATTGTGAACACTTTGACCTTGATTAGTAGTTGTTATAACTCTACGTGTCGTATTCTTATCTTTAGATCAACTTGTTTTTCCGATAGAATCAATGGCACTAGCAACAATAGATACAACTTGTTTATATGATTCATCTTTTCTTTTTGGTTTTGCATAAATACCTTTTTTTTCATGACTTTACATATTTTTAACATTTGTATTAATTATAACATTAATTGATATTCAAATCCGAACTTTTTATTATAGAATTTTTTTTTATATAATCTATTCGCATGTGTTCTGATTTGTCTCAAGAAACTAACCCATTAAGATTATCTAGCACATTGCTATCAATAGTAAACAAATTACATTCATTTTCTTTCAGAGAGGGTGGTGTAATATTTTCAATTTTTATTTCTTTTCATATTGGTATATTAAATTTATATCCAGCTTCATTTAAATCAGCAATTTGATTGGCTTCATAGTCTTGGGGATTTAAAAACATACTAGGATTCGCATCCACATGAACATTTGCATCAACAATCATACCCCTGTTCGGTTCTACATTTCTTGCTTCCATCATGATCTCTTCAATGGTGTCATCTACAATGGGCACTGAACTAGATGCTTCAGTGTTCTTCAACTGTCGTTGTTGTGATCTTCGATCTATTTAGCGTTTTGCCTCCTCTCTTTGTGCTTGAATTTCGTCTACTATCATTGTCTTCCTTTGTTTCTTTTGATGTTTTTTTGAACCCATCTTTACAAACTCCTCTTCAAAAAATAATATTTCTTTTTACCGAGTTCTTCTGAAATTTGTGTAAAAAAGATTAAAAAGTAGTGTGAAATATTGTAAAAAATGTTTGCCAGTACGGATTCCAATGATAATCTGGTAAATTGATGCAATCTATCCTTTTTTTTTACAATAACGGTAATTTTAGGAACAAGGGCCCGTTCCGAAAACCAACGGTTAAAAAATGGAATCGGCCCCCGTCTCATAAACGAGGGCCCATTCTGTGGAAGGTAATTCCACAACCTGCCACTTTCCTCGGGATTAGGTCTGGGATAGGCCTAGGATGGCCACACCTGAGACATGGACATGCAAATTCAAATCTCCATGAATGAAAGCATAAATATGAACTTCTAAAATAGTTTACGTGCCTCTAATTAGAGAATTTTTATATGAAATTAAAACCCATTTCAGATTATAATGTCTAGATTCTAAATATGTAAATTTATTTAAAAATTGATTATTTTAACTATTTTTTATTTAATTTATACTAAATCGGGTCCATAAACTTGAAATATTAACTAATTTTGTTAATTTAATAAAATAATTATTTTAATAAATTTTGAAAAAAAAAATATATGTCATCAATCTGCACAAAATTGTTTTCTATTTAAAATAAAAATTAAGTTTACATCAAATTATGTGGGCCGTACAAGTCAAATTTTTAAAAAGATAATTATGGTCATTAAAAAATTAATTAAAAACAAATATTTTTAAAAAAAATATAGAAAAATATGCTCATCAATCTTCAGTGTGTTACAAACTATTTCCCAAAATGGTTTGAGAAAATAATTTTAATTGTGTCAAAAAATGTGGGTCATACACATGCATGGTATGGTCCTGAAACATACATTTTTAAAACATAGTTTTTAGAACTCCATTCAAAAAGTTATTTTTTATTGTGCGGGTATTAAAATAAATTACATATTTGGAAAGTAGACTCAGAGGGCTATCTTTTATATCCCTGGTGTTTTCCAAGATTCAATCTCCAAGTGTTTCAAAATTTAAGCTCAAATGAGACAAAACTTGAAAAATCAGGAAAAACACTTCCACTTTTTAGCCAAAAAGTGGACTCGGCTTCTTGCACTGACCCATACCCATCAAATTTTCTACCAAGATTTTTGCTATGAAATGCTTAATAAAATAAATAAATGATCACCATTTTTTGTTGAAAAAATCAAATGTTAACTAATATTTTGTTGTCATTGTATATAGCCTCTCCACTTAGTAAACACACACACACACACACACACACACACATATAGTCAATTGAATACTCCATTTATGACCTTCAAGTGGTGATTTTCCATCCTGAGAAGTTGAGAACTAATATTTTCCTACAATTGGTGGCTAGTGTTGATTTTGGATACCAAGGTACATTAACTAAGGTGTTTCAATTGTAGAGACCACTGCCCTCCCATCACAATGCCAAATCATCATCATGCCAAATAGCGAACAAAGACCAATCTTTTAGAACTCTCAGGTACCCATAAAATTTTCTAACAAGATTTTTGTTATGAAATGCTTAATAAAACATATAAATGACCACCAATTTTTGTTGAAAAAATCAAATGTTAACTAATATTTTGTTGTCATTGTATATAGCCTCTCCACTTAGTAAACATATATATATACACATACACATACACATATGTTGGGAAAATGGTTAGCGCTCCCATCAAGTTTTGTGACAAGGGACTAATCGCCTCCCGTGCGATCCATATCTCTACAATTTGTATCAGACGTTGATAGATCAGTCTTTTGATGCAACAACAAACTGAACCAGCAATATATATATATACGCTTTAGAACCGAACCCACAAATTCCAACAAAGTAAATGCTAAACATTAGAAGCTATACTGAACATTTTGTACAAATACAACATGAAGCATTCCACACTAAGGAATATTACAAAAGAAACATAAAGCCACAAAAACATCGACCTTATAAAGTGACACAGCCAGAAAGCTAGTTTGACTTGGAAATGGAAGCATCTGAGCTACTACAGTAACGTGGAGAAGAGTTCCAAGTGCTCTCCGGTACAGTCGTATCCAAATAAGACAGAAAGTTGAAGCCTGGTATTGGATCTTCTTCGTCAAGTATTTGTAAAACTTGTTTCATGCCAGGCCTGCATTCTGGCCGAGGATTGGAACAGATTAGCCCCAGTTTGAGTACTCTCTCCGTCTCAACTTCAACATATTGTCCAAGAAGATTTGGGTTGGCTGCATCCATGAGACTGCCTATTGCATGCAACTTTCTCACCCAGTCTAACAAAACTATTAGATCAGATTCGAGGGAAATATCGACAGGTTTCCTTCCGCATGCAACCGCCAACAAAAAAATAACAAAACTGAATACATCTGTGGCGGGGCTGGCCTTTCCTGTGTGTATCAGCTCCGTGCAATGTACCCCAATGTTCCAACCACACGAGTAGCCTGTGAGTTTTCGTTATGCTCGTACAGACGGGAAAACCCGAAATCCCCAAGCTTCCCATTCATCTCTGAGTCTAGCAAAACATTGGCAGACTTAATGTCTCTGTGTACTACGCATTGCTCCCATTCTTCGTGAAGATACAACAAACCTGCAGCGACATCTCTGATCACTCTGTACCTGTGACTCCATTCGAGTACCTTCTTTGGCTTTTTAAATATCATCTTGTCAAGGCTCCCATTTGGCATGTAGTCATAAACTATGAAGAGCTGCTTCGCCCGCCTGCAGAAGCCTCTGATTTGCATAAGATTTCGATGTTGAAGGCGACCAAGACTGGAGATTTCTGCTATGAAATCCTTGAAACCTTCATCGGTTTCTCTACGGATACATTTCACTGCTACTTGGAGGTCGTTTGTGGGAAGGACTCCTCTGTATACCCGACCAAAGCCTCCGGACCCCAAAAGTTCTCTCGAAAGCCCTTGGTTGCAATATGTAGGTCTTTGTACTTAAACCTGTAAGGCCAATACTCCATTTCCCATTCTTCGATAACTTCTGTGTATCGATTTCTCTTGATCCGTACAACTGATGCTGCCACCGCCAGGAGAATGAGAACGATGCAAGCTGTGCTAATGCCAGCTATCTGTCCAGAGTTTGAGCTCTTGGCTTTTGTGTGTGTAAAAGAAGGAAAATTAGATGTATTCACGGGCGGCGCGGTTCCGTTTGTAGCAAATTTCCAGGCCAGGATGTAATTCTCTTCAAAAATGAGTCTCGTAGCTGCTGAGAAACCAACGTACATTTCTTCTTCTACAATGTTGGACAGAGATATATTTCTCATATATATCAATGGTTTCTGTGGGCGATCATTACCAGCCTCAGCAATGGTGATTTTGAGCTCGTTTTGAAGATTGTCATAATAAATACAAGCTTGAATATTCTGTCTGCTGTTGAGATGTAATTCCTGGAATTGGCTGATGTTGTTCCAGTAGCCTGCAGCCGTAGAGTTCATGGACCAAAGGTCGTTGAGAACTAAACCAACGTCATTGTTCCTGATATCCCTAAATTCAAAGTTCTTTACTGTGTCGAACTCGACTGCAAAAAGATGACTAGAGGCCTGTCCCATAACTGACAAATTGGTATTCAAGCCAAGGTACGGACCAAATAAAAGTCCCTCTGGATATCTGTGCGGAGTCGTAATAAATGCTAGTCCAAACCCAGATTGGGAAGCTGAAGAAGGAACAATGCTAAACACAAAAGTTGTGCTGAAAGAGAGTAGAATTCAGGGAGCCCGGATCTTTTATGCGCACAGGATGTCGATAGAAAGCACGGCCAATAGAAGCTTGAGATGGTTGATTAAGGGAGATGGCATTAGACTGCACTGAGGCATTACCAAACAAATCAAGGGTCGACGCATTGAACTGGTTGAAGATAAAATTTGTGTGGACTTGGACAACAAGTGAGGTGGGTAGGAGGAAAAGTACAAGAACCATGCTTAATCTTTCCCCTGTCAAGATGCAGCTCGATTTCGATGTGCTGTTCGAACTTAAACGTAATGAGCAACATAGATTAAAAAAATCGAATGAAAAACGAAAGGCATATGGCCAACAGATTGAAATAATTCTCTCTGTAGAAGCCAAAATTGAAACGAAATACCTAAGAATGTCAAAAAAAGAGAATGAAAAAGACTAAACCCAGCTTACAAAATGGTCCAGACTTACATTTTTGTGTATTGCAAACTTTCCATTCTTTTACCGTGCTTTCCTTTTCTCATGCATCTGTTCGAATATAAAAATAGTGTAGAAAGGAACACCATATTGGAATATTAATTTCTCGCAATTGTAAAGATAGGAACATTCTGGATTTTCTTTATTCAGCATCTGGTAGTGGGTAATATTGTTAGCATATTCCCGACGAAACATAAATGCATGCATTGCATGCACTTATGTTTCCTCAGGAATATGCTAACAATAACAACAGGCTACAGATGCTCAATAAAGAAAATCCATAAGTTGATTTCTAATATCAATGCCCAATTAATGTTTCTAAAATATCAGATTTTGACTGCAAAATACTCCTGCGATCTCTTAAATTCTTATTTAAGAATTTTAATCATAGATTTAACCTCTTAAGTCATTACAAAATAAGCATCAGAACCAACATAGCCAAGAATAATATAAAGAAGAATAATACATTCACAGATAATATTCAATAAAATGGAAGTAATTCAAGTATGCATTGTATGCTTCAAATTTGTCAAGATGAATTTTCTTTCCTTGAAAAGTAGAAATGCGATTAAAAGCTAGCACATTTATATTTTGTAAATAAAAATCATTATGAATGCAGCTATTTTAAGATCATTAAATTCACTATTTTTAATGGATTCTCAATAAACTGTTTTTAAATTGATCACTAATCAATATATTAACTGTCCCAAACCCTAATTCTGAAGTGAGGACTAGAAAATAGATCAGAAACATTACTACTAAAAAAGTTTGAATATAATTTTCTTAAAATTTTGGTAAAAAGTTTGATCAAGCATTCTGGCAAATTTTTATCTTAATTATAATAGTTTTATTTTATTTTAAATAATATTTCAATGTTCTACTTTCATATATAATCTTTGTGAATATTTTTAAACCTTAGTTAAAGTAGTAGACCAGCTTAGTACCTGAAAATATAAAGGGAATGTTGTAGCCATACAGCCCCTGTATTTCATCTTCCCTACCTTTATCCATTTGTTTTTAAATATTGTTGAAGATTCAAAAATAATTAAAATTTGATAATTGCTTCAAATAATCATACTCTTTCCCAAAAATCTATTAAACTATATGTGTAATTCCTAATAAACAAATTAACTAGGCAGTTGTGGGCCACCCTATTGTAAGTAGCAATAATGAAATTCCTAGATATACAGCTAAAATGATATGTTATACTCTTGCAAATTAACCTTCTAGATACAATTTACCTCCTAATACAAGTCATCTATATCTATAGAATTAGATGAACTAATCTTAGGTGAGAGAAAATAATATGTTACTTGAGGATTTGTAATTGATACTGAAGCATTTATCTCATAAAAACAAAACTCAAAAAACTAGCATCAAATGCAATTCTCAATAGCTTATGCAAATCTCTAAATAATTAGTGCCCTTGAATCTAGCAATAGAGAAAAAAAATGAAATAGTTTTCATACTATAGGTCTTACCAACAGTGCATTATTGTTGTGATAGGTAATTCCATACAACTTATGTGTATAGATATTAGATTTATTTCCAAAAGGTCCCTACAAAAAGCAATATACTTACCATGTCATTTCAGGAATGTTGACGAGGATCAATTCACATAATCTTCAAACAACCCTTGTAACTATTAGGTATTTTCACATGTTAACCATTAAGCCATTTGCCAATTCATTGTATTTTTATCATTAATCAAGAACTGTTGAATGCTAGATTCCTTGAAACTAAGAAATTGAAATTAGATATTCAAACACAACAAGATAATATTTCTAAGTCAAGACAATTTAAATATTCCATGGTAGTATTTCACTTTTATTAACCCTACAAATGTAGTCGTCTTTAAAATTCCATGAGATGAAATCCCTTGCATTCATTTATTACTTAAAATTGCAATCTGTCAATTGTTACATTTCACATTTAGTTGAAATAGTTACTCCCTAACCAACAAAATATCAATTGCCACAAAGTTGTAGTATCCTGTAAAAGTCCAATAGTAAATGTATTTTGATTATCTCCATAGAAGCTCTATTTGTTTAAATTGATTAAAAGGGCCTTGTACATGCCAGTATTTTCTAGGCACAACTAAATAAAGCATGCTTGATTTCTTAAGGATTTAATAATTGTAAATAACTAATGGAAATATATATTATTTACTTATACATCATGCATATCTAAGTTCTTAGAAGCTTTCTACACCCTTCAATAATAAGCATCTCCGATGTATGTTTTTTTGTAATATCTCGTTAGAGTATCATTTGTAGGAGAATCAAATTAACATAGTGTATGCAAAACTCAGCTAGAGAGTCCCTCTAGTGTATTAAAAATATCAATAGGAGAATCATGAGAGAAAACTAGACTGAGTTCAAAAGTAATAGGAATTGAAGAAGATGTATTGTGTGAAAAAGTCCATGATGTCAAAGTAAATTGAAAAGTTGCAATATTAGGTAATCTATTTGTGTAAAAAGATTATTTGTTTTGATGGGAAAGGCATGTAGAAAGGTGAAGAAAGAAAATGAAAATTTAATTTGTGAGAAGGATCTTATAAAAGAAGATTTAATGGAAATTAAGAAGTGTAATTAACAGTTGGTAGCAAACTTAATAGATTCTGGAAAAGAAAGATGTCAGCATTTTCTTAAAGAAAAAAATATTAAAGAAAAAAATAATAATTATAAGAAAAAATTTAATTTTTTGATACGGTCAAGAGAAAGAATGAAAAATTGAAAAAGAAGCTAAAAGTGTTAGAAAAAGAAAATGAAAGTCTAAGGTTAAAGCCTTTAATTTGTGATGTTGCATTTTATACATGTGCTTTGCATTGTCTATTTAATATAGATGATATATTTAACGTTCCTTCCCAAAAAATAAAGTGAGATTGAAGTTTAGGATATGTGTAAATCTCCAAATTTGGAAAGTGCAAGTCCTGATCTTAAAAATAAAGTTTGTTTAGAAAACTATGGTTTCATGATCATGCAAAAAAAGGGGATATAAAGGATGGAACCAGGAAAACATGGGCAAGGAATAATAGAGCACATTCAACCTATTATGATGCCCAATAATGAAGGTCTTGGATATGATAAGAAAGATAGATTTGATGTTACTAGTGTTACAAGTCCATGGAAATTAGCTCAAAGAATTTAGTGTTCAAATTATTGTAGAGAAGGACACAAAGCAAAGAAGTGTTGGGATCTTCATGCTTTTACAATTTTTTAGGTTGGAGAACCACTATGAAAAATCATGTTAAAACAAAGAGTGGAATGGAAAATCTAACAAAGTTTGTATTAAATTTGATTATGGATGGATTGATGGATCAAGTTGGAGAAAAGTTACAAGTCTTTTTGAAAGGTTGTATAAGCCTAAATGTTTGAATGTAAAAAAAGGTAGTGCCAAATAAAAGTTTGGATGTTTGAGTCAAGAAGTTGATGATTGCTTGCTATAATTAGCACATTGAAGTATCACGAGTCTTCTCTATATTAGAGAAAGTAAGGGAAAGCTTTATGATCTCTCATGAGAGAGAGATGAGTAAATGGGTTCTTGACTTCAATGAGAAGTGTACTAAATAGTCTATAAGACTTTGAGATGGATAGAAATATTGTACAGTGAGTTGCAAAAGTTTCATTTTTGCCACATAGAGTTATCTTGTATAACAAGGTTATATTGAGTTGCAAAGATCTAGTTTTCAATGCTTCAAGATCAAATTGTGAGTAGCAACATCAAGGGTGATTATGTTTGTAGGTGATGCTCAAGTCTCACCACCATTCAACTCAACATTACTTCCATGCAAACTTTTTAAATTTAGTTTTGCATACTGTTGGGAGATCCTCATCTAGATACACATGCTATACATCATGTGAAATTTTATTTAATAGTTAGTTCACATGTAGTTTATTCTTAGAACAACATGTTTATTTTTCTAGTCAAAAGTATGATATCCCTTGTGCTATTTAAAGTAGCCTACAATGAATGTGAAATACCTTTGTAATGAGGTAGTATGTAATACATTGGAGAAGTAAAATGAATTAATAGAGTTATTTGTGTGTGTGAAATTTATTTGTATTTTCTAAATTTGTTTATGTGCAAAACATTCTCTATTTCTCGCATTTTCTGGTTATTTTCCCTATTTTCAAATGTACAATTTTTAGTTTTCTCCACAAACATATATAGTTTCATTTCATTAGTTTTCTCATAGGCTTGAGATATTGAATTATTTATATCAATGATTATGAATATTAATCTTGAAGAGGGGACTTGGAAATAGATCAAAAAATATTAATCCTTACAAATTTCAATATGATTCTCTTAATGTTTTGGCTTATATTGTGTCCTCAATAATATCTCCATGAAAAAAAAAAATTTGAATAGAGAAAAACCAAAAATTATAAGAAATAATATGAGTGGAACTACAATAATAAATACCTCTCTATAAACTGTACAAACCAATTGCATCTGCAGAAAAATAATGCTATGGATGCTTTCAATGTATAGAAAATGAATGCATAGTTTTAATGGGAACACAAATAAATTTGAATGGCTTATTTATAATTCATGAATTTTGAATGCTTCCATTCCCACCTCTTCATACTTGAAAGAAATCCTTTGACCTTTATTAACGGGTATATTGTTTGATTCATTTAACATGAATCATTGATATGCATTTTGGCTTGATCTCTGCACAACTGAGTTGACCAATTAATGGTTCTATTTACATCATTGTGCTAACACTCAATTCTACCATTATAGATGCCTATGAATATAAAAATATAATAAATTTTCATGCTTTACAATTAGAAATTTGTATATTGTTAGAACATAACCATTAAGAACCAACATGGTTAATTCTTTGTTATTTATGGTGTGTCCAATGCTAGAGAGTTGATCTCTCAATTCGGTAATCCTCATGAAGAAAGACATGATGGATTCTCCTTTCGTCATCTTGTTGTGGTGAAGTTGTTGCTTCAGTGCGAGAGATCGACTCATGTTGTTGATCTCATGCATCTCCTCTAATGTTTAGAACATGTCACATGCCTTCATCATCTTGGAGAAGATTGGCACAATGTGATCTTTCACAGAGTCAACCAACATATTCATTGCTTTGTTGTTCTTTCTCTTCCATTAAAGCTTCTCATCCTCTTCCTTTGGTTTTGGTACTGCATGCTTCATGAATATGTCTAATTCGTTTCCCCCCAAAGAAAGCATGATTCTACACTTCCAAGATATGAAGTTTAATTCTCCTTCAAGTTTATCTTTAACTCTAATTCCATTCACCATCTTGACATTGATAGAAATAGATGAACTTGAAGACAATAATAGAAGATAATCTTTCTTATATGAGTCTAATCTGATCTTTGGTCAATCCTGCTCTGATACCATGTTAGTTTATGGTGATCAAATTATAATTTCAAAATTATTTGTCAATAAACCTATTACACCTCTTAGGATAGTTCATATGCAGTTCAAAGTATGAGTTCAATCTGCCAAAATGATGACCTGTTGGTAACCAAAGGAATCACAGCACAAAGAAGGAATTCTAACTGATTGTGATTGTGTAATGTAGACTGGGTGATGATAGAGAACCTACAAAACAGAGGATATGATTTGTTGTTGAAAGAGAGGTCACAAGTTCAAATTCCGCAACCTGAGTTGGCCTAGTGGTGGAGAACTTGTGCTCTTGAAAGAGAGGTCACAAGTTCAAATTCCACAAGGGGGTAGGGTATGTTGTTGAAGAATAGCATCAGTCGGTAATCTGATCAGACTGAGTCATCTAAGTTGTCTAGGCCTTAGACAACTTAGTTTACAAATTATATCATATATTTTATAAATCAATTAGTATATGAATTGATTCCTTGAATCATTTAATATCAGCACGATTCTATAATTGCAACATCCAAGGTGTCACAAATCTATCATTAATTAACAATCTGATCTATTGTACAACATGATCTGTTGTACAACCTGAGTTGGCCTATCTGATGAGTTGATATTATGGTGAATGTATTAATAATTCCAACACCCAAGGTGTCACGAATCTGTCATTTCCACCAAATGCATCTTCTTTGAATGTGTCACTCATTAGCAAAAATAGTACCTGATGGCCACTCGATATTTATGATGGTATGAACAAAGTATTTCATATTCTTATTTTTGAATTGAATCCAAACCAATTTCCATCCCTTTCCACCAGCCATGAAATATTTCTAAGAACTCACAGGCCTGGTAGAGAACTCACTCTGATACCATGTTGCTTTTTTTGTTTTTTTAAATGCTCGTTTAACCACGGGAAGTGCCATTGCCCTCCCAACCATAGACGAACATCTATCACCTCCCCTGAGCATCACTTATTCTCAATAAAGCAGATTGTGTGTGATTCTCCATAGTCAAGAGAGGAAGATTTAATCTTCCTATATATCTATCGGTGGTGCCCCTTCACCAAGGACACCACTCTTCCAAGATGGCCCAATTAAATTATATAAATGTCATATATGATTATATTAATATATAATTAATATTATAATTATAACCCATATAATAATTTATCTCATATAATTAACTATCAATTATTATAATATCAATAATTATATTCTCGAGATTGTCCCCGTATCACAGCAGTTGTAGGCTATGCACCTCTAAGTGGAGGTCTTAGGGTCGAAACCCCCAAGCCTCACGTTCTGTCATCCAAGCTGGGCAGTATGGTAAGGTGGATGTTTATCCCACCCCCCACTAGTTGTGACTATTTGTAGGCCCCCCATCCCAAAAAAACATATGCTTTGCCTCACTAGTGCCCACAGACCAATCTAGTAGTGTGTACCATGACAAAGGCCAAGCATAGATGTAGGGTAAATTTTGATGTCGACTCTCACTATTAGTGGCTCAATTGATGGTTTGTCTCTGTTTGTTGGCCAATAGAAATGACGGCTGGTGCTCTCAAGTCGTACAGGTGCTTCATCAAGGATGCCTTGGCTCACGACATGGAGATGAAGTGCTCCCATGTGATCTCATTGGTTCATAGATCCAATCAAAAGCGCTTACCCTAAAAATAATAATAATAATAATTTATATTCTCAATATAATTATATTATTATCACAATATTATAATAATATAATTATATTATCACACTAATTATAATATAATTATATTATCTCAACCTTTATGTTATCTAAGTCGGCCTAAAGGAATCTGACCATAGCTACAATAGTATTAACACTCCCTCTTACCTAGGGAGAAATCCTTCTCGATATTTATATTTAATGAAGCACCTCTTCATTAGGACGGCCCAAGCAAGGATCCAACTTTACCCATAAACATCAACATTTAGAACCTATTCTCAAAAGTTAAGCCTGATTTTTAAAGACCAGGTAGCAATGATCCGTCTTGGTCCTCTGAATTTTCTGTTGTTAAAAGATGAACCTATTCATCACTATTAGTTTCTAGTCTATTTTATCATAGATTACATTTGTAAGTGTTTTAATAAAATGATGGTTTATGGAGCTTTTTACCTAAAAGAGTTTTCCCCATGTATATCTTGCATAAAGTGTTACTTTATGCTTGTATGATTCTTACTATATTTATTTTATATCTTATTTATAATTATTTGTATCTTAAGATCCTAATTTATAACATAGGTTAGGTTAGGAATAATAATTTTTATAGGTTATATTAGAAGATATATAGAAGCTATTGGAAAACCTCTATATGTCAATTCCTACAAACCATGCCACAAATCTTAAGGTAAGTGTTTGATATTTATTCAAAACAAGTTTTCCTTTGAGAAAATAGGAAAATGGTTAAAACAAAAGTTCTTACTTTTCTCTATCAATTTTCAAAATGTTGAATATGGAAAATCAAGTCACCACATTCAAATAAGTATGTTCATGAAATTACTTTTACAATGATGTGTTTATTTGGAATTTATTAGTATTTCAAGGAAACCATTTACATTATTTTTTAAAAAGGATAAACTTAAGGTGTAAATTCCTTTTAAATAAATGAAACTATAATATTTGAATTTTTTTTATAATAAGCCATGTTTTCATTTCCACAATTTTTGTTATCTTATCACTAGGAAATGCATCTATGAATTTGGTGCTAAAGATAAAGACAAAAATACAAATACAAATAAACATTCGAAATGATATTTTTATTTTAATAGATTATATACAAACTTATAGAAAGGTTAAAAGACTTATTATTGGTGTAAATAATTATTCATCATGGATATTATTACACCTTACTTAAGTTTACTTAGAAAATGCATTTCATAGTAGTTTGGGTATAAGACACTTGGGTGTTTGTGCCACATTAGGATAGTGTGTGTAGGATAATTTCCACCTTTTATGGTGTTGATCTTGTTACTACTCTATCATATCCACTTATTGTGGAGTGATAATTCCACCTTCGGTGGGTGATCCACCTCATGTGGAATATTTTATTGTTTTTCCTACCTACCCTTGTTTCTTATTGAGCCACATGTCGTGTGATCACATATCCATATAGCCTTGCCTATATAAGCAGGCTCATCTACATTGTTTGTATGGGCAATCAATGAATATCTTGTAATGATCCAGTTGATCATATTTTGTATTTTAATAGAATAGAGTTTATTCCTATCATCTATTTTGTTCTCTCTTATTTTTGTTTTCCATTTCCTCTTGATCTTGGCAAAATCTAACATGGTATCAAAGCCATTAGAGTGCCATTGGTTTGCCAATTGAGAGAAATTTGGGGTTTGTATTTTGAAGCTTTCTATTGCAGGTTTTTATTGGTTGGAGCTTGTTTGGTAAAATCTGAGGTTACCATTGGATTGAGGAGGTCCAAGAAATTCATTTTTGCCTTTTGTTTCATCCAAATTGGACTTTAGAGTCCAAATCTAGAGGCATTTGAAGTTTGAAGTTGCGGCAGAAATTTTCCAAAAATTATAATTTTGTAGGCAATTTTCAAATAGCGATATCTCACTCATCCAGACTCCTTTTTTCAAGCAATTTTTTTTTGGGGGGTAGAATTTCGTGATCTGTATAGGGGTGTAGGATTTTTCTATTTTTCGGATACAGGTTTTTTGGAAATCATGAAATCCCAATTTTTACAATGTTGAAGGCTTCGTTTGGGCTCATATGGACTCCTTTTCAGAAGTCCACTATGCAATTATTTGCAAGTGCCAACATGATCTTTTTATGGGGGGTCAGTTGCTCATTTATATCTCTTGGTGAAATTTCATTCGGAGGCATCTTCATCTGTAGTATTCTACAGGGCTTTTTTGTTGGTGGCATCATTTTCATGTTTCCACTTTTGAATATTTTATCATGATGTATGCTCTTGCATGAGCAATGTTGTACTCACACTATCATAAAGTGCCACACCTCTTTGTATCTTGTCATTGTTGACTATTTGATGTAATCCTCTTGTACACATAGATTAGGAATATCTTGTGAGACTTGGTGCATGGCTCCAGCTGAGACTTAGATTGTACACATTTGTGCATGGCTCCCATGAGACTTGGATTGCACCGGTATTTCTATTATTTCTGAGTATCCAGATGATGCTCATAGCAGGTTGTCTCAATGCCTAATATTCTTTTTTATTCCAATGAGTGATTCATCGTCATCGACATGGTACCTGGTTTTGTCACACTGACATTATTGGTGCAGCATTGGCTCTCTTTCTTCCTTATGGGGAGGTATTTTGGTCATCATCATTGGACCATCTTTGCAGGAGATTTGACATTAAGGGGGGGCTTCATGGTCTCTTCTTCTATCTTATGGGGAGACATAGTTTTGTTCTTCTCATTCATCATTAAGAGCATTGTGTGCTTTCATCATCTCTCTTTTGAGGGAGGGTTTTTTCCCATTGGGTTTTTCTCTCTTTCCCTGCTTTGTGAGAGATTTCATTGCATTGGTTTGCATGCATTTGCATTTGTACGGGTACCTAACATGGCCTTGTAGCCAAGACCCATCTTACATTGCTTAGTTGCATTGTATACTTAAGTGCATTCCCCTAAGTTGCACTTAAGGGGGTGTTGGTGTAAATAATTATTCATCATGGATATTATTACACCTTACTTAAGTTTACTTAGGAAATGCATTTCATAGTAGTTTGGGTATAAGACATTTGGGTGTTTGTACCACATTGGGATAGTGTGTGTAGGAGAATTTCCACCTTTTATGGTGTTGATCTTGTTACTACTCTATCATATCCACTTATTGTGGAGTGATAATTCCACCTTCAGTGGGTGATCCACCCTATGTGGAATATTTTATTGTTTCTCCTACCTACCCACACCTATTTCCAACCTACCCTTGTTTCTTATTGAGCCACATGTCATGTTTGTGTGCTCACATATCCATATAGCCTTGCCTATATAAGCAGGCTCATCTACATTGTTTGTAAGGGTAATCACTAAATATCTTGTAATGATCTAGTTGATCATATTTTGTATCTTGATAGAATAGAGTTTATTCCTATCATCTATTTTGTTCTCTGTTATTTGTGCTTTCCATTGCCTCTAGATCTTGGCAAAATATCACACTTACAAAATATTTTTTTCTCATTGACACATGATTTTGAATATTCACAATCTATATTTAAAATTATGAGACTTTCCTTGAGTGGAAGGTTTAGTCCCAACCTTTGTCTTATAATAAAAGTCATGACCCTTCAAAAAATTATAATAAAAAATCACAACGTTTAGTAAAAAGAGTTATGACCATGTCTTAAGATAAACATGTACCCTCTTTTTTGAAACAAGAAGATATTTCTCGACTAATTAGAAATAGATTAAATTATGAGTAAGAATTGATATCTCCATTAACATATCAAACTACCATGCTGAATATGGTAGAAATTTAGAAATATTTGTGGCTTCACAACTGAAATTCCTTACTCTTGAGAAATAATTAATTTGATGGCTTTTACAAATATAATTCTATAGTGAAATATAACTTTATTAACTTTATGAATGGATATAGGGTTCATAAGTTCATGCATAGAAACTAGGAACAAGACCTATTTCAAATTGATTACATTAAAAGGATAATAAAATCAATTTGTTCAACCTCAATTATATTAGGAAGAGGGCTAAGTGCAGATTAAGTTACACTCCCTTTCAATTGAGTTGAAAATGAGCTATTGAGAGGATGTGAATTGGATGCAAGATCTAGGGTAAGAAGGTATGTGTATGAATTTGCAATTTTCACTAAGTATGCTATTTGATCTTGAAATAGAAAATTTAGAACATGTAAATGAATTGGAAGAGAATTCAAAAGTGCGCCTATGCCTAAAATTTTACCTAAAGTTGACCAGTTGATGTTGCCTAGAATTCCTTTGTTTTCTAATGATCCACTTCACAAAAAGCTAAATTTGGACTCCCAAGACTTGGAACTATGACCTTTGTGAATCTAAGGGTTTTCTAGTACCACAGTGGCACCTAGAATTCCCTTCTCTAAGATGGAAATTCCCCACACTACCTAGTCCAGTTTTTTCCATCTCAAACTTTTAGTGATGAGCTATCTCAATATGTTGTGTCTTTCAATGTTTCTCTTTATTAGAAACCAATACCTGCACATGGAAGATAAAAAGAGGGTATGTTAGGTTGATACCTCAAGTTTAGAATCAATCCTATAATTGATTTGAAATTAAAATTGGAATTATTTGATCAAAATTCTTGAATTAAACTAATTGAATATATTAAATATACCTTCAATAGGTGATGCAATTCCCCTAGGATAATTCCTCCATGTGTTCAAAATCATATGATAAATCACATAAAATCCATCATGAAACCATAATTGAAACATAATTGAAGATGCCTTGTTTTGGCTTGATGTTCCTTAGACTTAGATCTGCTCTTTTAGAAGAATAATTGATCTTCAATTCTGATTATAATATAATGATGAAATAAGAATGAAAGATGATGAAATGAATTAGGAGGGATGACTTGTATGGGATGACTTAGAATTATCAAATTTTTTCATTGTTGATAGTTTTTAATACAATAGGATAGACATATTATCCTTCAGAAAATTTAGGCAAATGAGCTTCAACCAAATCTATCCAAACATTTTAGGCCCTAATTTTTAAGGATGCGATATAATAAGATCTTAATGCTAGAAATGTATTATTTATGAAAATATATAATTTTAGATTAAAAAAAATGTGTCTTGAGATTTAAAATGGGGTAGGAATTATAATCAAAAAAATAATAAAGGATAAAGGGTAAACCTTAAAATTAAAATGGCGCAATTTTCGAGAGCAGGAGTTGACGCAAGAATAGGTTCAAGTTTGAATTTGCATGATGTTGGTTCAAAGAGCCTAGGGGATTCCCCTATGACTCGCCCCACTAAATCGGTCCCTGGTCCTTTGGATGGGGCCTCAAATGATACATGGGATGATGGTACCATTCAGAATACTGCCAATGGTAAATCTGCACTTCCGACAAATCTGGTGAGGTTGAGGGTCCCAATAATAAGATTCCTTTTGTGGAATGCAATAAGAAATGGGCCTCTCTTTTTGCAACAAAACTTAAGGAAAAGGCCATTACACCGGTACCGCATAAAGTGGACCAAGATTCTGGCACTTGCTCCATCTCTATAGTGGACTATATTGTGGATCAGAATATGGCTCAAATGCATCTAGTCTTGGTTGGAAATTTTATTGGACCACGCCCAAATATTGAGGTTGTTAGATCCTAGGTGGCTAGGAAGTGGAAAGGTAAAGGTCAAACTGATGTTGTGGCTATGGTTGGTGGCTTCTTCTCCTTTTCATTTGCCAGTGAACAAGACTTTCAATCGATTTTGGTGGGAGGTCCTTGGATGCTAGGCAAAGCCTCGCTGGCCCTTACAAAGTGGGAACCAGGTTTTAATCCCAAAGACTGGGAATCTAATGAAGCCCCTATCTGGGTCAGACTACGAGGTTTACCCATGGAATTCTGGGGAGAAGAAATATTTGCAAGCATTGCAGCTTGCTTTGGTGAGCTAATCTCAGATGAATCAATGATTGCAGCTAAAAGATGACTGGTTTATGCCAGACTATGTGTCAATGTCAAACAGTCTACAAACCTACCTTCTGAGGTAGATCTTTTCTCCAATCTTGGTAGATGGCTGTAGAAACTGGAGTATGAATCCATCCCCTTTGTGTGTTTCAGTGTCCGACTAAGCCAAAGAAAGAATGGAGGAAGAGGAATGATTTGCCACACTTGGAGAAGATGGATGCCCTAGTTACAGATCCTCCCTCAAATGTCGTAGGCATAGATACAGATGGATCTTTGCCTAGATCTGAGCCAATCATTCCTACTGGCCTTGACTCGAACCTCTCATCCTCTGAGGAGAATATTGGGGAATCCCCTATTGTGGATGCCCCATGTATTGATGTGGTTCTCCCAAATTCTTCTAGATCTGCTCAGGATATTCCCATTTAGTTGATTATTGATATGGATAGCTCTATTGAGTTGAAACCCCTAACCTCCCCCTTGCCGGAATCATCTCTTGAGGACTCTACTCCTTTTATTGAGGTCAAAACCAAAAAACAGAAGAAGGAACTCCCCTATTGGCCAAAACACTCTGATCTCAGCGGGGTCTTAACCAGAAATAGACAAAAAGTGGACTGTGGGTCAGAATCAAGGGGAGTGGGGAGACCACCCAATACAATTAGTAGAAATAGGCAAAGTTGGGTTGCCATTGGAGATAGAGCCCAGAGAACGTTACTAGAAATGGGGATGGGATCCCCCTCTCATGCTAAATGAAAGTCATCTCATGGAATATAAGGGGTTTAAATCACCCCCACAAGCATGACCTTCTATCCAATTTGGTCAGAGATCATAAACCTGATATTTGCCTTGTCCAAAAAATGAAAATGTTTGGTAGTAAAGTGGAAAAAATTAAACTGGTGATCTTTGGAGATTGTGGTGTTCACTATGTGGATGCAGATGGTGCTCCAGGAGGTATTGACACCCTTTGGAATATGAGACTTCTATGTGGTAAGGTGGTTCTCTCTTCTCCTAATCACATTGCTACTAGATTCTTTAATCTTAAAGATGGATCCTCATGGGTTATTTCCAACATCTATGCTCCTAATGGGAGATATGCTAGGAAATCCCCATGGTCTTCCATTTGCCATGCTAGATCGGTCTTCCATTTTCCATGCTAGATCACTCTTCCCTAATGAGAAATGGGTTCTTCTAGGTGATTTCAATGCCCCTCTCTTTAATTTGGAGAAATCTGGGGGTATACCTATCTCTATTGATAGTAGACAAGACTTGGCTGACATGATCAACTCTTTGAGCATTTTGGATCTGGATCTTATTGATGCCAACTTCACCTGGTCCAACAGACGCATTATGGAGGATCTTATTCAGGTTAAGCTTGATAGGGGACTTGTCTCTCCTGATTGTCTTCAGATGGCTTCATGTTGTCTCAATGCCTTGGCTTGTGTTGGATCTGATCACTTCCCCATCTGTCTTTCAGTTACTCTGTTGTCAGGCAAAAAGGTGTACCCCTTTAGATTTGAGAAAATATGGTTGATGGCCCCTGAAATCCAAGATAAATTTATGGAGTGGTGAAATATTGATATCCAAGGCACGGCTATGTTTTGTATAGCCAAGAAGCTTTCGAAAGTCAAGTCTAATATTCAATGTTGGAACAAATCCACCTTTGGCAATATCTTCAAAGCTAAAGAGAAGCTCAAACTAGATCTTGAGGAGGTTCAAAATCATATTCAAGTTTATGGGTTTGATAAAGATGTCTCGAATAAATAAATTGATATTTTAACTAAATTACATGACGTTATTTCCAAAGAAGAGGAATTTTGGAAGCAGAGATCTAGAGCTTTATGGCTTAAAAGTAGTGACAAAAACACTAAGTTCTTTCATATGATGACTCTTAAGCATAGGGCTTCTAATAGAATAAACAAAATTCAGAACAGACAGAGATGGGTTGATAAGCATGATGAGGTTGGCTAGGAAGCCATCAAATTTTTCTCTAATATCCTTTTTGTGGATGGCCCTCTTGATCCTCTAGCCCAGTTTGAAATCTTGCAAGAGGTTCTCTCCATCATTTCTTAGGACATTAACTTGGAGCTTACCAAAATTCCCTCTCCTGATAAAGTTTGCAATGCGGTCTTCTCTTTTGAAGGTAACAAGGTCCCCGACCCTAATGGTTTCCCTCTTTTTTTCTTTCAGAATTTTGGGCAGATTATTTTCTCTGATGTGGTCACTGCAGCTCAAGAATTTTTTGGATCTCGCTCTCTCCTAAAGGAGTTGAGCTCCACCTTTATAGTCTTCATCCCTAAGAAACCTAACGCCTTCTCTTTTTAAGATTTTAGACCTATTAGCCTTTGCAATTCTCTTTATTAAATCTTCACCAAGACTCTAGTGCTCAAGGTTAAGATTTTCATCCCCTCTTTAATTTCTAAACATCAAAATGGGTTTGTCCCTGGGAGGCAGATCCTGGATTCTGTTATTGCGGTGCATGAGAATATCCACTCCCTTTCTATCAATAAAAAACCTATTTTTTCTTTCTTCTGAAATTGGACCTATAGAAAGATTTTGATAGAGTCAACTGGATCTTTCTCCTCTGAATCCTTAGGGATTTTGGATTCAGAGATAACTTCATCCAAATCATTGAGCAATGTGTTTCCACCCCAAAATTTTCTATGTTGATTAATGTATCTGCCTCTAGTTTCTTCTCTACGTCTAGGGGCATAAGACAAGGGGATCCTCTATCTCCTTTCGTTTTCATTCTGAAAAGTGAAGCTCTCAGTAAAATTATTTAGAGGGAAGTCAGAAATGGTAATATTTTGGGCTTATGACCCTCCTCTTAGGCCTCCACATCCTCTCACCAACAATTTCTCAATGATACTCTATTGATGGGGGAAGGCTTGGTTAAAGAAGCTAAGAATGTAAAAAGGACTCTGAATATCTATGAACATGGTTTGATGCAAAAAATTAGCCTGGCTGAAAGCTCCATTTTCTTCTTTAATACCCCTGAACATAGGAAATTGAAGATTGGCTTGATTATTGGTTGTAAAGTTGGAACTTTGCTCAACTCCTATTTAGGTCTTCCTCTCTACCATGGTCTGGCTCCAGACTCCTTTTGGTTGAATCTTATAGACAAATTCCAGAACAAGTTGGCTAGGTGGAAAGGCACTTTGTTAAGCCAAGCTATTAAACTCCAGCTGCTCAAAGCCTCACTTTAGAGCCTCCCATTTTATGCTATGAGTTTATTCAAAATCCTAGACAAAATTGCTAATAAACTGGAAAGAATTCAAAAAAAAATATTGTGGACTAGAACTGAATCTAAGAATAGATTAAATCTTGTGGCTTGGAATCAGGTTTGCCTTCTCAAATCCATGGGGGATTGAACATCTCAAATTTGACATAATTCAATAAAGCCCTGATGGCCAAGAAGCTATGGAGATGTCTAAAAGAGAACAATGAATGGATTGACATATTCAAACATAAATACCACATTCCGGATATCCAAAACACTCTGGAGACTTATGATCTTCCCAATGCAATTTCTGATTTATGGAGCAATTTCTTTGGCTCCTCCAAAGTTATCTTGCATGGTTGCAGATGGATGCTAGGAAATGGTACCAAAATCAGATTTTGGGATGACTGGTGGACTGGTGATGTTCCCCTATCAGACTTTGTTTGGGCTCCGCCCTTGAAAGAATTATGTCTCAGAAAAAAATGGCATTTGGGTTGCTGATTATTTTAGAGATGGAGTCTGGTTGGACCTCAATTCTGTGGATAGTGCTCTGTTACCTATGCAACCCTAATTGAATTGTATTCACATCCCCCGTTCTCAATGGGAGGATGAAGTATTTTGGAATTTCTCTTCTTCTGGGAAGTTCAAGGTTGCTTATGCTTGTAAGTTCATCTCTAGAAGCTTCTCCCCCCACCCTTTTGGGCTGGTATTTGGAGCAAGCACTTAAATCCTAAAATTAATAGTTTTTTCTAGTTGTTTATGCAGCGTAAGATCTTTAGCATTGATAATCTTTGCAGAAGAGGTATTCCTCTTACCAATAGACGTTTTATTTGTAAAGAGGCGGAGAAAAATGCTGGCCATTTCCTACTTCATTGCGCCTTTGCCAAGGATATCTGAAATCACTTCATTAACATCCGGAACATTGATTGGGTCTTCGCAAATACTATCCATAGAATGTGGTTTGAATGGAAATTCCCCTCTAATAATCAGGCTTTAGGAGTTCTCTAGAATTTATCTCTTTTGCATATTGTCTAGGGCATCTGGAAAGAAAGAAACAATAGAGTCTTTAGGGATTTGGAAACTCCTATGTTTGTTGTGGCTACTAAAATTTGCATTGCTACCAAGGAGAATTTTCTATACTCCTACCCTAGCAGAGAGAATGACCATCCCCTCCTTACTCTCCAAGAGGATTGGGATACTATCAATTGGTGGCAAATTGACTGGAATATTGCCATTCTAGTGTGTAGACAAAATGTTCTTTGGCATCCTCCCCCTATGGGTTGGATCAAAATCAATGTGGATGGGGTGGCTAAAGGGAATCCTAGGTTAGCCAGGTGTGGGGGAGTGGCTAGGAATCATTTAGGTCTACTGGTTTCTGCGGTGGCGCTCCCTCTGGGCACCCAGTCTAACCACTATACGAAAGCCAGCGCTACTCACATTAGGTTACACATGGCTAAAAGAGAAGGCTTTAGAAAAGTCTAGTTGGAGTCTGACTCACTAAACACTATCAACTGTCTAAGTGGACGCACAAATCCTAGCTGGACGATAGCTAATCTAATCAAGGATTGCCGAGATATAATAAATGAGCTGACAGATTTCAAAATCTTGCACGTATACCAGGAAAGCAACAAAGCGACGGATCTACTAGCCAATCTGGCGGTGGGATACGTGGCGACTAAATAGTGGAGTAGTAGGGATTCATTCCCCAAAAATTAGTGTGAGCTAGCTCATGATGATTACACCCACCTACATTAATCAATGATCTTTCATCATGATTTGATAGAGTTTATGGAAAAATGACTCATTTTTGTTTTCCCTAACTAAAGATCTAGAAACTTCTCTGGTGCTTGGATTTTTTTTCTTATTATGTGGCCCATTTTTTGCTACTGTTTGGAGACTTTTCTAGTGTGGCCAATTTTTTGGTACTATTTGGAGACTTTTCTGGTGTGGCCCATTTCCTGTGACTGTTCGAAGCCTTCTTTGGTGTGGCCCATTTTCTGCTATTTGGTGACCAGGAGCATAATGGGTTGGGACAAGAACAAGCAAGAACTATCTACTTGTGAGAAATGGAAGAAAAATAAGGATGTGTGGTAGGAAGTCGTTGATGGGGGAATCATCCCCTTCTTGATTGACTTCATGGCCCTTCTCCTCTGCTCATGGAGGCCTTTGTCAATGGGTGGAAAAAAGGGAGCCTGAGGGCTTATGACGTTGAGTATCAGATTGATGAAACCCTGGTGGTGACGATCTCTGGTCTGGCGATGACTAGCAAAAGATTTTATAGGGATAGGAAAACTGGGGATGAGGACTTGACGAGTTTCTTTGACAAAGACAAGGAATGCTCTAGAGTTACCAAGATGGCTGATGGCGGCTACAACGGGAAAGATCTTATGGCTCCCTAGACACACATGGTTGAGTTCATCATGAGGTATATTACACTCGATGGCGATATGCTAGCATCTTTTCCTATTATTTTACCATTTTGAATCATTTAAGGCATGGTAAAATCATTTATGTTCCTTTCTATTTGGCCTCCTCTTTAGAAAATAGCCTGGAAAAATATTTGGAGAATCCAAACAACCCTGTTCTCCACGAAGGACTTATTGTGCTCATCATAGAGTATGCTAAGTCCCTTGAAGTTGTGCCCTCTCTAACTGAGACTGGCCAACAGACTAATATCCAGGATGTCTCTAACTCAGAAATGGAATTAGAGGATAGTGGGGGTGCCATTCCTCTTGATGACCTTGATTATAAACCCGTGGAAGAAGGGGAGATGATGGTCACCTCTAGGACATTAAGCAATAAGAATCCTCCTAGATGGGCGGCCAGCAAATACAAAACCACTAGCAAACTAATTTCTAAGGTCGAGCCCCTCTCTAAAAAGAAGAAGCTGGCAGCTAAGGACTATGTTCTGAAGAATTCGGATTAGGAAATTAAATTGGACATCCCTATCAACATCCTGAAAGAAAAATAGGGTACCATGGCCAAAGAAAAGAACAGTGGGATACAAAGGACTGGCAATCTAATGAACCTAGTTATGGAAGCTACCAGAAGCTAGGAGTGTTGTTGGAAGTGGGTGGAGTGAAAAATTGATACCCTCAAAGTGGGGGTTAAAGAGATTATTGATATCTTCACTACTTCCCCTGAGCCCAGCAAATTTGAGAAACTCATGATTATGACCCAAAAGCTCTCCCAGGGCATCGAGGTGATGAAATGCAACCATGAACAAAGAATTGAAAAGGTGGAATAGTCTATGGCGGAGATAAAGAAAAACCTCAAGAACCTGGTTGACATAAGTAAAGAAGCCATGAACAACAGTATAAAGGGGCTTGAAAAGATCAAGGCCATGGTTGTTGATTACAGATCCTATCACAATGAACCGGTGAAAGATCTTGAAGGGGAAGATATGAGTGCTGGAGACAACAAAACCACTGGTCCTAGTTCTAGAACCAGAAGCAGGAGTAGCAACAAGGGTACCTCCAGATTCATTATGGAGGAGCTAGAGGAAATCAACAAGATTTCCATCTAGAAGAACAAGGATCTGGTGCTCTCTCTTAATTGAGAGTTTTTCTTTTATTTTGTCTTGTTTGTCTGAGTCTCTTTTTCTTTTGTGACTATTCGGGGGTGTTCCCCTTTTTTAATGTTGGTTCATGTATGTTTGGCTGATGACCGGATTTTGTAAATCTTTTGGTTTCAGGTCCATGTAAAAGTCGTTTATCTTCATCAAAAACCTTAAAATCACAATCGAAATAGTAAAGTGTTGATGTAATAAAGTGAAATAGGACTCATAATATTAAATTAAATATTAATTTAAATCAATAATAGTCATGCAACACATAAAAGAATGCGAAATACTCATAGGAATGATAATTGTGGTCATGTGATGATCTTTAGATAATTATCCCAAGTGTTGATGCAATAACATGACAAACATAATATAATCTTTCATTAAATCATACTTGAATATAGGTTTTGTAGCTTGCTATTCAATGAGCTTAGATCTGAAATGCTTGAATGTTCTTTGAATCAGCTAGAATTGTAACTTGGAATATATTAGACCTTATGGATGATAAAAGATTTCAACAAGGCATTTTTTTGTTAGGACCACAAAAAAATAGTCAAGTACAAAAATCAAGACCAAAATTCAAATTGTGAAGGCAAACACTAACAATGGTTGCAATTTCTAATAATTTTGTAAGGACAAGTGTGTTGGGTCCCCTAGTCCCGCAAAATTGGGACCTCTGAAAGGGATTTATGAGTGTTGCAGTTTGTGATGTTAAATCAAGTTCTAAATTGAGTATTTGACAATTGTTAAATTTTAGGATGAATAATAAAGATTTGATGCTTAATAATGGAGTCTTCTCCTAGGTTAAGAATACTTAGTTTGGTACCCCATTTGCAAAACCTTCAACAAGTGTTGTGTCTTATAGACCATTCATTATAGAGTCCCTTTAGCTCATCAATTGATAAATAGGAGATATTTTCCACAAGTCAAAATAATAATATTGCTACCATGATTCAATTGTGTAATTTTTGAGTCAAACTCATTGAGCAATTTAAGCACACTTCAGTTAGAGTAGAACTTGGATGGGTGATTGCACATGGAGACCCAATGTTTCACCTCTATAAGCATCACCTAGATGCAATGAGTGCTAATTACCATTTATTCTCATGAGATATGGGTCCTTGTGAATCAACTCATGAAATATGGGTCAATAAGTTTGACTCAAAAACTAGTTAAACCTTGATAGCAATATCATAATTTGACTTGATGTAGAAAATGTTTTCTACTTATATTTGTTTTGCAAAAATAAACCTCAAAGCATATAACAATACCCTAATGATAATAAAACATCAAAATACTCTAAAAAATAATCATAATGTAAATGCCAAGATGCCATTATCTTCATGCAACAAATATCAATAAATTACATATAAAAAATAACAATATTTAATTATATATTATATAATTTAAAATAGAAAAAATCTTATTAAAAAAATATATAAATTTAATAAAATTTAATTAATTTAATAATATAAACAATGATTATTAACTATGAACCAGGCAATAACTGCATATCAGTTATTAGTCAAAATAGCCAAAATCTCCGTAACTCCGTTGCAATCCTTTGATTTTTCGTTGAAAGGTACACTTTAACCTACCACACAAGGATACATGGGCTCGGCTTTGTTCTTGAAACTTCACAATATGTGGCTCTTCCGTTTTTTCTGTACTTTGGTATCGCTTGCTGCACTATCTTTATATTCGAATAAACGAAGAACATTCGGTATTCGAATAACCAGAGAGCTTTCTTATATTATGTCAGAGGCGTGAAAAGGAAAAATACGAAAAAGGAATGGAAATTTTGCAATACAGAAAAAGGTAAATCTGTACCATTTTGCAAGCTGGATTTAGTCATTTCATTGTACGTATTCTTAGGTGTAATTCTATTTCAATTTTGGTTTCTATGGAAAGCCCAAACTTTTCTTTTGGATTTTTATATATGTTGCTCATTTTGTTTTAAGTGCGAACAGCGAATCAAAGTCGAGATGGAGCTCGAGAGTGGAAGGCTTGAGCGTTTTCCTTGTGTTTTGTCTCCTCCCCGCCTCGCTTATTGCCCAAGCCCACACAAATTTTATCTTCAACCAATTCAATGCGTCGACCCTCGAATTGTATGGTAATGCTTCTTTCCATTCCGAGGCCATCTCCCTTAATGGTCGATTCGAATTCAGTATGGGCCGAGCTTTCTATCGACATCCTGTGCGTATGAAAGATTCCGGCTCTCTGAATTCTACTTTCTCTTTCAGCACAACTTTTGTGTTCAGCATTGTTCCTTCTTTATCTTCACAATCTGGGTTCGGACTGGCGTTTATCATGACGCCCTACAAATCTCCGAAGGGATTTTTACCAGGTCAGTACCTTGGCTTGATTAGCAATTTATCAGTTATGGGAAAGGCCTCTAGTCATCTGTTTGCAGTTGAGTTCGACACATCAAAGAACTCTGAATTTGCGGATATCGACGACAATCATGTTGGTGTGGATCTCAACAACCTCATATCTGTAGAGTCTAAGCCTGCGGGCTACTGGATTAACAACAGTCAGTTCCAGGAATTAGATCTCAAAAGCGGACAGAATGTTCAGGCTTGGATTGATTATGACAATCTTCACAAGGAGCTCAAAGTCAGCATTGCGGAGGGTGGTCTTGATCGCCCACAGAAACCGCTGTTATACATGAAAAATATATCACTCATCAACATTCTACAAGAAGAAATGTACGTTGGTTTCTCAGCAGCTACGGGAATGATTTATGAAGAGAATTACATCCTTGCCTGGAGTTTTTCTACAAACGGAATCTCCCCGTACCTGAATACATCTAATCTTCCATCCTTTGTACACAGAAAATCCAAGAGCTTAAACTCCAGACTGATAGTTGGCATTAGCTCAGCTTGCGGTGTCCTTCTCCTGGTGGTGGTGGGAGCATCATTTGTGCGGCTGAAGAGAAAGCAGTACAAACAAGCTATCGAAGAATGGGAGATGGAGTATTGGCCTCACAGGTTTAAGTACAAAGACGTAAATATTGCAACCAAGGGCTTCCAAGAGGAAGAACTTTTAGGATCCGGAGGCTTCAGTCGGGTATACAGAGGAGTTCTTCCCAGAAACAGCCTTCAAGTAGCGGTGAAATGCATTCTTAGAGAAACCGATGATGGAGTGAAGGAATTCTTAGCAGAAATCTCTAGTCTTGGTCGCCTTCAACATCGAAATCTTGTGCAGATCAGAGGCTTCTGCAGGCGAGAAAAGCAGCTATTCATTGTGTATGACTACATGCCAAATGGAAGTCTGGACAAGATGATATTTGGAAACCCAAAGAAGATGCTTGACTGGGATCACAGGTACAGAATCCTCAGAGATGTCGCTGCAGGTTTGTTGTATCTTCACGAAGAGTGGGAACAATGCGTAGTGCACAGAGACATTAAGTCCAGCAATGTTTTGCTGGACTCAGAGCTGAATGGAAAGCTGGGAGATTTTGGGCTTGCTCGTCTGTACGAGCATAACGAAAACTCACACACTACTCATGTGGTTGGAACACTGGGGTACATCGCACCGGAGTTCGTTGAGACAGGAAAGGCCAGCCCCGCCACAGATGTGTTCAGTTTTGGTATTCTTATGTTGGAGGTTGCATGCGGAAGGAGACCTGTGGATTTATCCCTCCAGTCTGAAAAAATAGTCATGGTGGACTGGGTGAGAGAGCTCCATAGCACAAGCAGTCTGATGGATGCAGCCGACCCAAAACTTGGTGGGCAATATGTTGAAAGTGAGATGGAGAGAATGCTGAAACTAGGGCTGATCTGTTCCAATCCTCAGCCAGAAGGCAGGCTTGGCATGAGACAAGTCCTCCAAATACTTGAAGAAGAAGCTCCACTACCAGGTTTTGTCTCTCCGTTTTATTTGGATGAGAGCCCAGTCAGCAGTTCTTGGAAATCTCTTCCATATTCCAGTCGAGGTACAGACGCTTCCATTTCTATGTCAAACTCTCTTTCTGGTGGTGTCACTGCATAAGATCGATCTGTGTGTGGCTTCTTGGTGCTATTGTAACCATATTGTTAGTTTGGAATACTGACGGATCCAAGTATTTGCACAGCACCCGTAATTACTGTTCAGTAAGCTTTTAACGTTCGCATTTATTTAATTAGAATTTCTTACTTGTATAGCAGTTCTCGGTTCAGTATATCAGTAAAATGTCATATATTTAATATCATTAATAAGTTTAGGTTCAACGAAGTAGATCATTTATCTTTTTATTCACGTTGAAAATAATGTGTGTAAAAATCAACATTTTCTTTTATCTGTTTTCTAAATTATACATTAAACATTATTAAATAAAATTTTAATTTTATTAATTACTATATTATTATATAGAAAGAATAGTGATTTTATATTAATGTACATATTATTTCATTAAATTAATCAATGATCAAATAGAATTAAAAAATCAAACAGCAATCTTGCATTATTCACTTGATTTTATATTATAAATAATTGTCAAAATGTCATATACCTTTCTTTCTCACTGATTTATGTTGAAAATAGAAAGTGTTGATACCAAACTTTTCTTTAATTTTTTATAAACTACATATCTTATGCAATTAAGTCTTTGATTCAAATTTCAACTATAGTAATGGATTGGATGATATGAGTAAAATGAATTATATGAACCAATTTTGAATTGTAGTAATGGTTTGTATGATATGAGAACTATTATATATAACACCATACTAATCATTTTCTATAATGAGTAGGAAAAATAGATTAATATGAAAATAAATTATTATGCATTTACTAATATAAAGCATTAAATAAATAAAGTGAGTTACATCAATAATGACATTTTTATGTATCAAATTAAATATATAAATGGAGTCTTGAAGATATTATAAATGTCGAATATAAATCAATAGGAACATCAATTACAATAGGAGAAAAATTGAAAAAAATTGATAGTGTGGATGATATAAATCTAACATTTCATAAAGGATTGATTAGACATTTGATGTATTTGATATCTAGAAGGCTTGACATAATGTATGTTGTGAATTTAAACTTGAAATTCATGGAAACACCAAGTGGTATACATCTACAACAAAAAATAGAATCTTACGATATTTCAATGGAACAATAAATTGACAACATTTAATAAGCTACACCTAAAAAATTTATTTGGTTAGGTATATTGAAAGCAATTGAACATGTTAAATTGATGACATGAAGACCAATTATAAAATATTTTACATTTTAAATTTGGAGTACTTTTTTAGCATCATATGAATAATACATTTTGACATTATCAGCAAAAAATCAAATATATTACTACAACTGCAATAACATAACAACGAATCTAAATAAAATATATTATTAAAATTAAATAAATTAAAATATTTTATAATCAATAAAAATCCATATAAATTTATTCTCTAACCTTCTCTAATTATATGTATCTAGAATATTTTATTTATATACATATATTGAATTCATAATTTTTATAACAAATTCTATTATATTAAAATAGAACAATAGATTTAAAAACATTTTCATAATAGAACACGCAAAATTTACACTCAAAAGTATTTATTTATCCTCACTTAAATATTTAGTTTCTTTTCTATTTTCAAATAGTTCATTTTCAATTTGACTAGTTAAAATCATTTACTTCACTTGACTTTTGATATAAATATTAAACTCTCCTTCTCCAATAGATTAAACTCCTATCCTTCTCATATTCAACCTAATGTCATCTACTTCCCATTACAACAATAAATCTTGTTGACTTACATCTTTGACTTCATCTGATGGCTGAAAAGCATTATCCATGTAACTAAGGACAACTTTGACTTGAAAAGGCTTTTCACCTTGATATTTAGAATATAATAATTCATAGTCTAACCATTATTCTCATTCTTGGATTCTTGCTCATCCTTCCCACATTGCAAGCCCACCCAACATTTATGTTCAACTAATTCAACCCACCTAACAACTAAGTGTGATAGATGCAGCAGATCTAAACATTGGCATGTGTTGGCACTGATATTTAGAATGTGCATATATTTGGGACTTCTTTGTTGTAATATCCAAACATAAGCGAGGCTTGCCATTAGACAATTTGACACATTTCCATATTTTTTCTTTTAAATAACTTTCCAAATTAATGAGTGTAAGAACTTCAAATTCACCATCATGTATGTATCTTAAATTTTTCATAAATTAATTAAATAAATCATTATATTTAATAAATTATCTTTATTGTTTATCATTAATTAATTGTTTATCACTAAGGTTAATCAATTATATTAAATGAATTATTAAAATAAATAGAGTAATTGTTATCTATTAATTTATTAAATTGATTCTATCTTTGGGGTGTAGATTGGTTGGTTGAGCTGTTGAAAGACATGAACAACCGATGCAGGTTCAAGCTTCATCCTGGCCGAAAGGGCCAATTTACCTAGTCGTGTCGAGGTGGGGTATGTGAGTTCAACACACAACCCAGAGGATTGGTCTCACCTTGGTTGGATAGACTCAGTAACAAGGTCGCAAGTGAGTCACGGGGACATCTTTAAGATTAAAAAAAATTATGAAATTGATTCTATTAAGAGTAGTGAACAAAGTGATTATTAGATGTCCTACCTATGCTAATAGTTTGAATATAATGTTGTAGTGCCTATTGTGTAGGGGTAGCACCAATGACAAAGAAGGGAGGTTCATCAATACTCTATTAAGGTAATTCAATTGTTGAAATTCTACATCACGATGTGATGTGTTAGATGGATTTTTAAAGTTGTGATTTTATTGTCTCTTAAAATTTTGGAGTTAAGTTAGTTTAAATTGCTATATTAATTATTTTGGAATCTAGTGTTTGAATGAAAGATTCCTAATTGTTGTTGGTTGTTTATGCATATTTTTAATTGTATTAAAAATTCTTTAATTTGTATATATTTGTATTATTCATTTGGTTTCAAGGAGCTTAGGTATGTACCTAAGGGTTAAGCATGCTTTGGAATTTTACAATTGGTATTTAAGCCCGTTTTAATGACTTTTTATGTTGGTGATGAAGATTGAGAATTAAGAGATAAAATGGGTGATTTGACATTATCCCATTTCACCCTCTAGAGTTTGTTGAGGTTGGTTTGGGATGGTAACCACCAACCATGACTCACCCATTTTGGTGGACACATGGAATTTTCTTGAGAGGGAGAATCTCTCAAATTTTAGGACTTATTAAGAAGATAAGAATGCTTAGGAAAGTGTCACCTTCATATTAAAGGATTTTAATGGTTATTTTCTATTTGTTTTCTTTGTGTAGGTATGGAAAGGGGTCCTTACATCTGTTTACTCTTTCATTTTTTAATTTCTATCTTCTTACTTGAATATATGCTACTTTTGATTTATTAAATTTTCATTTGGAGGATAGAGGAGAGAAATTTCATGGATTTGAAGAGGGAAGAAGTAAAAAGAAGTCAAGGGAATTTTAACATGGAATATGAAGGATTTCGCCCCTAAAATTAATGTAGAAAGGTTAGTTTTCCTAACTCTTATGTTAATATAATACTCAAATTTCAAGAAATATGTGAATACTAAAATAACATTGTGTCGATGAAAAACATGGTGATAACCCACTATTACATAAAAAGGTCTAAAATATTTAAATATATCATATAATTTAAGAGAGAAATTTATTAAACTACATTCATATATGAGATTTTTTTTCCAAAGAATCTTAATTCCCATTTGGCCTCTTCTCCATATGGGTATCAACTCAATTTAGAAAAGAAAATTTAATATTAACTATATTTTCTTTATTGGTTTTGACTTTTTATCAGACTAAATTTAAATATTGTGAGTTAAATTTTTATAATCTTTAATACATTAAAAACATGATAGGTTTGTGAAATATTTGGAGGGAATCATACAAATAAATAACTCTTTTCATATTTTAAAAAAATTATATTTTGTATGATTTAGATGGTTGAAAATTTGTGCTTAATGATTTCAAAATTGTACAGTTCAGAAAATAAATTTTTTTCTTTACTCAAATTTATGTTAATATATTATAAAAATCATTATTAATATTTTTAATTTCCATAAATATAACATTTTTATAATAACTTTTAATATATATTTTAATTTTTATTGAGTTATAATTTGATATTTGATAAATAGGAAGTATTTTCCACAACAAGTCAAGCTATGATATTGCTATCAGGGTTTATAAGGCACAACACTTGCTGAAGGTTTTGCAAATGGGGTTGCATGCTAAGTGGGTTTAACCTTGGAGGGAACTTCATGGTTAAGTGCACTTGAGTTGGAGTAGTACTAGGATGGGTGACCTCCCGGGAAGTCCCAGTGCTTCACCCCTGTGAGCATCACCTAGATGCAATGAGTGCTGAGTGGACCATTCATTCTTATGAGAGATGGGATCTTGTGACCACTACTTGTGAAACATGGGTCAATGAGTTTGACTCAAAAACTACATAGTTGAACCTTGATAGCAATATCATAGTTTGACTTGCTGTGGAAAATACCTCCTACTTATCAATTGATGAGCTAAAGGGGCTCTATAATGAATGGTTCATAAGGAACAACACTTGCTGAAGGTTTTGCAAAAGGGGTTGCAAGCTAAGTGGGTTTAACCTTGGAGGGAACTCTATGGTTCAATGTGCTTGAGATGGAGTAGTACTAGGATGGGTGACCTCCCTGGAAGTCCTATTGCTTCACCCCTATGAGCATCACCTAGATGCAATGAGTGCTAAGTGGACCATTCATTCTCATTGAGAGATGGGTTCTTGTGAACCACTACTCATGAAACATGGGTCAATGAGTTTGACTTAGAAACTACATAGTTGAACCCTAATAGCAATATCATAGTTTGACTTGTTGTCGAAAATACCTCCTACTTATCAATTGATGAGCTAAAGGGGCTCTATAATGAATGGTTCATAAGGGAGAGCACTTGCTAAAGGTTTGCAAATGGTGTTGCAAGCTAAGTGGGTTTAACCTTGGAGGGAACTACGTGGTTAAGTGTGCTTGAGCTAGAGTAGTATTGGGATGGGTGACCTCTCGAGAAGTCCTAGTGCTTTACCCCTGTGAGCATCACCTAGATGGAATGAGTGGTAAGTGGACCATTCATTCTCATGAGAGATGAGTTCTTGTGAACCACTACTCGTGAAACATGGGTCAATGAGTTTGACTCAAAAAATACGTTGTTTGAACCCTAATAGCAATATCATAGTTTGACTTGTTGTGGAAAATACCTCCTACTTATCAATTGATGAGCTAAAGGGGCTCTATAATGAATGGTTCATAAGGCACAACACTTGCTGATGGTTTTGCAAATGGAGTTGCAAGCTAAGTGGGTTTAACCTTGGAGGGAACTTCGTGGTTAAGCATGCTTGAGCTGGAGTAGTACTGGGGTGGGTGACCTCCCGGGAAGTCCCAGTGCTTCACCCCTGTGAGCATCACCTAGATGCAATGAGTGCTAAGTGGACCATTCATTCTCATGAGAGATGGGTTCTTGTGAACCACTACTCATGAAACATAGGTCAATGGGTTTGACTCAAAAACTACACAGTTGAACCCTAATAGCAATATCATAATCTGATATTTATTAATATTTGAAAAAATTATTAAAAAAAAATTAATTAATTTAATATTGTAACCAATAAGTACTAACTAGTTGCTCAACTTTATGTTATAATCAAGCTCCGCTGAAACCATTTTCATCCTTTCGTGGAAAGGTAGCCTTTTAACTTATTGAGCTTTCTTATATTATGCTAAAGGCGTGAGAAGGGATAACACGCAGAAGCAATGGAAACTTTGTTATACGCTAAAAGGTAAATCTCCACCATTTCTAAGCTCGGTTTTTTTAAATTTATTTTCCCATTCTCAGCTGTGTTTCTATTTCAACCTTGGCTCCTACAGAAAGATTTATTTCAACCTGTTGTCCATCTGCTTTGAGTTTTTCTTTTGGATTTTGATATATTGTTGCTCATTGTGTTCAAACAGGATATCGAAGTCAAACCAATGCTCGACAGTGGAAGGCTTAAGCCTAGTTCTTCTACTTTTACTCCCCCCCGTCTCACTTATTGGCCAAGCCCACACAAATTTTATATTCAACCAATTCAATGTGTCGACCCTTGAATTGTATGGGAATGCTTCAGTGCAGTCGAAGGCCATCTCCCTGAATGGTCGATTCCAATTCAGTGTGGGCCGAGCTTTCTATCGACATCCTGTGCGCATGAAAGATCGCGGCTCTCTGAATTCTACTTTCTCTTTCAGCACAACTTTTGTGTTTAGCATTGATCCTTCTTCAGCTTTAGACTCTGGGTTTGGACTGGCGTTTATGATGACGCCCCACAGATCTATAGAGGGATTCCTACCAGGTCCATATCTTGGCCTGATTAGCAATTTATCAACTATGGGAGAGGCCTCTAATCATCTGTTCGCAGTCGAGTTCGACACATCAAAGAACTTGGAATTTCAGGACATCAACAACAATCACGTTGGTGTGGATCTCGACGACCTCATATCTGTAGACTCTAAGGCTGCGGGCTACTGGATTAACAGCAGCCGATTCCAGGAATTGGATCTCAAAAGCAGACAGAATATTCAAGCTTGGGTTGATTATGACAATATTCATAAGGAGCTCAAAGTCACCATTGCGGAGGCTGGTCTAGATCGTCCACAGAAACCACTGTTGTATATGAAAAATATGTCCCTATCCAACATTCTAGAAGAAGAAATGTACGTTGGTTTCTCAGCAGCTACGAGAATCCTTTCTGAAGAGAATTACATCCTGGCCTGGAGCTTTACTACAAACGGAACCGCTAAGCCCCTGAATATATCTAATCTTCCATCATTTATACACAGAAAATCCAAGAGCTCAAACTCCAAAATGATAGCTGGTATTAGCACAGCTTGCATCGTCCTCATCGTCCTGGTGGTGGCAGGATCACTTGTGTGGTTGAAAAGAAACCAGTACATAGATCTTATCGAAGAATGGGAGACGGAGTACTGGCCTCACAGGTTTAAGTACAAAGACCTACATATTGCAACCAAGGGCTTCCGAGACGAACGGCTTTTGGGATCCGGAGGCTTCGGTCGGGTGTACAGAGGAGTCCTTCCCGCAAACGGCCTCCAAGTAGCTGTGAAATGTATCCGTAGAGAAACCGATGATGGGGTGAAGGAATATATAGCTGAAATCTCTAGTCTTGGTCGCCTTCAACATCGAAATCTTGTGCAGATCAGAGGCTTCTGCAGGCGGGGAAAGCAGCTATTCATAGTTTATAACTACATGCCAAATGGGAGCCTGGACAAGATGATATTTGGAAACCCAAAGAAGGTTCTTGAATGGAGTCACAGGTACAGAGTCCTCAGAGATGTCGCTGCAGTTTTGTTGTATCTTCACGAAGAGTGGGAGCAATGCATAGTGCACAGAGACATTAAGTCCAGTAATGTTTTGCTAGATTCGGAGCTTAATGGGAAGTTAGGGGATTTTGGACTTGCCCGTCTGTACGAGCGCAACAAAAACTCACACACTACTCGTGTGGTTGGAACGCTGGGGTACATCGCACCGGAGCTTGTACATACAGGAAAGGCCAGCCCTGCCACAGATGTGTTCAGCTTTGGTATTTTAATGTTGGAGGTTGCATGCGGAAGGAGACCTGTCGATCCCTCTCTCCAACCTGCCGAAGTAATTATGGTGAAGTGGGTAAGAGAGCTTCATGTCAATGGCAGTCTCATGGATGCAGCAGACCCGAATCTTGGTGGGCAATATGTTGAAGGTGAGATGGAGAGAGTGCTCAAATTGGGGCTGCTCTGTTCTAATCGTCAGCCAGAAGGTAGGCTTGGAATGAGACAAGTTCTGCAAATACTTGAAGAAGAAGCTCCAAATCAAGTTTCTGATGCCCCTTTCAATTTGGAGTTGAGATCAACAAGCAGTGCTTCGAAGTCTCTTCCAGATTCACTGCAGTGACGCTTCCATTTCCAAGTCTTTGAACGCACGATAGTCTCTGCGAAGTCAGATCAACCTCGTTTTCTGATTATGTCAATGTGTATAAGATGGATCTTTGTATGGTGTTCTGTTTCTGCTATAACCTTCTTATTAGTGTCTCAATAATCTTCTTGTTAGAGATTCACCTTGGGTTTTACACTAACGGACATTGGTGATTGTATTATATTTGGATGCAATATGTAACTACTGCATAAATATATATTTTTTAATGGGAGAGAAATCGTAGGTTTTGTAGATGATGTCATAATTTCTCGTTGTAATCCAAAAATTAGCAAATCAACAATGGTTCATGTTCAGTTATATCATTGGCTTTGCAAGAGACCGGCAAGTCTACTTCTTCAGGATGTAATGTGCATACTTCTCTCTCGACTCGAGGATATTTATTTTTTTAATATAAATATATATTTTTTTGCAGTACATTTTTAGATTATATTTTTTGTATACTTTTGTATTAATGTGACTTTTGGATTATATTTTGTATATATTTTTGTCACCAATATTTTGGATCATATTACATGATCTTTCATAAATATGAGAATTAACTCTATTCTTTAATTATCAACGTGATGAATCCAAAACAATGATGACAAAAATATACACATGATGTAATTTAGAAATGTACTGCAAATCTTTATGGACTTTGGAAACTACATTACTTTAATAAATATTTTTGTTTAAATATTTTGAATATGTGCTCAACATTTGTGGTTTCTTGGTAAGGAAGAAATTTAGAGATGTCTACATTTTCTTACTTAAACTATATGTACATTGGAGTAATTGGGAACATACTAGGTGGAGTATAAGCAATTTTTTTAGTCATACGATAGGCTTCCCAACATTCCTTTATGAATTATTTCACCATAATTTAGAAACCCGTCTATTGAGTTTTTTTATCAGTGCCCAATTAATTAATTAAAAACATATCCCTTTTGCCCTTATCCCACCCTATATTTTCTATGTATTTAGATAATCATCTACATAGAGATAGTAGATATAGGGTGTGAGATGTCATAAGGCTTCCATTGCAGATGTTTACAACCACCAACATCCAAAAATGTTGGATATGAATTTTGTAATATGATATTGTGAAGGTTGTATTATTTGAAGGTTTCTAAGAGCTTTCATAGAGTTCAAGAGTTCCTTCATCAAAACATAATATAACATGAAGAAAATAAAATATCCCTAATTATTTTATCAATTGTTTATATGTGATAATTGATAAATAGTTTTAAAAAGTTAAATTTTCTATAATTGAAAATGAAAGTATAAATATTGATCCAAATCATAATTAATAGATGATTTAACCTAGAAATGCAACTATGAGATAAATCAATTTAAAGTGGAAAATAGTTATATTTCTCTCTTCCTTTGAAAAAAGTAGTTACAACAACATTTTGGTAGAGCATTACACTATAATATTCCTAGTATTAGACTCACTCTTCTCTCTAAATCAAACTAGTTATTTCCCTAAAATCCATCGAACTTGCATTGTAGCTTCTTTGTAATCATATATTAAAATTGGTCTTATGTATCTTTAAAATAGCCACATTTGGACTCTATATTCATGCACATAAGGACGTCAAAATGAAATGTAATATTTCACACCTTTTTTTTCATTCTCGCTTTGAATAGGTGTTTAAAATTACCATGATAAATGTATTAGTATACCCCAACTATATTAGTTGCTTGAAACTACTCTCTAATTTTTCCCTATTCAAATAAAGTAATTAAGATAAATTATATTATTTAATTAATTTTAGTATTTTATTAAGATAAACTATCTATTGTGTAATAATATAGCACTATGAAAGTGAAAGTGTGTGTGTGTGTGTGTGTGTATTTTGGCATAGTATATCCATTGATAGTTTCTATGAGTAGTTGTTTCTTTTAGTATGTGTGAAATTAACATTTAGTTTAGGGGATAATGGATTAGTGATATAGAATCATAAAACTCTTTTCTCTTGTTTCATGAAGATACAATTTAGACACATTTATTTAGTTCAGTTATTTTTATTTTTGCATCTCAATTTCATTTAATGTATCAAACGAAAATTCCCCCATTAATGTGTTAGGAAGAATAATCTTCCTCCCAACCCCCAGGAGAATGTGAAATGGGATTCACATAAGGATAGATTAAGGTGAATTTTTATAGAGATTCAAGAGGTAACCATGGCCAAGCAAGGTGGGTTGTGTGGTTAGAGACCATATGGGTAGCGTTATTTGTGAGAAAGAAAAGCACTTGTGGGTGACAACAAATAATTTTGTAGATTTTAGAGTTGATCTAGTTGGTTTGAAGCATGTATTAGAGGTTAGATTAGCCATAATTCACTTGGAGGGGATTCCCTAATTACAATCAGTGCTATTTGATAAAACTCTATCCTTAATTAGAGAGTAGATAGATGGCTAAGGCCAATACAAGAGACCAAAAGAAAGTTTGTAGAGTCCAAATTCACCCATGTTTATTAGGAGGGGAATGGGGAGGTAGGTGAGTTAGCAAATAAGATAGCTAAGATGGAGAGGAATGATAGATAAGTGAGGAAAGATCAATGGTTGGTTCATGTGGCTGCTAAGGTGGATGTGATGATAGGTGATTTGAGAATTAGATGATTGCAAAATGACGTACTACTACCAATTGGGTAGGATGAGGTGATGAGTATTTAGTGTGACATTCATTGTGGGTGATGGCTGCATCTAAAGAAGATAGGGTGGATGCAGTAATAAATTGAAGGACGATGACATGTTGAACATTGCACTGGCCAACACACTATGCTAGACAATTTATGATATATGGTCATGTGAAATGGAATTCTTGGAGGATTTGGATGCTTTTTCTACAAGTATATTAGTTTTCAAAGAGTTCAAAGGTACAAAAGTGATTATCAACAATTTTTTTAGAAAGAGAAATGATTTATTAGGTCAAGAGGTGAGGGGAGTATTTAGAAACCATTTTTCTTTTCATTGTTAATATTTTCTAAAAATTTGAATGGCAACCATGGATAAACCTATAAGTTTGTGTTGCAGGAACTGACAAATGTCATGCCTTGGCGACATCTTGGAGAAGAGATTGAATAGGTTTTGAACTCTAGGCATTTAATGATCACTCATGCAGTGCAAAGAATTCTAGGGGATAATTTTTTTAAGATGGAGCACCCTTATAAGTTAAATACTGATATATTTGTTACGTTTGTGGAAATTGTTGGACTTTGGTTTGTGGAAGCTGATAAACAAATACTACCTTAGAGAACTAGAGAACATATTGGAGAATGTTGATGAAGGGTTTATGATGCCTCAACCTAAGGATTACTATGTTATTTACTTTCTAAACTGTTATAAGTATATGTATCTAGAATATTTTATTTATATACATATTTTTCATTTAATATTTCTCATAAAAAATTCTATAGGTATAAAGAACATTTCAAAAATAGAACACACAAAATTTAGATTCCAAAAGTATTTATTCATCCTGACGTAAATATTTAGTCTCTTTTCTACTTCCAAATAGTTCATTTTCAATTTGACTAGTTAAAATCATTTATTTCACTTGACTTTTGATAAATCTATTAAAATATCCCCCTCCCCAAACATTAAACTCATTTCCTTATCAGATTTGATATAACATCATCTACTTCCCATTACAATAATAAATCTTGTTGACTTAAATCTTTGACTTCATTTTAGGGATGAAAAGTATTCCTTATCTAACAAAGGATTGTTTTGGGTGGAAAAGACTAAATTCATCTTGATTTCTAGAATATATTAATTTAGAGTCTAACCAATATTTTCATTCTTGAAATCTTGCTCCTGCTTTCCACATCACTCACTGAATAAGACAACCCAACATTTATGTTTAGTCATTTTCCACTTATGCATATATAGTCTTTTATTAGTTTAACCAATTATCAGTTAAAACTAAAAATAAAAATAAAAGATGAGCAACAATCTTGTATCATTCACTTGTTTTTAAAACATAAATAATTGTCAAAATTTTATTTATCTCTCTTTCCCATTAATTAATGTTTGGGAATAATCAATTCTAATACCAAACTTTTATTTATGTTTTTCCTAAACTAGATGTCCACTATATTTAATTAATTGATTCAAATTTGAAATATAGTAATTCCTTAGATGATATGAGAAATATTATATATGTCGTACTAATCATTTTCTATTATGAGGAGGAAAAATAAATTATTATATATAGTAATACAAACATTTAAAACAACATTAGTTACAAAAATAATGATATTTTATACATTAAATTAAATATATAAGTGAAGTCTCAAAGAGATTATGAATGATGCACATAAATCAATAGGAGCATCCATTATAATAGGACAAAAAATGGGAAAAACTAATAGAAGGGATGATATAAAAGACTAATTAGAAATCTGATGTATTTTTTAACTATAAGAATTCATATGATGTATGTTGTAATTTTAATCTTGATCCATGGAAATTTCAAGTTGTATACATCTACAAGAAAAAATGGAATCATAAGATATGTCAATGGAATAATAAATTGACATTCGTTAAACTACACTTGAAACTTTTATTACATTAGGTATATTGATAGAACTAAACATGCTAAATTGATGATAGAAAGACCAATTTTAAAAATATTTTACATTTTGACTTTGGAGTAATTTTTTTGCATCATAAAGTCAATACATTATGACATTATCAACAAAAAGTTAAATATATTATATTATGACTTCAATTACATAACAACCAATCTAAATTAAAAAATATTGTAAAATTTAAATAAATAAAAATAAATTTAATAACTAATAAAAAATTAATAGAATTTATTTTCCAAGCTTTTCTAAATATATGAATCTAAAAATAATACTTTTGTAATAAATTCTATAGTTATAAAAGAACATTTGAAAAGTACAACACAAAAAATTTAGGTTTGAAAAGTATTTATTTGTCCTAATTTGAATATCCAGTTCCTCTTTTATTTCCAAATAGCTCATTTTTAATTTAACTAGTTAAAACCATTTACTTGACTTGACTTTTGATATAACTTTTAAAATCTTCTCCTCACCACACTTTAAAGTACTTTCCTTACTAGATTTGAACTAATGTTATCTACTTCCTATTACAACAAAAAATGTTGTTGACTTACATCTAAACAACTTCATGTGACTGAAAAAGTATTCCTTGTCTAATTAAGCACAATTTTGAGTGGAAAAGATTAATCATCTTGATTTAGATAGAATATATCTAACCATTATTGTCATTCTTGGTATCTTTCTCATCCTCCCAACGTCACTCACTACATAAGTCCACTTAAATAATTAAATAAAAATATTTTCTAACCAATTAAAAATTAATAGAAATTTATTTTCTGACCTTTTCTAATATATTTTATTTATACACATTATTTTTATTTAATAATTCTAATATCCAATTCTATAGGTATAAAACAACATTTTAAAAATAGAACAAACAAAATTTAGATTCCAAAATTGTTTAATTATCCTAACATAAATATTTAGTTTTGTTTCTATTTCCGAATTGTTTATTTTCACTTCGACTTGTTAAAATCATTTACTTCACTTGACTTTTGGTATACCTATTAAAATTTCCTTCTCTCAACACATTAAACTCCTCTCCTTGTCAAATTTGACCTAATGTAATCTGCTTCCCACTACAATTATAAATTTTGTTGACATAGGTATTTGACTTCATCTTAAGGTTGAAAAGAATTCCCCATCTAATTAAGGATAATTTTTGGTGAAAAAGACTATTCATCTTAATTTCAAAAATATTTTAATTTAGAGTCTAACCATTCTTGTCATTCTTGGAATCTTGCTCCTCCTTCCCATATCGCTCACTGCATAGGACCACCCAAAATTTATGTTTAACTAACTCAATAGACCTACCTGCTATAGTCTAATAGATACAAATGATCCAAATATTGATGTGTGTTGGTAGGGATATCCAAGAAGGTGCACATATTTGCGACTTATTTGCTATAATATCCAGACATAAGCAAGGCTTACAATTAGACAAGTTGATACATTTCAATATCTTTTTCTCTTTTAAATTCCTTTTAGAATTAAAAATAGTAGAAACTTTGAATTTACTATCAATTATTCATCTTAACTTTTTCATAAGTTAATTAAATAAATCTTTACATAATTAATTACATTTATCATTTATGATTAATTAACTATTTTTTCTCTTAAATTAATCAATTGAATCAAATGAATTGTTAAAGTAGATGGAGTAATTGTTATCTATTAATTTATGAAATTGATTCTAGTAAGACTGATTAACAAAGTGATTGTTAGATGTCTTACCTAGGCTAATATTTTGAATATAGTATTGTGGTGTGTATTGTGCAAGGGTAGTGCTAATGGGAGAGAAGGGAGATCCATCAAAACTCCATTGAGTTAAATTCTTGAAGTTCTAAATTGTGATGTGATGTGTTAGGATGAATTCATGCGTTGTGATTTTATTGCCTCTTAAAATTTTGGAGTTAATTTTATTTCAATTCAATGTTTGGATGGGAGATTCTTAGTTCTTGTTCATTTTTTATGCATATTTTTAATTGAGATTAAAAAAATATTCAAATTGCTTAGTTTTGTATTATTCATGTGGTTTCAAGGAAATTAGTTATGTACCTAAGTGTTAGACATACTTTGAAACTTTTTATTTAAGCCATGGTTGAGTTGTAAGCCCTTTTTAATGACATTTAAATTTGGTGATGGAAATTAAGAGTTGAGAGATGAAATGGGTGGCATGTCATCATCCCATTTCACCATCAAAGTTTGTTGAGGTTGGTTTAAGATGGATAACCCCCTCTTATGACTCTACCATTTGGGTGGACAATAGAAATTTATTGAGATGAAAAACCTCTCAATTTCCGCAACTCATTAAGAAGAAAAGAATGCTTAAGAAAGATGGGATGTGAAGTTGACAAGTTTCACCTTGACATTAAATTGTTTTAGGGGTTGTTTTCTTCTTTTCATTGTTTAGGTATGGAAAGGAGCTTTTGCATGTAGTTACTTTTTCATTTTTTCCTTCCCATCTTCTTACTTTAATAGATGATAAATTTGATTTAGAAAATTTTCATTTGAAGAATATATGAAAAATTTCTTGAATCTAATAATATTAATATATATTTAAATTTTTAATGTATCTAGTATTTATTAATATTTGAAGAAAAATTAACAAAAATTTAAGTAATTTAACAATATAAACAATAACTACAAACTAGGTGCTCAACTTTATGTCAAAATCTAGCTCCGTTTGAAACCTTTCTATCTTTTTCCTGGAGAGGGAGCCCTGAACTTATTGTACACGGGTACAGGGGCTCAGGTTTACCTTGGAACGCGTGGACACTTTCAGAATACATGAATATTTCGTTGCTGTTTGATTTTTCATCGTCTTCTGCAGTATGTTTATATTCGAAAAACCAGAGCGCTTTCTTATATTATGAAAGAGGTGTGAGAAGGGACAACACGCCGAAGCAATGAAAACTTTGCTATACACTAAAAGGTAAATCTGCAACATTTTGTAGGCTTGGTTTACTCGAATTTTATTTGCCATTCTTGGGTGTATTTCGATTTCGATTTTGGCTCCTTCTGAACAAATTATTTCGAGTTTTTCTTTTGGATTTCGATATACTGTTGGTCATTATGTTCGAAGTCAAGCTGGAGGTCGACAATGGAAGGCTTGAGCGTGGTTCTTCTACTTTTCCTCCTCCTCGCCTCGCTTATTGCCCAAGCCCACACAAATTTTATCTTCACCCAATTCAATGTGTTGACACCCGAATTGTATGGGAATGCTTCAGTGCAGTCCAAGACGATCTCCCTTAATGGTCGATTCCAATTCGGTACGGGCCGAGCTTTCTATAGACACCCTGTGCGTATGAAAGATCGCGGCTTACTGAATTCTACTTTCTCTTTCACCACAACTTTTATGTTTAGCATTATTCCTTCTTTGCCTTCACATCTTGGGTTTGGACTAGCGTTTATGATGACACCCCACAAATCTCTAGAGGGATTTTTCCCAAGCCCGTACCTTGGCTTGATAAGAGATTTATCAGATATGGGAGAGGCCTCTAATTATCTGTTTACGGTCGAGTTCGACACATTAAGGAACTTGGAATTTCACGACATCAACAATAGTCACGTTGGTGTGGACCTCAACGAACTTTGGTCTGTTCACTCTACGCCTGCACGCTGGTGGATGATGTCATGCCCAATTTTTGGGCACGAACGGAATAATTTTTTTTTTTGAATACTCTACTAAGTATGATTAACTTAATTAGAATAATGCATTTTGGGTTGGGTCTTAACTATATTTGTGTAAATCGGGTAATTAAACTCAATTGGGTGACAAGGTTTACTAAGTCATCTACGAGCTAAAATTTCTCCCAAAAGGATTATACTAATCTTCATTAATAATAATTAAAATCTCAAGTATAACGATTAATCTCGAATTTAAACGTTTTAAAATTTATCTTATCTTTCTTAACCTACTAGGATTTCTAAGTCTAATTATCCTCGTTATTAAAACACCTTATTAAAATAAAACCCCCATAATTTAAAATTACTTTATAATCTTATACTTAAATGGCCCTCTTGGCCTTACAAATAATATTGCTTATACTTTTTTTTATTGAGTCTAATCCACCAAGTATTAAAATCTTTTTATAAAATTTCTTCTACATTTACCCAATATTTTAAAAAAAACTCACAAAACTTAATTTTACATCTAACAAGTTTATTTACAAATAAATACTAAAATTAATCCACTTTTATATATATATATATATATATATATATATATATATATATATATATATATATATATATATATATATATATATTCACTTATATATTTTATCTAAGAATGTATTCTAAAGAAGGAGTTCATATATAAGTTTATAAATACATCCTACAGAGGGGGTGGGGCTTTTATTCTAATATAATGAGCTACCCCTTTTAAAATGTTTCTCCCACCATACACATACTTATTTAAAATTCAATGTGTATGTGTTGCCCTAACCCGAAACTAGGGTTAGGGCAAGTTTGATATCATCTCTTTTTTTTTTGTTATGTGCTGTGTGTGTGTGAAGTCTTTTTTTTTTTTTTTTAATGAGTGTGTGTGTGTGTGTGTAGGTGCGGACACGGCGGCCCGAGCTCGGCCCGAGCTCAGCCCTTGGCCGAGTCGAAGAAAGGAGGCGGGGAGAGGAAACGGCGCGCAGGGCCGACCCCTCCCTTTTTTTGCTGCGTGTTTGTTACATGGCGGAAGGGGGAGGAAGAGGGGAGGAAGTGGAGCGTTTGTTGGTAGCCGTGGCGCGGGAGTGGGAGACAGGCAGAGCGGGGGGGAGAGCCGACAGCGCAGGGCACCGCCGGCTGCGGACGGCGCTGCCCGCAGGCTGCGGCTCCCGCAAGCTGCGGACGTCGCCGCCCGTAGTCTGCGAGTGCCGCAGGCTGCGGCCGCCGCCGCCCAAGTGTTGCGGCCCCCGTGGTTCTTACAGTTCTTGCCCTTGGTTACTCAAAACGTTGATTCATATCTTATTTTCGAGGTTTAGTAATATTTTAACTTAAACAAGGAGATTAAATAGAAATGCAGGGTTAATAGTCCAACATGAAATATATATATATATATATATATATATATATTTATATATTTATATATTTATGTATATATCATTAGATTTTCTCTTTTTTTCTATCTAACAGATTAACATGCAATGAACTTCTTTATAAGGCATGAACCAGTTTATTTATATATATATATGTGAAAAATAGATTTAGTATAACACATTTTTGTTTCTTTATCTGTTATATAACAAAATATCAGAATAACATACAGGGAGATAAAATGTATATATATTTATATTTTTGCTACTCTTTAAACTATGATCCATTTAGGCTTCTATTTTCGTTTGAAACTTCAAAGTGCATATAGGAGGATTCCTAATGGTTATTTATATTTGAATAATGAGGAAAACATGCATTTCTTCATTTATTTACAGCAGCATTAACATAACTAAATGAACATGTAGAAAACAGAAATAAGTTTTCCTTTGTCCAATAAACTAAAACTAGATGCAAGTTTTTTTTTGATAAGGAAATAGACTAACTAGAATAAGATTCATTTCAGCTTGAATAGATAAATAATAACAGATTTAATTAAATTTGCAGCAACCTATTTAACTTAAAGAAATATGGAGTAACAACTATATATATATATATTTTTTTTATTTTATTTCAGTTTACACAAAAGTGCATATATTTTTTCCCTTCTTTTTTTTTAAAGTGTACATGCAGATTTTAAATGCAACTAACACTTTTCTTTCTTTTTTTTTTTTCGCAAAACTACCAAGTAGATAATACAATGTGCATTTCATTAGCAGGTGTGGATACAAATAATCATGAATACAAATGGGTTTGAAACCCCAACAATGTTTTTCTCTACATAGTAACTTGAAAGTATTACAACACTTTCTTTCCTTGAAAGTAAATACTACAAATGCTCCCATTTCTTCTTTTATGCAGCTACAACATTGAATCTATCCCCTTTTTTTTTTTTTTTTTAAAACACTTTTCTGCAACACCAAACAGCAACATAGTTCTTTAATCCTTCTTTTCCCATCCCATGCAACCTGCAATAAAACACATCTTTGACCATGGAGAGCTCACCTCCCAGCCTAGGCTTACTAGAAGCCACCCCCGAGCTTGGAGAACCAAGCACTAGATGGATTACAAACAAGCAAACTCTACAACAAACATAGGAAGACACTCAACATACAACTTACCCATCCCAAGCTACACTTTCACCACATTCATGATGATTCTTCCATGGGTGGAAGTGGACCAAGTACCAATGGGGAGATTGCAAGCCAAATACAACACAAGCCACCTCATGGCAATACAAATGCAACAAAATACTTCCACAATCCTTATGCCCCCCAAAAGGCTCAAGGCCATATTTACTCCCCTTATGACCCCCAAATGCATACACAAGGCTATGCAACAAGGGTCACAAAGGACACCCTTGAGATCACTCTCCATAAGGAGAGCCTCTCACCCAAGGCTTTCATACTCCTTCCACCCCAAGATCTTCCTACCCTCCCAAGAGTAGGAGATCTTGGACACTCCCAAAAACAACAAGAACACAAAACAAAACACATAGAAATGAAACTACACATTCTTTACTTCAACAAAAACTTCATAAAACACTTTCTTTACAAGCAACTCTTTTCTTCTACAAAACAACATAAACTAACACATACAACATAAACAAGAGGAGATAAGAAGGAACCAACCTTATCCTGCCAATAGGTATGCTAAAATTAGTTGGGGATGAGCTGCCCAATTCCACACAAACTTTTCTCCCAATTCCTCCAAAAATTCTATTCTCCTACTAATTTTTCAAATCAAAGCATAATCTCCAAAAATGGAGAGTGGGTGATTACTCACTAAGTCTCCAATTCTTGCCTAAGAAGGCCTCTCACACACTTCCCAACCCCTTGGGTGAGGTGAGAGTTCCCATTGGTTGCCCTTCCCAAACTCTTACACATTACCAAAATTGGAAAGGGAAAAGGTGGAAGAAGATGGGGAACAGAGTTTGACATCAAAAGAGAAGGTTGTCTATCCTAGGAGGAACCTTCTAAGTTGAATTTTCGTTCATCTTGGAAATACCACTTTTTGAAGTGACTAAATAGTCACATGGGAGAAGCCACATGTTTCAGAATACCCCTAACCCATAGGTATACCCTTTGGACCTTTGGAAAAGCCTTAAAACTGACCCTAAGAGTCCATTTAACCCTTTAGAATCCCAACTGAAGTTTACCTACGGGTCAAACTTGAGTTGACCACTCCCAAGACTCCCTACCCAAGGCAAATTTGGGACCACACTCAAGTTTTTGAATGGCTTTGGTAGAAACAAAACTCCCTCCAAGAGACAAGTCAAAATCAATGACACTAATCAGCACATGTGTCAAGTGACACAATAAAAATACAATATAAAAATCACACATGGAGTTTGTCTCTTGTAGGATTACACATATACATATAAATTAATTTTAACACTCAAGCATCATACACTTCACAAATAAAATACATTACAATGGGGTGTTGTCTCTCCAAATAGACAACTCCTGGCTTAACAAACTGTAGCGTCGTAAATTGTACGCACTTGCTAGGATAGTACAATTTCACACCTAGTTTAGCACCCGCCTTGGCGCATTTTGCATCTTGCATTGCATTTTCCCTTTAGCGCTTAATTAATTAAATTAATTAGGTCTAAGGTTCTATTTTATCATCTCCTATATCATAAAGTTGGGCCCTTTCATTAAAGTGTGCCCTTTTCATTTTATTCCTCCTATACATCACTTAATCAAAAACCCTGATTAGGTCCTATTTTGAACTTGGGGGCTGGATTTCGGAGGTCAAAACATCTCGAAATCACCTATAACTTCGGGATTCTCTCTAAAATCATCATATCCAACGGCCCTGAAAATTTGGTGAAAAGTTGTCGGGACCATGGCGCCCGGAGAGGACCATGGCGCCCGGAGTGCAACATGGTCCTGGACATTTTTCTCAAAATTTTAGGAGCGCGATCCAATCATAAAATAAAGCTTAACCCCAAGAAATTGGCGGGAGATTCAATCTCTAGGTCGGCCAAAAGATGAAATTATGACCTAGGGTTTCATATATAAGAGCTCTCTTTCTTCATTTGAAAGGATCTGATTTTTGTTTCCAGGAACTTCATAGGCAGCGAAAGAGCAGATCTTTGAAGACTTCAACAACACTCAACATCCATCCATCAAGCATCCATCAATTTCATTCATCTATTTAGGGCTTGGGAGACATTGAAGAACAATAGGAGATTACCGACTGAAGATTGGCTTGTACTCCTCCCTTGAGGGTTGGGTATGATTTCATGTTGTTTTCATGTCTTTGCATAAGCTTCAATATATCCTTTATTCATGCTTTAGATCACTTTGCATCTTGATTTAGAGCATTTACATTATCATTTACAAGCAATTAGGGTTTGCTTTCTAGGTTGCTCTAGTTTGCTTTCTTGCATTTTAGGACCTTGCACACACACTAGGTCTGCACACACAATACATTTTACAATACAACTTGGCTATTCATGGAGGTGGAAATCATCGAAGCGGGGGTTTGACTAAGGCAAAACCCTATATAGCCACCCAAACACCTTTTCAGATATAAGTGCAGGTTTCGGGACTCGGACGACGCCGCAGGTTGCAGATCCGGAAGAAGCAGACGGAGACCAAACAACACACCCAATTTCAGAGCAAAAGACTAGGACAGGGGCGTGGGGCACCCTGGTCCTACCAAGACAGGGGCGCTGGGTGCCCTGGTCCCTGGGACAGGGGCGCTGGGTGCCCTGGTCCTCCTGACAGACAACATTTCCGACAGTTTTCCAGAGTGCAAAACAGTAGTTTCAGGTGCAGTTTCAGGTGCAGAATCAGGATAGTGGCGCCCGCGCCCTTGTCCCGAACATTTTCAGTCAGATTTTAACTCCGGGTACGCAGTTGCATTCTTTTGTTGTCCTTGTGTTTACAGCTTTTCATTATTTCAGTTCAATTCTGCAATCTTGTCATTAGTTCATACTTACTCTTTGGGGTTAGGGATTGAACTTGCATCATTTCATCTTTCAATTACAACAAAGGAATAGAAATCCTAATATGTAGCCCATGGCTCTCTCTTCCACAAAAAGAAGTAGCCAATTGTGTGATACCTCTAGGCTCTTTCGTATTCCACAAATGTGTGCTTGAAAGTGAGATTAGGGCCTGTTTGCTTAGTGTCACTTTTTCTCCCACACATTTTGGTGAACCCAACGTGAACTCCAATCTTCTCTAATTCTGATTTATGTTTTCAAATTTGAGTGTTTATGCTATTTCAAATTCAAATTTGTATTTACAAGTCTTAATTTCTTGCAAGATTCAAAAATTTAGAGGAAATTTTTGCTAAAACCCTAAAGTTGAACTTGTGGATAGCTTAATTGGGATCAATAATTTCAAATCTGATTTAGGAACTCATTTGAATCATAAATTTCATTTTCTAAATCTACATTCTAAGTGCTTGCATTGGTTAAAATTAAAAATTTCCTTCTATTTTGCATGTGTTATCATTTGAAAGAGGAAAATTGTTGTCATGATGCATTCATTTCATAGATGTGATAATGGGTTAGCTTCCCTTGTTTCAATTTTTTCTTCTCCTAAAGAACCTCCCCCCATCTATAACAACATTTTAGTGCTTAAAAGAGTTGCTACCAATCCCTTTGAGACTCTCCCATGCTCTAAGGATGAAGACTTTAAGAGTGATCTTGACAATTCTCCTAAAATGTGCCCTTCCTATTTAGCTATCCTAGAGGAAGAGAATGATATCATAAACACCTTTCTTAATGTTACTTCACCTTCTCTAAGTGAAAAGGTATTGATGAACATTGACTTATTTTCTCCTAAAGTTGGTCCTTCCAATGGGGGCATGTTAGTGCAACAAGAGGTTATGAACACTTCTTTCAAAGATCTCCTTCCTAAGCATGAATCTTTGGAGAAATATGTTCATGTTCCTCCTAAAAAACACTCCCTTCATGAGGATCCTTTTGTGCAAGAAGATGACATTATCCCTACATTTCCTAGTGATGGCATTTCCTTTTCCAACAAAATTCCCACTAGAGATGATGAATTAATGATAAATGCTTACCCTTCTCCTAAAGTTTGTCTTACCCATAAGCATCCCTTAGAGAAAGAAGATGAAATAATAATCAATTTCCTTAATTCTCTCTCCCCTAAAGATCATATTGAACATATTTTGAGGAAAGAGGATGAGTTTAACACATTTATTGATACTCTCTCTCCTAAGGACGAGGAATTAATAAACAATGTTATCTCCTCTCCCGAAATTGACAATACTTCAAACATTCCTTTCAACAACTTCACTATTTGGGATGAACCATTAGAAGAAGGTGTAGATTATTCTCTACCCCTAGCCAAAGGGGATGAAATCAAGATTGAAAATTCCCTTGATAGTTTCTCACCTTCCTTGAATCTCAATTATTCTCCCTCTAAAAAAGCATCTCCCTCTCCTCAACTTGGTTCTACTCATAAGGATACCCTAGTTCAAAGCAAGATGGTTAACATCTCTTTCAAAGATCTCCCTCTCAAAAATGAGACTTTAGAGAGTAATGTTGATCCTTCTCCTAGAGAGTTTATTCCCCATGTAGGTCATTTGATGATAGAGGATGATATGACCTTTCCTCTTCCTACTAGAACATCAATGCCTATCCCTTGTCTCTCTCCTAAAATTGATAAAATTTTAATGCAAGAGAAGACTATCAATAATCCTTCCAACACTTTTGTTCATTCCTCTAAACCATCCTCAATCAATTCGATACATGTGAATGAAACACCTAACAAACCTCTCTTCACTGTCCAAGGTGCTTGTCCTTCTCAAAATTCTCAACCTTTAAATAAGCCTATCTTAGTGGTTCAAGGTGGTTATGCTAATGATTCTTTTTGCACTCCTAAGAAACCTATTATTACTGTGCAAGGAGGTTATTCTTCTAAGAGCCCTTATGAGTATGCTAAGCAACTGACTAGAGAGAGTTATCATGCGGTTGCTCATACCTATAACACAAGAAACAATAGGCAACCTAATCCTCCTCCAGTTATCCCAACTTCACTTCCTCCTTCTCAACCAATTCTTCCGCAAGCTCCACGTATTTCACAAGTTCTTGGTAAGGAATATGATCTCATAGAACAACTTAAAGCTACCCCTGCTAAGATATCCCTTTGGGATTTGATCCAAACTTCTTCCGCTCATCATGGAATGTTACAAGATGCCTTGAAAGATTTGAATGTTCCTCCACCGAATACATCTAGTAATATAGCATCTTTAGTTAACTCTGTGATGAATCCTAAAGCTCAAATTGTGTTTTCCCAAGATGAGTTGCCTACTAGTGAAATTCAACAACAATATGATCCCTTGATGATTGTGGTTATCATAAATGACACGGCTATAAGACGAACACTAGTAGATAATGGCTCTGGCCTTAATGTATGTAGCATTAATCTATTGCATAAGATGAATGTGGATACATCCCTTATTGAGCCTGACTCTCATCCCATTCGAGGCTTTGTTAATGTGGCTAAGTCTTCATTAGGTATTATCACCTTACCCATCACAGTGGGACCTGTTACTTTGCCTACTCCTATCCATGTTATGTCAGGAAATCTAACATACAACTTGTTATTAGGGAGACCTTGGATTCGCAGTATGCAAGCTGTCCCCTCTACATTGCATAGACAAGTCAAATTTATTTATAACAATAAGACATATACCTTGATAGGTGATACTAATCTTCAGGCTTGTTTGCAAACATCTACTTCCAAAGGGAGTTCTTCTAAGCCTTCCTCTTCCAGTGATGACACGTTAAACAAGATACCTATGGATGAATCATCACCCTCTAATAATCAAAATTCTTTGGATGAGTCTGAAGTTCCTGAAGAAGATTCTTCTCAACTTGAATCTACACATGAAAAGGCTTTTGATCCTGAGAAGGTTCTCGCAGAAGACGATTGGGGATCTCTTGATTTTAATCCCACCTTTGTAGGTGCGTATAGGGTTCCTCCTAGAGAGCTTAAAGTTAAAAAGAAGGAAGAAACTAGAGATCAATCAGTCTTACTTGAACCTATGAGCAATAATTTTGTGGCTGCTTCTCAAACTTCTTCTCCTCACACCTCTAATTCTGAAGAATTTGATTCTTTGCCTTATGAAAAACCACCTTTTCTTTCTGAAATGGCTAATCGTTATGGTCGTGGTTTCCACATTTTGGCTAAGAGTGGCTATAGTGGAAATGGTTGTGGCAGAAATGAACAAGGAATTAAAGTTCCTTTAGAACATAACATGCATGAATATTCATTTGGACTTGGATATAATCTTTCTAAGCCCACCAAAGCATCTAAAAGACCATCTCTCAATGTGAATGCTATATTTAATAGTGATGATGATCTCACTTCAACTAAATCATCTTCTACTTCTATCAACTCTCATTCCCCTCATAAGGAAATCTTGGCAATGAACAAATCTCTTTATGAATCCCCTCAAATTTCTAAATCCACTCATGAATCTTTATCTCCTATTCATCATAAAGTCCTTTCCTCCAGGGATAAGGCTCTAATAAATTACACTCATCCCTCTTCTAAGATTTCTTGTGACTTTTCTTCTTCAATTTTTATCATTTTATACATGTTTTTGATCTCACTTATAGTCGAGCATTTAGCATGTCATATTCAAATACCTCATTCAGTCTATCATGTCTTTAAATAACATTAATGGCTATTATGTTGCTCATCATTATGTGACATTGGTAGCTCATTTACTGGGGGCTCATTGTCATTCATGATGGTACAATTTCAAGTGCAATCATATTTTTGAAGCAACATAATAGCCTAATTTTCTATGTTATCTCTTGTTCCTATGGGGGCAAGAGTGATTTCATACATCTCTTCTTTTGCTTATGTCCAAATCTCTCCCTAGAAGATTGTGTAAGTCCTTCTCATTGAGGCAATGATCTTTCCTTATTTTTATCTAAGGATCCACTTTTTCCTATTTTGTGGATGGTGTGAACTTTATTACTTGATGTTATTCCTTGTATGCATTTGTTGTTGTTTGTTCAAGGATTCTCTCTTACAAGAGGTGTAAATCCTTGACTACAACCTCTTTTGCACTTGGTAAAATACATCCATAATGAATTCACTCTCCCAATTGGGTTAAAAGGAGCATCATCCTTCATTAAGAATCACTTTCACCTCACAAAAGAAGGAAGTATTGCATTCTTATTCTCTTCTTTGTCTTATTCTAGAAGATGTTATATTTGTCTAAGACAATTCCTCTCGGAGATAGGTGTCTTTTGTACAAAGATCTCTTCTCCTCTAAGGATCTCCTTTACACATACTACAAGATATCCCTTTTTCAACTATCTTATCCTTGCTTAATGAGTGCAAAACTCTCTTGCTTGGATCTATGACATTGTTGCATTTTTGGGGTATCTTCTTTTGTGATGAAGGTAGGTATCCTTGTTCTACTTTGCTTATGACATAAACATTACACCTTTTGAGCAGTGGGTCATTCTCGGAACCAGAGCACAGACTCTTAGAGCGAGATGTCTCCATTTTTCTTTTATACAAGGTGATTATTCTCGGAACCAGAGCACAGACTCTTAGAGCGAGATGTCACGCTTTTGTACTATACATATACAGGTTGTAGCATACTCGGGCATAGACTCCTATGAGATGCTTCTAACCTCACTTACACACACATGCACGAGGTTGAGTGCAACTAGCGGCATAAGGCTAGACTTTCTCACTCTCCTCCCTTACATGGATCACCTAGACAAGATCTAGGGGTGAGAAGTCCATGTTTTCTCTCTCACTATTCTTCTCATGGATCACCAATGTGTGTATTCATGCTCTTTTCCATTTACATCCTTCATCTTGTGTTAGAGAACTCTCATATCCTCGCACTCTTTGTTGTGTTGGAATTGAGATTTAGTCCTCTTTCTTACCAAATGATTCTCCATTAGTTTTTGATCTCATATCAAATCTTCTTGTGAGCATTTGTCATCAATATTCTTTCACAATTCGAAGTGGTAAACATGATACCCTGTTTCAACTCACTAAAATTAGCAAGCCGAAACAGGGGGGGGCACATAGCTACCCTCGAATTTTCATCACCTTCCTTAGTAAGCATTAGGTGATTTTGTGATCTAACATGTGGTTTTGTAGGGTGCGGTTCCTAACTGTGTACTGCAGATACCGCTGGGGGCTTCGTTCGACAGACTTATGGATATATCCTTTTTCAAATAATGTTTACTTTTCTGTACTTTAGCTTGCATATGCACGTAGTGTTCATATGACCACTAAAGTGGGGGCTAAATGTAGCGTCATAAATTGTACGCACTTGCTAGGGTGGTACAATTTCACACCTAGTTTAGCACCCGCCTTGGCGCATTTTGCATCTTCCATTGCATTTCCCCTTTAGCACTTAATTAATTAAATTAATTAGGTCTAAGGTTCTATTTTATCATCTCCTATATCATAAAGTTGGGCCCTTTCATTAAAGTGTGCCCTTTTCATTTTATTCCTCCTATACATCACTTAATCAAAAACCCTGATTAGGTCCTATTTTGAACTTGGGGGCTGGATTTCGAGGGTCAAAACATCTCTAAATCACCTATAACTTCGGGATTCTCTCTAAAATCATCATATCCGACGGCCCTGAAAATTTGGTGAAAAGTTGTCGGGACCATGGCGCCCAGAGAGGACCATGGCGCCCGGAGTGCAACATGGTCCTGGACATTTTTCTCGAAATTTTAGGAGCGCGATCCAATCATAAAATAAAGCTTAACCCCAAGAAATTGGTGGGATATTCAATCTCTAGGTCGGCCAAAAGATGAAATTACGACCTAGGGTTTCATATATAAGAGCTCTCTTTCTTCATTTGAAAGGATCCGATTTTTGTTTCTAGGAACTTCATAGGCAGCGAAAGAGCAGATCTTTGAAGACTTCAACAACACTCAACATCCATCCATCAAGCATCCATCAATTTCATTCATCTATTTAGGGCTTGGGAGACATTGAAGAACAATAGGAGATTACCGACTGAAGATTGGCTTGTACTCCTCCCTTGAGGGTTGGGTATGATTTCATGTCATTTTCATGTCTTTGCATAAGCTTCAATATATCCTTTATTCATGCTTTAGATCACTTTGCATCTTGATTTAGAGCATTTACATTATCATTTACAAGCAATTAGGGTTTACTTTCTAGGTTGCTCTAGTTTGCTTTCTTGCATTTTAGGACCTTGCACACACACTAGGTCTGCACACACAATACATTTTACAATACAACTTGGCTATTCGTGGAGGTGGAAATCACCGAAGCGGGGGTTTGACTAAGGCAAAACCCTATATAGCCACCCAAACACCTTTTCAGATACAAGTGCAGGTTTCGGGACTCGGACGACACCGCAGGTTGTAGATCCGGAAGAAGCAGACGGAGACCAAACAACACACCCAATTTCAGAGCAAAAGACCAGGACAGGGGCGTGGGGTGCCCTGGTCCTACCAGGACAGGGGCGCTGGGCGCCCTGGTCCCTGGGACAGGGGCGCTGGGTGCCCTGGTCCTCCTGACAGACAACATTTTCGACAGTTTTCCAGAGTGCAAAACAGTAGTTTTAGTTGCAGTTTCAGGTGCAGAATCAGGACAGTGGCGCCCGCACCCTTGTCCCGAACATTTTCAGTTAGATTTTAACTCTGGGTACGCATTTGCATTCTTGTCTTGTCCTTGTGTTTACAGCTTTTCATTATTTCAGTTCAATTCTGCAATCTTGTCATTAGTTCATACTTACACTTTGGGGTTAGGGATTGAACTTGCATCATTTCATCTTTCAATTACAACAAAGGAATAGAAATCCTAATAGGTAGCCCATGGCTCTCTCTTTCACAAAAAGAAGTAGCCAATTGTGTGATACCTCTAGGCTCTTTCGTATTCCACAAATGTGTGCTTGAAAGTGAGATTAGGGCCTGTTTTCTTAGTGTCACTTTTTCTCCCACACACAAATGTACATTGGTCTAGGCTTGGTTCTCCATATAAATTCCATGGTCACATGGATAATTTTCCTGCGCATCTCAATTAACACATTAGTAATTCCAAATCATCACAATTATACATAATCAAATGCATGGATTTCATTACACATCAAACACTCATACATTTGGCAACAATAATTCAATATCTCATTCGTTTAAATTCGATTTCACATAAGCAATTAACATAATTTTCCAAAATTGAACCATTCATAAATAAGCATCATTTTTTTATCGTCAAAATGAAATCCTGCAAATTTCCAATAATGACACTCACCATCACAATGTAATTCTATTCTAGTAACATATCTAAAGTTTCATAATCATCATGCATAAAATAAAGCATCAACATATGTCAGTGTGATCCAAATCATGGAATCATATAAGTTTTAAGTCCATAAAGCATAAAATAAAGCATCCATAATAGTTTCAATATGCAAATAACTGAAAATGTCAAACTGAGTCGGGGTAGGGCCTCACACCCTCCCCCTCTAGGCATGAACTTCCTCCTGGAGTTCATTAAAAAGGTGGGGGTACTGTGATCTCATACGTGCTGCATCCTCCCATGAGGCTGTGACCTTATCATAGCAATCCCACTGGACCCTAACCTGGTCCAGCGCTCGCCCTCGAAGGCTCAGCGTCCGGCGTGCCAAAATGGGAATGGGCTCCAAAGCTAGCTGCCCGTCCGACTCCACCTGCAAGGCATCCCAATCTAGAATATGAGACTCATCATAGATATACTTCCTCAAAACTGAAACATGAAACACATCATGGATGCGTGACAGGTTAGGTGGCAATGCTAGGCAGTAGGCAACTGGCCCTATCCTCTCAAGGATCTCAAATGGTCCTACAAATCGAGGTGCGAGCTTAGAACCCTTTCCATAATGGATTGGACTCTTATGCGGTCGCACTCTCAAGAAGACTCTGTCCCCAACTGAGTAGCTACGATCAACCCTCTTTGCATCTGCATATTTCTTCTGTCTATCCTGTGCCTCTCTAAGACGCTGCCTAATCAAATCCACCTACTGCTCCATATCCCGAACTATCTCTGGACCAATAGCAACTCTATCCTCTATGCGGTCCCAACTCAATGGTGTCCTACAAAGCCTGCCAGATAATGCCTGATAGGGTGGCATCCCCAAGGACGTGTGATGCCCATTGTTATAAGCAAACTCCACTAAGGGAAGATACTCTTCCCATCTGGTCTGGTGATCCATGACATACATGCGAAGCATATCCTCTAACACCTGATTAACTCTCTCTGTTTGGCCATCCATCTCTAGATGATAGGCTGTACTGAAATTGAGCTTGGTACCCATAGCTGCCTGTAATGCCTTCCAAAAGGAAGAAGTGGAGAGGGAATCCCTATCGGAAATGATCTTATGTGGAACACCATGAAGTCTAACAATGTCTCGCAGAAACACCTGTGCTACTGCTGGTGCTGTGAAGGTGGTACGAACTGGTGAAAAGTGAGCCACTTTGGTCAACTTGTCAACCGTCACCAAGATGGCATCATGGCGATGAGATGACATAGGGAGACCAATGATGAAATCCATGGATATAGTATCCCACTTCCACTCTGGTATAGCATGAGATTGGAGCAACCCACCTGGATGGCGGTGCTCCGCCTTGACTCTCTGGCACTCAAGGCATCGGGCTACCAACTCGACAATAAGCTGTCACATTCCTGGCCAATGGTATAGTTCTCTCAAGTCTGCATGCAACTTCTTGACTCCGGGATGCGCTGCATAAGGAGCTCTATGAGCCTCTGTGATAATGAACTCCCACAATCCCCCGGAAGAAGGTACATAGATGTGTCCTCTATGGCGTAATAAACCATCAGACTCTAAGGAGTAATCCACATATTTCCCTTCTACGGTTTCCTGAGATCGAATAGCCTGGCAAACCTCTAAATACCATCTGTCCTCTGGCAATCGCTGCATGATCCTATCTCTCAAATCCGTGCTCATAGACATGGTGTATACCTCATGACGTCTCCTACTCAAAGCATCTGCAACTACATTTTCTTTCCCTTTGATGTAGTGAACGTCAAAATCATGCTCACACAAGAATTCCATCCATCTCCTCTGATGTGCATTAAGATTTAGCTGAGTAAATATGTACTGAAGGTTCTGATGGTCTGAGTGCAACTCAAAGTGATGACCCAAAAGGAAATGTCTCCATCTCACAAGTGCATGCACTACGGCTGCAAGCTCAAGGTCATGAGTAGGGTAATTAAGCTCGTGAGTCTTGAGTTTCCTAGACTCAAAAGCTATAGCTCTGCCATTCTGCATAAGTACTGCTCCTAAACCCTCTAGGGAAGCATCTGTGCAAACCATGAAATCAGCTGAAGGATCTGGTACTACAAGGATAGGTGCGGTAGTAAGTGCCTTTTTAAGTTCCTGAAAGGCCTTCTCACACTTCTCCGTCCACTCAAACTTCTTCCCTTTGTGCTGAAGAGACATGATAGGATGAGCAACTCTAGAGAATCCCTCAACAAAACGTCAGTAATAACCTGCTAAGCCCATGAAGCTTCTGACCTCTATCACACTGGTAGGTGCTGGCCAATCCATAATAGCTCTGATCTTTGATGGGTCTACTGAGATCCCATCACCGAATATAACATGACCAAGGTACTTGATCTCTGTTCTAACAAAAGCACACTTCGACAAACTGCCATACAACTGATTCTCCCTCAAACACTGCAAAACCTGTCTCAAGTGTTCCTCATGTTCCTCCTCATTCCGTGAATATATCAAAATGTCGTCGAGAAACACAATCACAAAACGGTCAAGAAATGTATGGAATACTCCATTCATGAGACTCATAAAAACTGCTGGGGCATTCGTAAGACCGAAAGGGACCACGGTGAACTCATAGTGGCCATATCTAGTGCGAAATGCGGTCTTGTGGATATCACTTTCCACTATCCTCAACTGATGTTACCATGACTTTAGATCAATCTTGGAAAACACTTTGGCACCTTGAAGTTGGTCAAATAAATTGTCGATCCTGGGCAATGGATATCAATTCTTGATAGTTACTTTGTTCAACTGATAGTAGTCCATGCATAATCAGAGAGATCCATCCTTCTTCTTCACGAAGATGATTGGTGCACCCCAAGGGGATACACTAGGGCGAATATGGCCCTTCTCTAGGAGTTCCTCAAGCTGAATCTTGAGCTCATTAAACTCATTTGTGGTCATCCTATATGGTGCTCTTGAAATTGGTTCGGCTCCTGGAACAAGGTCTATATGAAAATCAATCTCTCTACGGGGCGGCATACCAGATAACTCTGAAGGAAATACATCTGAGAATTCCTTAAGGATGGGATGGTCGTCAATAGATGGTTCTTTTTCCTCTTCTTCTTCTCTATCACTAATGGTGATGGCAAACAACTGACATCCCTTTCGCATGCTCCACTTAAGCTGCATGGTAGAGATCATATGAAGAGACACGGGTCTTTGAATTCCAGTGATCACTATAGGAGAGCCATGATCATCCTCACATTCGATCATTTTCAGGCGACAATCCATCTTGGCTCTGTGGGCATAAAGCCAATCCATGCCAAGTACGACGCCATATGATCCAAGTGGTGTAACTCTAAGGTCTACTAAGGTGGTGGTATTACCAATCTGAAGCTAACATCCCTTAACCTCTAATTCCACTGACACTCTAGCCCCTGAAGCTAATTCCACTTCCCAACTAACCTCTTGCCTAATTGCCACTAGCCCGCAACGCTCCACAACCAATGGAGATATAAAAGAATCAATAGCTCCTGAATCAAATAATATAGATACACTGCCACCTCTGATCATACCTGCTACCTCAATAACCATGGCCTGATGCTCTGCCTGGCAGTTGTCAACCGCTGCGAAGACCCTATGGGACTTGCCCATATCCCCAACTGTCGGCTCTGATGCTGCCATCCTCTGATTCCCTGCCATCTGACCCTGAGGACACTCTCTCACCATGTGTCCCATGGCTCCACATGTGAAGCAAGCGCCACATGCCTGAAACTGCACTCCCTGTGGTCTGGAGAAAGACTGTCCCCCTGTTCTACTAGAACCACTGTACCCACCTCTAGAGGACTACTGAGTCCCCACCGGAGGTGTGTATGGACCCTGAGATCTCTGATCTCGCCTTTGACCCTGTGACTGCCACTGCTTGGGCTTCGTGCCCTGCTGACTCTGTGGAGGCCTTTGCCTCTGGTTTTGCTGTGACTGTTGCGGATGAGGGGGTTTGGAGAACCCCGATGAGTGCCTGTTGTTACCTTTCCAATGGGGTTTCTAAAACCCATAAGTCTGTGGTGAAGGGTTACGGTTCTGGAACCGATCCTTCGAGTCCTGTGGTCTGGCCTGAATCTCTTCGGCTATTAAAGCCTTCTCCATGGCAACCCGGAGGCTCCCTGGAGCGGCCATTCTCACTGGTCCTGCTATGCCAGAATTCAATCCTCTGATAAATCAGTTGACGAGAAGCTTTTCATCTTTCAGGTAGTCTACATAAGGTAAGAGCTCAAAGAACTTGTTCTCATACTGTGTCACTGACAGACCCTTCTGCTGGAGGTCATGAAACTCATCCACCCTACGCTGTCTGAAATGCTCTGATAAGTACCTCTCTCTGAACCTCTCTGTGAAAATCTCCCAAGTGAGGGTCTCTATCTCTAAGCCACACTTATATTCTTCCTGTCTCCACCATGTGGAGGCTGTTCCTCGCAATAGGTGAACCGCTGCACATGCTTTTAGATTGCTCTCATAAGAGTGCAATGCAAAGCACCTATCTAGGCTTAAAAGCCATGCCTTTGCCTCTACCCCGTCGGTAGATCCCCCAAATGAGGGTGGCTGAAGATGCATAACCTCTCTGATTAGATCCCCTGGATCTCGACGTGCCCTCTCAATATACACTGGTGCCACGGCTGGAGGTGGTGCTGGTAGGTGAATGGGTTCGGGCTCATGCCCAGCCTGACTCTCTACGGGATTAGGAGGTGGACTCCTACTCCGTTCCCATTCTACTGTTCTATGACTTCCTGAGTTCTGGTTCTCAACATTGTGGTCTACTACCGGAAGCCTATCCTGAACTAAGCCAATTAAGTTCTGAAGAGCTACCAAGATGTCTCGGTTTGGGTCAACTGATCGCTCAAGAGGAGCTGCTGGATTCACTTCCTGAACCGATTCCTCCCTAATGACCTCTTCGCATGCCATGCGTTCACGCCTAGGGCCTCTACCACGTTTGCGAGCTTGTCGCGTAGTTGGAGGCATCCTCTTTAAGAAAATAAAATAAAATGAAATAAATAACTATTTTTACGCGAAGGTATTTTAGCTAATTTAAAAAAAAAATAAAATTAAATACAATTTAATTAATTAAATAATTATAGCGAAACGTAATGGAGTAAGGTTCCTAGTGTTGGCAACCTTGCTCTGATACCAAAATGTCATGCCCAACTTTTGGGCACTAACGGAATAATTTTATTTTTTTGAATACTCTACTAAGTATGATTAACTTAATTAGAATAATGCATTTTGGGTTGGGTCTTAACTATATTTGTGTAAATCGGGTAATTAAACTCAATTGGGTGACAAGGTTTACTAAGTCATCTACGAGCTAAAATTTCTCCCAAAAGGATTACACTAATCTTCATTAATAATAATTAGAATCTCAAGTATAACGATTAATCTCGAATTTAAACGTTTTAAAATTTATCTTATCTTTCTTAAACCGCTAGGATTTCTAAGTCTAATTATCCTCGTTATTAAAACACCTTATTAAAATAAAACCCCCATAATTTAAAATTACTTTATAATCTTATACTTAAATGGCCCTCTTGGCCTTACAAATAATATTGCTTATACCTTTTTTTTTAGTCTAATCCACCAAGTATTAAAATATTTTTATAAAATTTCTTCTACATTTGCCCAATATTTAAAAAAAAACTCACAAAACTTAATTTTACATCTAACAAGTTTATTTACAAATAAATACTAAAATTAATCCACTTTTATATATATATATATATATATATATATTTATTCACTTATATATTTTATCTAAGAATGTATTCTAAAGAAGGAGTTCATATATAAGTTTATAAATACATCCTACAGAGGGGGTGGGGCTTTTATTCTAATATAATGAGCTACCCCTTTTAAAATGTTTCTCCCACCACACACATACTTATTTAAAATTCAATGTGTATGTGTTGCCCTAACCCGAAACTAGGGTTAGGGCAAGTTTGATATCATCTCTTTTCTTTTTGTTATGTGTTGTGTGCGTGTGAAGTCTTTTTTTTTTTTTATGAGTGTGTGTGTGTGTGCAGGTGCGGACACGGCGGCCCGAGCTCAGCCCTTGGCCGAGCCGAAGAAAGGAGGCGGGGAGAGGAAACGGCGCGCAGGGCCGACCCCTCCCTTTTTTTGCTGCGTGTTTGTTACATGGCAGAAGGGGGAGGAAGAGGGGAGGAAGCGGAGCGTTTGTTGGTAGCCGTGGCGCGGGAGTGGGAGACAGGTGGAGCGGGGGGGGAGAGCCGACAGCGCGGGGCACCGCCGGCTGCGGACGGCGCCGCCCGCAGGCTGCGGACATCGCCGCCCGCAGTCTGCGGGTGCCGCAGGCTGCAGCCGCCGCCGCCCAAGTGTTGTGGCCCCCGTGGTTCTTACAGTTCTTGCCCTTGGTTACTCAAAACGTTGATTCATATCTTATTTTTGGGGTTTAGTAATATTTTAACTTAAACAAGGAGATTAAATAAAAATGCAGGGTTAATAATCCAACATGAAATATATATATATATATATATATATATATATATATATATATATATATATATATATATATATATATATATATATATATATATATATATATATATATATATATATATATATATATATATATATATATAATAGATTAACATGCAATGAACTTCTTTATAAGTCATGAACCAGTTTATATATATATATATGTGTGTGTGTGAAAAATAGATTTAGTATAACACATTTTTGTTTCTTTATCTGTTATATAACAGAATATCAGAATAACATACAGGGAGATAAAATGTATATATATTTATATTTTTGCTACTCTTTAAACTATGATCTATTTAGGCTTCTATTTTCGTTTGAAACTTCAAAGTGCATATAGGAGGATTCCTAATGGTTATTTATATTTGAATAATGAGGAAAACATGCATTTCTTCATTTATTTACAGCAGCATTAACATAACTAAATGAACATGTAGAAAACAGAAATAAGTTTTCATTTGTCCAATAAACTAAAACTAGATGCAAGTTTTTTTTTGATAAGGAAATAGACTAACTAGAATAAGATTCATTTCAGCTTGAATAGATAAATAATAACAGATTTAATTAAATTTGCAGCAACCTATTTAACTTAAAGAAATATGGAGTAACAACTATATATATATATATATTTTTTTTTATTTTTTTTTCAGTTTACACAAAAGTGCATATATTTTTTCCCTTTTTTTAAAAAAAAAATGTACAACATGCAGATTTTAAATGCAATTAACACTTTTCTTTTTTTTTTGCAAAACTACCAAATAGATAACACAATGTGCATTTCATTAGCAGGTGTGGATACAAATAATCATGAATACAAATGGGTTTGAAACCCCAACAATGTTTTTCTCTTCATAGTAACTTGAAAGTATTACAACACTTTCTTTCCTTGAAAGTAAATACTACAAATGCTCCCATTTCTTCTTTTATGCAGCTACAACATTGAATCTATCCCCTTTCTTTTCTTTTTTTTAAAACACTTTTCTGCAACACCAAACAGCAACATAGTTCTTTAATCCTTCTTTTCCCATCCCATGCAACCTGCAATAAAACACATCTTTGACCATGGAGAGCTCACCTCCCAGCCTAGGCTTACTAGAAGCCACCCCCGAGCTTGGAGAACCAAGCACTAGACGGGTTACAAACAAGCAAACTCTACAACAAACATAGGAAGACACTCAACATACAAGTTACCCATCCCAAGCTACACTTTCACCACATTCATGATGATTCTTCCATGGGTGGAAGTGGACCAAGTACCAATGGGGAGATTGCAAGCCAAATACAACACAAGCCACCTCATGGCAATACAAATGCAACAAAATACTTCCACAATCCTTATGCCCCCCAAAAGGCTCAAGGCCATATTTACTCCCCTTATGACCCCCAAATGCATACACAAGGCTATGCAACAAGGGTCACAAAGGACACCCTTGAGATCACTCTCCATAAGGAGAGCCTCTCACCCAAGGCTTTCATACTCCTTCCACCCCAAGATCTTCCTACCCTCCCAAGAGTAGGAGATCTTGGACACTCCCAAAAACAACAAGAACACAAAACAAAACACATAGAAATGAAACTACACATTCTTTACTTCAACAAAAACTTCATAAAACACTTTCTTTACAAGCAACTCTTTTCTTCTACAAAACAACATAAACTAACACATACAACATAAACAAGAGGAGATAAGAAGGAACCAACCTTATCCTGCCAATAGGTATGCTAAAATTAGTTGGGGATGAGCTACCCAATTCCACACAAACTTTTCTCCCAATTCCTCCAAAAATTCTATTCTACTACTAATTTTTCAAATCAAAGCATAATCTCCAAAAATGGAGAATGGGTGATTACTCACTAAGTCTCCAATTCTTGCCTAAGAAGGCCTCTCACACACTTCCCAACCCCTTGGGTGAGGTGAGAGTTCCCATTGGTTGCCCTTCCCAAACTCTTACACATTACCAAAATTGGAAAGGGAAAAGGTGGAAGAAGATGGGGAACAGAGTTTGACATCAAAAGAGAAGGTTGTCTATCCTAGGAGGAACCTTCTAAGTTGAATTTTCGTTCATCTTGGAAATACCACTTTTTGAAGTGACTAAATAGTCACATGGGAGAAGCCACATGTTTCAGAATACCCCTAACCCATAGGTATACCCTTTGGACCTTTGGAAAAGCCTTAAAACTGACCCTAGGAGTCCATTTAACCCTTTAGAATCCCAACTGAAGTTTACCTACGGGTCAAACTTGAGTTGACCACTCCCAAGACTCCCTACCCAAGGCAAATTTGGGACCACACTCAAGTTTTTGAATGGCTTTGGTAGAAACAAAACTCCTTCCAAGAGACAAGTCAAAATCAATGACACTAATCAGCACATGTGTCAAGTGACACAATAAAAATACAATATAAAAATCACACATGGAGTTTGTCTCTTGTAGGATTACACATATACATATAAATTAATTTTAACACTCAAGCATCATACACTTCACAAATAAAATACATTACAATGGGGTGTTGTCTCTCCAAATAGACAACTCCCGGCTTAACAAACGTACATTGGTCTAGGCTTGGTTCTCCATATAAATTTCATGGTCACATGGATAATTTTCCTGCACATCTCAATTAACACATTAGTAATTCCAAATCATCACAATTATACATAATCAAATGCATGGATTTCATTACACATCAAACACTCATACATTTGGCAACAATAATTCAATATCTCATTCGTTTAAATTCGATTTCACATAAGCAATTAACATAATTTTCCAAAATTGAACCATTCATAAATAAGCATCATTTTTCTATCGTCAAAATGAAATCCTGCAAATTTCCAATAATGACACTCACCATCACAATGTAATTCTATTCTAGTAACATATCTAAAGTTTCATAATCATCATGCATAAAATAAAGCATCAACATATGTCAGTGTGATCCAAATCATGGAATCATATAAGTTCTAAGTCCATAAAGCATAAAATAAAGCATCCATAATAGTTTCAATATGCAAATAACTGAAAATGTCAAACTGAATCGGGGTAGGGCCTCACAGATGAACAGCAGCAAATTCCAGGAATTGGATCTCAAAGTGGACAGAATATTCAAGCTTGGATTGATTATGACAATCTTCACAAGGAGCTCAAAGTCACCATTTGCGGAGGCTGGTCTGGATCGCGAACAAAAACCATTGTTATATATTAAAAATATATCCCTATCCGATATTGTAGAAGACTAAATGTACGCTGGTTTATCCACAACCACGACAGGCATTTATGAAGAGAATTACGTCCTGGCATGGAGCTTTCCTACAAACGGAACCGCCCTGTCCCTGAATGCATCTAATCTTCCATCCTTTTTACACAGGCAAGCCAAGAGTTCAAACTCCAAACTGATAGAGCTTGTATTAGTACAGCTTGCGTCGTCCTCATCGTCTTCGTGGTGGCATCATGACTTGTGCGGTTGAAAAGAAATAAGTGTACAGATCTTATCGAAGAATGGGAGACGGAGTATTGGCCTCACAGGTTTAAGCACAAAGACGTACATATTGCAACCGAGGGCTTCCGAGACGAGCGGCTTTTGGGATCCGAAGGCTTCGGTCGTGTATACAGAGGAGTCCTTAATACAAACGGCCTCCAAGTAGCGGTCAAATCTATCTTTAGAGAAACCGATGATGTGGTGAAAGAATTCATAGCTGAAATTTCTAGTCTTGGTCGACTTCAACATCGAAATCTTGTGCAGATCAGAGGCTTCTGCAGGCGGGAAAAGCAGGCATTCATAGTTTATGACTACATGTCGAATGGGAGACCCAACAAGATGATATTTGGAAAGCCAAACAAGGTACTCGAATGGAGTCACACGTACAGAGTCCTCAGAGATGTCGCTGCAGGTTTGTTGTATCTTCATGAAGAGTGGGAGCAATGCATAATTCACAGAGACATTAAGTCCAGCAATGTTTTGCTAGACTCGGAGCTTAATGGGAAGTTAGGGGATTTTGGTCTTTCCCGTCTTTACGAGCACAAAAAATCGTGTGGTTGGAACGCTGGGGTACATCGCACCGGAGCTAGTACACACAGGAAAGGCTAGGCCTGCCACAGATGTGTTCAGCTTTGGTATTTTTATGTTGGAGGTTGCTTGCGGAAGGAGACCTATCGATCCCTGTCTCCAACCTGCTCAGACGATCATGGTGGAGTGTGTGAGAGAGGTCCATGCCACAAGCAGTCTGATGGATGCAGCAGACCCGAATCTTGGTGGGCAATATGTTGAAGCTGAGATGGAGAAAGTGCTCAAACTGAGGTTTCTCTGTTCTAATCGTCAGCAAGAAGGTAGGCTTGGAATGAGACAAGTTCTACAAGTACTTGAAGAAGAAGCTCCAATTCAAGGTTTTGATGCCCCTTTTCATTTGTAGTTGAGCTCACCCAGCAGTGCTTCGAAATCTTTTCCGGATTACAGTCACAGCAGTGAGGCTTCCATTTCCAAGTCTTTGGACGCACGATAGAGTCTGCGTGATCACAAGCTCGTTTTCACATGGTGTAATGTGTATGGTGTTCTGTTTCTGCTATAACCTTCTGGTTAGTGTCTGTGTAGTCCTCTTTTTAGGGAAACACCTTAGGTTTTCGACTTATCGATATGGGTATTTGTATTTTATTTTGATACAAGCGTAATTTCTGCTTATATATGTTTTAATGGCATAGAAATCATAGGTTTTATAGATGATATCATAATTTCTTTATTGTAATCTAACATAAAATCTATGTAAAAGAAATTGGCAAATCCACATATCTATTATTCTTGTTCAGTTATATCATTGACTTTGCAAGAGACCGGCAAGTCTATTTGACCATGATGTAAGGTGTATATTTATCCGTGGGATCGAGGATATTTATTTTTCTAGCATAGATATTAATTATTTTTTAAATATTGAAATGGTGTATCTTATTTAAACTAAGAGTATAATTGATGAAGATGCTAGCATGTTTATTGATTATGTTATTTACTAACATTCAGATCTATAAAAATATAAAGATACAATATAAATGAGATTGAGATTCGAATGACTTCAAACAATGAATACCCCTCAATCTTCAAACATTGCTTCTATTAGATAATATCATTTCATTTGAATTCAAGATCTCACTTTGATTTTCTTTGGGAAGACTTCTATAAAGACCAAATTCATCAGTCATACGAATGAATCCTCGTGAATGTTTGGTCCTGCTATATATCTATCCTCGATCTACATGAGAGATTTTTTGTCATTGAGTACAACTTGCATGTTCAAAATTGTTCACAAAACGTTAGATCTTTCTCTACCTTGTATTGTCATAACTATGGTGGGGGCCTTATCAAGTCAATAACTAGGTTATTACAAACATTTTAAGAGAATAGTTGAATATTACTATTATAGAAGTTGGTACTTCATTTGTAGAAGGCTACTATTAATAGCTAAAAGTAAGTAGTTCACACATTGGTTGTTATTTTGAAAGTCAAAGAACAACATTCTAACTATACTAGTTGTACCATTTTTAATCAAAATTGCATTTACCTTTTTCTATCCAATGTAGTAGTGGTTCATATCTCCCATGTGTTGATAATTCTACTCACATTGATTACCATCCTTGCATTTCTCTCTACACTATTTTTGCTATACAATAACTCATTGAAATTGAAGAAACATGATTTATGTTTTGTTTAATTGAAACATGTGAGTATTATAAAAAATTAAACTTAGTGGTTTTGGTTTGATGCAAAATGTATTTACCTTTTAATATTTTATAGAAAACACTCTTTCCTCTATCATAGACCACCATTTTTTAGTATTTCTAGCTTAGGAATTAAAGACATTATAACAAATAACAAAGAAAAATCATGAATTATACATACAATGGTCATAAGATTATTTATACCTTTATCAACATTTAAAATTATGTTTATTCAAAAGTCACCTCCAAGAAATCTACAAATCACAAAAACCTACATTTTTTTCCTTTTAACAATTTCCCTTTTTGGTTTGTTATGGTTATTTTTATGTATAGAATTTAAAAGCAATATATCTAATATCACTTGGGAATTAAAATGTTAAAATGAATATTATCATATTGTGGCTTAAGATGTGTACCTTGTTCATTATGTTTCTCAATTTTTGAGGTTTCTTGGTAAGGAAGAGATTTAGTGATGTCTATATTGTCCTCCTTGAATTAGATGTAATTTGGAGTAATAAAGAACACATTAGGTATAGTATATTCAATTTTGATATATAGAAATCCTATCATGTGGTGGGCTTCCCAACATTTCTTACAGAATTAGCTCACCATAATTTAGAAACCTAAATCTATTGAGCTTTTTTATCAATACTCAAAATAATTAAGTAAGAACATATCTCTTTTTCCCTTATCCCACCCTATATTTTCTGATGCATTTAGATAATCATATACATAGCGATAATTACTAGATATAAGGTGCAAGATCCCATAAGGAATTTATTGCAAATGTTTACAACCACCAACATCCAAAATTATTATGGAAATCAACCAAAAACTATTGGATATGAATTTTGTAATATGATATTATGAAATTTCTCTTATTTGAGGGTTTCTAAGAGCTTTGTGAGAGTTCAATAGTCTCAAGATAAAAACATAAAATAAATTGAATCAAACTAAATGCTTCAAATAATCCCAATTTTTATCAATTATTTATACACAACAATTAATAAGTAATAAAAAAATGAAATTTTCTTTATCTAAAATTGAAATTATAAGTAATAGAAAACATTATTAATATGCGATTTGACCTAAAAATACAACTATGAGATAAACCAATTCAAAGTTACAACTTGGTGATTTAACCTTTGAAAAATAGTTACACCAACATTTTGGTAGAGCATTGCACAATAATATTCCTTGTATCATACTCACTCCTCCCTCCAGATCAAACTAGTTATTTCCGTACAACCCACTAAATTTGTATATCATCTTCCTTGTAATTATATATTTATAATTGGTCTTATGTATCTTATTAATATTCCAAATCATCCTTTTCATTCACTCTACATACGTGTTTAAAATTTCCATGACAAATGTAGTATTGCAATCCAATTATATTATTTGTTTGAAACTATTGACACTTAAATTAATTATATTAATTAATTTAACTCTCTCACATAATTAATTTATTTAATTATTTTTTTTATATAGATAAATAGGTTTTACATGGACCCGAAACCAAAAGTTTTACAAAAGCCGACCATCAACCAAATAGACATAAACCAACATCAAAACAAGGGAGCACCCCAAAACAAAAATGAAAGCAAAAGACACATAGACAACAAAACAAAAGAACTCAATTAAGAGAGTGCACCAAATCCTTGCTCTTTTGGATGGTAATCTTATTGATTTCTTCTAGCTTCTCCATAATGAATCTGGAGGTGCCCTTATTGCTGCTCCTGCTTCTGGTCCTGGAACTAGGGCCTGTGGTTTTGTTGTCTCTAGCAGCCATATCTTCAACTCCAAGATCTTTCTCAAGTTCATTATGAATAGATCTGTACTCTGCAACCATGACATTGATCTTTTCGAGCCCCTCTATACTATTATTCATGGCCTCCTTGCTTATGTCGATCAGGTTCTTGAGGTTTTTCTTTATCTCTGCCATAGACTATTCCACCTTTTCAATTCTTTGTTCATGGTTGCATTTCATAACCTCGACATCATGGGAGAGATTCTGGGTCATAATCATGAGCTTCTCAGATTTGCTAGGCTCTGGTGAAGCCCTGAAGATATCTATTATCTCCTTAACCCCCACTTTGAGGGCATCAATTTCTCTCTCAACCCACTTCGAGCAACTCTCCTGGCTTCTAGCTGCTTCCAACACCAAGTTCATAAGAGTACCATTCCTCTGTAACCCATTGTCCTCTTCTTTAGGAATGGCCCCCTTCTTTTCCTTTAGGATGTTAATTGGAATGTCTAGTTTTATTTCCTGGTCCGAAGTCTTCAGACCATAGTCCTTAGCCGCAAGCTTCTTCTATTTAGAAAGGGAATTGGCCTTAGAAATTTGTTTGTTGGTAGATTTATATTTGCTGGCCACCTATTTGGGGGGATTCTTACTGCTAAATGTACTAGGGGTGACCATCATCTCACCTTCGTCCACCAGCTTATAATCAAGGTCATCAAAAGGAAGGACATCCCTACTATCCTCCAACTCCATTTCCAAGTCAGAGACTTCCTAAATATTAGTATGTTGGCCTTTCTTAGATAGAGAGGGCACAATTTCAAGGGTCTTAGCGTACTCCATGATGAGCACAATAAGCCCTTCATGAAGAACAAGATTATTTGGATTCTCCATATGTTTTTCAAGACTATTCTCTAAAGAGGAGGCCATATAGAAAGGAATAGAAATGATTTTACCATACCTAAAATGGTTCATAATGGTAAAATGCTAGGAAAAGATACTGACATATCTGCCATCAAGCGTAATATACCTCATGATGAACTCGGTCATGTCTGCCTAGGGAGCCATAAGAGATTTCCTATTGTAGCCATCATCAACCATTTTGTTAACTATTGAGTGCTCCTTGTCTTTGTCAAAAAAATTTGCCAAATCTTCATCCCTAGTTTTCCTGTCTCTATAGAACCTTCTACCATTCATTGCCACCAGGGTTTCATCTAGCTGGTAATCAACACCATAAGGTTTCCATGAGAAGAGGAGAAGGGCCATGAAGTCTTTCCAAGAAGGGGACAATTCCCCCATCAACGATATCCTGCCACACCTCCTTGTTTTTCTTCCATTTCTTACAAGTAGATGGTTCTTGCCTGTTCTTTTCCCCAACCATAATGATCCAGGTCGCCAAACAGTAGGAAATGCCCGACACCAAAGAAGTCTCCGAATAGTAGCAAGAAATGGGTCACACCAGAAAAGTATTCGAATGGTAGCAAAAAATGGGCCACATAATTAGATAGAAAATCTAGGCACAAGGGAAGTTTCTATATCTTCGGTTAGGGAAAACAAAAAGAATTTGTTTCCCCAGCAACTCAATCAAATCATGATTAAAATTCATTGATTACCGCAAGTGGGTGGAATCATCACAAGTGAGCTCGCACAAGTTTTTTGGGAATGAATCCCTATTGCTCCACCATTTAGCTGCCACGTAGTCCACTGCCATATTGGCCAGTAGATCCGCCGCTTTGTTGCCTTCTCAAAATACATGCAAAATTTTGAATTCTTCCAACTCATTTATTATATCCCAACAATCCTTGATCAGATTAGCAATCGTCCAGCTAGGATTCGTGCGCCCATTCAGATAATTGACAGTGTTTAGTGAGTTAGACTCCAGCCAAACCTTTCTAAAGCCTTCTCTTTTAGCCATGTGTAACCCAATGCAGGCAGCACTGGCCTCCGCAAAGTGGTTAGACTGGGTGCCCAGAGGGAGCGCCATCGCAGAAAATTTATTTAGTTATGTTAATCCTTATCCTTCTTAATACTAATTAAAATTAATCTAATTAATATTTTCACTATAGTCCAATGATAGATTTATTTAATAAATCAATTTTCATTTCTTCTTCTAAGGCAATCAAAATTAATTCTTCTTAACCTCCCTTTTTAATTAATTAATCCTTGTGATTCCTACAAATCACCTTTCGTAATCCATCCATAGTCTAATTAATTCTTCTAGAAACTCTCTTAATCCTACTTAGCATTATTCCTCAAATTTTTAATTGCCTCCACTCATTATCTCTCTTAGTCAAGTCCTCCTACAAACCCCACTTGCTCTAATCCCACCTAACACCTCTTCTAATTTCTTTTAATCTCTCTTTTAACAGGTTGCTAGTGGCTTATCCCCATGATTAGCCACAAAGTCAACCCCTAGCCCTTCTAGGCTAGATCTCCTTGTCCCCTCACCCAACCACTTTCCTTAAATGCTCTTCTCACATCTCTCTATAAATCTCGCCATCCAAGTGCCTTAAATGCTCTTTTCCTAGGTGAATGTGAGATTTTCAAAAAATCTCACATTCCTCTATGTATCCCTTCACCCAAGGAATTTTCAATTCCTTTTTATTCCTCAAATCCCCATGCTCCCTTTTTGAAGAATTTTTAAATCCTCTTTCCCATCATCCAAGGAATATTTTTATTCCTATTGTCTTCCCTAGGTGCGTTGGGAAGCCTTCCCAATAAACCTTGAGGAGTGTGGAGACAAGAAATACCTTTATGGCATATCTCTTGGATTTCACACTTGTCATATCAACCCTTCTTGATCCATGTGTGGGATCACATGCAATATTGGCCCTCCATCTTAGATCAATCCTAGCCCTCCATTTCTTCCCCCTTTCTTCTATAAATTGAGGACTCCACCCCTTCATGGACATCTCCAAGTTTAGTAAGTTCATGCTATCATTTTGAGTCCTAAAATCCATCCAAGCACCTAGACTATAGCAAAAATTCCAATTATCCATCACTTAGTAATCTACCTTCCATATCCATTCTATTTTCAACCCATCCATCTCATCATCATTTTAACCATTTTGTGCACATTTGGAGAGCCACCACATTCAATCAAGGAGCACATCCAATCAGGTTGGAGAAGGGATGCTACTTCAACCTCATCCTGCTCAATCCGAGGAAGAAGGTAAAAATGAAGGTATAACTTGGTTATTTGATTAATTGTATGTTTTGTTGTTCTTTGACTATGTTATTTCCTTCCTCCATTTTAACTTTCTTCATTTTGGCACGCTTGGTGGGACCCACATCCCTAATTTAACATTATTTTTGAATTTTTTGTGAGTTTTTGTTGAAGGTCACAAATTAGTGCGAACGATACAAGTTTAGCATGAGCAATACAGGTTTTGACATGAGAACTCATGTTTTGGCGCGAATGCCTACAAATTTGAATTTTCCTTCTCACCTTCAAAATAGTCTGTATTTCAGCATGAGCATTGCGGGAATAGTGTGTCCGCCTATAACCTCTCTCCATTCAATTCACTATTCTTATTTTCATTCATTCTCCTTTCTATTTTTCTAACTAGTTATTTAAAAACATGTAAAAAGGATAAATTCACCTAAAAATAAAAATAAAAAATTAGTTAGCTTGTTTTATTCAGTTTTTTTTCTTTTGCTAATGTTGTTTTAGCATGAGCACTCTGCAAATAGCGCGAGCGCCTTAGAGAATCTCTCGCCTCTTTTTAAAATTTAAATTTTTAAATTTGTTGTTGACCACTAACATTTTTTGTCTCTAGCGCGAGCGCATGCACTTCGGCGTGATCGACTATAGAACAACACGACCATTAGTATTACTTTCTGTTTGCAAATTTTTTATTTTTTTTACTATCTGTCACTTTTACCACTATCTCTGATTTAGCGTGAGTGCTCGTGGTTTGGCACTAGCTACTACAAAAGAGTGCAAGAGATGTATCTGCATAATTTTGTTTTACTGCTCAGATTTTTGAGTTTTGCAGACTTCATCCGAGCGGTCCAAGGCCTAACTTAAGACTACTAATATGTTTTATTTGCAGGACGTTGTATAGAAGGCAATATTCCCACTATATTAGTCCTTATGTGCATTTTTTTTCTAGATAGATAACACTTGGTTTTGTTAAAGGGAATTAACCACTTGTCTTCCGTGTTTTATTTTTATTTTGTTTGCAAGATTTTGACCTTTAGCGGGCCTGCCCTCCCAATTTGCATGGCACACTAGCACAGACATTAGTGAGAGGGGAATGGCCTAAGTCAGTATGATTGAACTTGAGCATTCCAACTCACTATAATCAAATCACCTTTTGAGATGAAAATATTGGAGGACAGAGCTATCTGAGTTTACACTCATATCGAGCACTTTGTAGGGCCCTTGAGGTCTAAATCACACTTATGTGACTACTATTGTGCTTGGTACTTTGTTGGGCTATAGGCCTCAATTGCGCTTGCACCACTACAAAGGATAGTCTTAAAATAAAAACCCTTACTAAGAACTCTAGGAATAGAAGCCACTTAGTTCACCTCCGAAAGGTGGATAATCTTTGTGCAAGAGACATAGTAACTCCCCTAAGAGACTTGCCATATCATGCCCCCATTAGCATTTGGAGTTGGCTTATACAACATTTAGGATCCATTGCGTGAGACTTAGTGGCCATATTCCGATTAGCTATTGGGTGTGTACCCGAGTCAACAAGAAAAAGTTTTCCTCATGCAACTTCCTAGGATAGCTTTTTGTTCTTGAAGTCTCTATTTGTGTCAATGGCCAATATGTTTTCTATGTCTTCTTGCAAAGAGTAGAATTAGTACATCCTAGTCATTATTATAGTCCAAGCCTAGATTAACCTTTGTCACATTATAGTCCTAGTCATAGTCCTTAGTCATCCTTAAGTCATGTCCTGGTCATGTACAAGTTGTCATCCTAGTCATGTCCTATTTTTGTCTTATTCATACCCTAGTCAAATTTTGAGTAAACCTTAGTCAAGTCCAAGTCACACTCAAGTCCAACTTTTCCAACAAGTTAAAACTACGTCCAAACTCTGCTTGCCTCATATTTCATAAGCCTAAGTTGTACAAGCATCCCAAGAAGTCAATCCATTGTCCAATCAAGAAAAATAAGCTCACACAAGCACAACTCATTAGACGCTGAAAGTTCTAGTATACCAACCACAAACTCTTGCTCAAACATAGGACCTTTTTACATTGATATCATGATTACATTCATGGTCATAGCAATGAGTTTGATGCTAGTGAGAAACTAAGTGTATGTTCCCTACACCAAGGATCCAACTTGTCTTTTAATACCAACTATCATCAAAATCGGGGTGGTCGCATACCTTCATACAATTTGCCATCTGAACCCATCACTTATTGAGTTGAGACATGAAGTTCTTCTAGTCATCATTATCAATCTCCTTGCATCTTTCATCACTAACACTTTCTAAGGGCTTAGCACATCAATAAATCCTTAATCAATCATCTTCAATCAAATCAATCATATTAAATCAAATCAATCCTTAATCAATCATCCTTTAATCGAACCAACCTCACACTAAGGTTTTATACCTTGTGAATTTTTATTTGGACCTCATCTTTAATCATTTAATCATTTGGGCTTTGTGCTTGGGAAAGAATCTCCCCCAAGTACCTTTGCCTTATATTTTGAGTCGATCAAGACTCTTATCCTACATCTTTATTTTTCTTGGGATCATTAGTCAATCCTTAGTAAGAGAGAGGCTTTGATCATTGTCCTAAGGTCTAAATTTTATCCAACTTGGTTGTCACCTTTCTTTTGGTTTCATCAACGGCCCCCACCTAAAATCCTCATCCAAGGACTAAGGTGCAATCTTAATCAAACTCTTGTCCTCATCCAAGGACCTCATCAATCATTCTATTCAACTTCATCAAATCCAAATCATATCAAAATCCAAAATCCTAGCTAAGTCCTTTCATCAAAACTTTTCTTCCAATAAATTTTCCTAAGATTATTCTTGCATGGTCACAACTTGATCCCAAAGAAGAAGATGGTTGAAAAACAATATGGCATTCCGAGCATTAGTGTCCTATATCAAGACCCTACCCAAGATCCTATGCAAAGTGTACAACCTGACATCCAGGATCCACAACCACAAGGGGACCCTAATATGGTTGACCAAGATGACCTCTCCCCGGAAGTGCGAACGTTCCTAGAAGATTCTTACAATCAAGAAATGATGGAAAAATTCATTTGACATAATCCTAGTAGTCTTCTAAAAACTCTTATTGAAAATGGAGCTCGCCTTCCCCCAGATTTTGATAGATCCATTTTTTTATCAACAACCACAAGGAGACTTTTCTCCTACTCACATTGTTATGCTGATTATTTAACCACAATAAATCGCACCCCCACCTATCATTCAACCCTAATCAATAGCACCCGCAATATCTACCCCTGTGGTCTCCATCTCACCTTCTTATTTCTTGATATCCATACCAATATCCAATATAATCACGTCTATTCTCCAACATGCTTCTATGCCATCTTCTTCTACCCGACCACATGTCTCTATTCCACAATCCTACTTTCCTCTCAACAATGCCACTAATCATCCATGCTTCGCTTCCTCCCATCACAATAATTCGCGGGTCGCAACCAATTGTCACTCAAGTCCCTACTACATTGGTCATCACATCCCACATTTCTGCTTCTTCATCATATCAATATATTAGTGGTGGTGGTATACCTCCCATGACTCACCAAATATTAGGGACAAACATGGTCCATCATGTCCAAGATCCACAACATGATATAATCAAAGAAATCTAGGACATCAAAAATATCATCAAAAACATGAGGGGACGAACAAGAGAAAACCTTATTCATTTGATGAATTTTGTCCTTGTCCTTATGATCCTTTGATATCAGTTGCACCTTACCCACCAGAGATTGAGATGCTTGAGTTCATGAAGTATGAGGGTCAAGGGGACCACGAGACATCCGTGAGTTTCATATCTTATGCCAAGAAGTCTCCTATAGTGATTTATATCTTCATAGGCTCTTCCCTAAGAGTCTCACGGGAGATTCTCTTGCATGGTCCTCATCCTTTCCCTGAGGTTCTATCACCTCCTTCTCGAACTTAGCCAAAAAGTTTGTGGCCCACTATGCTTATAACATTGTCAATGATGTTTCTATGATCAACCTTTGTAACACGAAATAGAGGCCTAGAGAAAGTTTTGCTAACTTATTATAGAGGTGGTGACACCTTATCAAGAAATTCCAATGGGATATGCTAGAACAACACCAAATTCAATTATTTAATAAAAATCTAGTGTTCGAACTATCAAAACCCTTGACATCTTAGTGCATAAAGTCTTTCCAGAAGTTGACTGACAAGGGTCTAGCCCTTGAATGCATCTTGTTAAAGGAAGTTGCCCTAAAACATTATAAAAAATAAAGTTATAATTCCTCCTATCACAATGACAAACCAAAATTTTGGTCTAAGAACATGAACGTAGTCAATGATGGTGTTACTAATGCAAAGTGGGTTCAGACCATGGCTACTTCTCCAAAGTCCACCACCACTAATCGCCAATTCAATACTCATCAAAAAAATCAAAATAAATCTCAAAGGCCTCCCAACAATGTCTTAGTTCAAGGGCAACCACCCCGGTCTAATAATCAGGCTCCAAGAGAGTATACTCCCCTTGCAGAGCCCATTGAGGTTGTGTTCCAAAAGCTTGTCCAAGTGGGTGTGATCACCTTTCCAATAACTCTCCCATTTGATCCTAATCAACCTAAACCTAGGTGGTATAATGAGAATGAGTATTGTGATTATCATTGTATCAATGGGCATGATACACGAAAGTATATGAAACTGAATAACTACATACAAGATCTCATCGACAAGGGTGATATTGAGGTAGCAACACCAAAACTTGGTAACAATAATGACAAACTTAAGATGTACCAAGAAGATTTCCCCAAGCATGATAAAGGCAAGGGCTCATCATCTAATATTGTGAACCACAATTATACCAATCATATAATTGGATTTGACTTTTTCATGGGTCGCATTGAGCTTGTAGATAGGTCACATCAATGTCATCACTATCTAGGGAGCTAACCTCCCCTTCCCAAAGTAGACCTAGGATCATTGTTCAAGGTGATCTCATCCTTCCTCAACTAGAAAGAAAACATAACCCTGTTAAGATAGTCATTCAAGGTGTTGCCCCTTCCATTTCCCACTCTCAGAATGACTGCAATGTAACTACCTGTCATGGGAGAGTAACTATCTAAGGAGCCCCTCCTCCACCAAACCCTCCCCCCATGTCATCCATCCGTCAATATGACCTCCTTGACCATCTTGGGAAGACCCCTGCATAGATATCCATCCTAGAGCTCCTCAAAACCTCCCTTGCCCACAAGGAGATTTTGGAACAAGCCCTCCTCGAGTCACGTGTCCATGACAACATTAATGCTGCCCAAGTCTAATCCCTCATTGGAAACCTTGTTCCCAAAAACACCTTTTGTTTACCTCCAATGATTCTCCTATGGATGATGATCATAATAAACCATTTCACATTGAAGCCCTTATCTAAAAACACAAGGTTAAATGCATCTTGATAGATGGTGGATCTAGACTCAATCTTTGTACATATAAGTTAATAAAGAAATTGGGGCTTTGTGAGGACTTGGTTGATATGTCTAGACGAATCACAATCAAAGCCTATGATGATGTAGAAAGGGTTTCCAAAGGAATGATCACTTTGCCTCTTCAAGTGGGCAATGTTACAATTGAGACCCCTTGCCAAGTTCTGGATCTTGATCTCCCCTATAACATCCTCCTCGGACACCTGTGGATTCATTCAATTCAAACCATCTCTTCTACTTACCATTAATGCATAAAATTTCCCTTTAATGGTAGATAGATTACTATCAAAGGTGATCCACAACCCTTTCAGTATTGCAAGCTCTTAGAATGAAAGCATCCATACCATCACCCATTAAAAAGACCCGCTCCAACTCCCCCATCTAACACATCTAAATTTGCCTCCAGTTCATCTCAAAAAAAGCCCAAAGTCAAGATCCTAGACAATGGCTAAGAGAATACAGACTTGAGGATGTCTTATTAATAGGCAATCTCCCATTGTCTCCTAAGTCATTTGGTAAGCCCAAGGAAATAAAAACAAATTAGAAACTTGTTATAAAATGCAAGGATACTACCTTCAAACAATGGGGCCCACTTGATGAGGAGATTCTTGAGACAGATGTTTCTTCGTGGTTGTACCGAGAAGAAGATGAAGATCTAGCAAAAATACCCAAGATGTATCCAAAAGCATCAGCTATAGTGGAGAAGATGGGTTAAAAAAGGACACAACCTAGGGGTGGAAGAGAAAGGAATCAAAGCACCAATAAATCCCATCTCATACAAGTATAACAGGGGCTTTAGTTATACTCCAGTACCTAAGATCAGTATCACTGACCTACCCCTTAAAGTTCTTCCATGGATGTCGAAGACTTTGATGAAGAGGAATTCCACGAAATCTTTTGAATACAAAGATGAAATCTTCTTTGACACCCACATCAATACCATCAACCCCGTAACCCCTTCCACCCCACATGAATTGTAACTTTTTCACCCCAAGCTTATAAACTAGGACCAACAAGACAAACCTACTTTAGACATTTGTGTTGATGACAATGCTCTCATGACTCTCTTGACTATGCACAATTTAGAAGACTGCAATAGATTTCATGGGATTCAATTAGATAAAAAAGGATACTTTGGTAGTCAGGTCAATACCCTTAGTCACAAAAAAGATAATAAAAAGAAAACTCATGATTCCCTAGGTGAAAGCCACTCCGAGGAACCTTTGGATGAGAAAAAAGTAAAAACAAAGGGCATATTCGAAAGTGAAAACCTGGATCAGGCACTTGAGAATGAGGGAATGAACTCCCTACCATTATTACTCCTTAGCAAGACATGTCAACTTTATTGATAGAGGAAACAAACACTATCGATGTGGGCACTGAAAACACTCCAAAGAACATGCTCATTGCAAAGTCCTTATCGGGTAAAGAGACACAAAACTTTATCAATTTTCTTACAAAAACAAAGATCGATTTTTCCTGGTCGTATGCTAATATGTCAAGCCTAGATCCTGACTTGGTAGTTCACAATCTTGTTGTTCGTCCAAATGCAAAACGGGTGTAGCATAAATTATGCAATATGCATCCACACATTGCACTCCTCATCAAAGAAGAGCTTCAAAAGATGTTGGATGTTGGATTTATAAAACCAATAGACTATACCAAATGGGTATCCAACATTGTACCTGTCGACAAACCTACTGGGGGCATCTGCTTTTGCACTAATTTCCAAGACTTGAATAAAGCCTGCCCTAAGGATGATTTACCACTCCCCAATATAGACATGATTGTAGACCTCACAACAAGACATAAAATGTTATCACTAAAGGATGGATTTTATGGATACAATCAGATCAAGATCACAGAGGAAGACCAACACAAATCGACATTCACAACACCACGGGGCACCTTTTGTTATCAAGTCATGCCTTTTGGTCTCAAGAACACCAGAGCTACATATCAACGAGAAATGACAATAATTTTCCATGACCTTTTGCACAAAATCATGGAGGATTACATGGATGATCTTCTAGAAAAATCCAAGACAAGACATGAGCACATCCCTATCCTAAGGCAAATTTTTGAGAGATTGAAAAAATATAAATTATGCCTAAATTCCAAGAAATGTGTCTTTGACGTCTCATTTGGAAAACTATTAGGTTTCATTGTTTCTCATAGAGGCATAAAGGTTGATCCTACAAAGGTGAAATCTATCATGGAGATGCCTCCCCCAAAGTCCCTTTGACAACTGCATAGCTTCTAAGGAAAGCTCCAATCCATCAGACTCTTCATCTCACAGCTTGTAGACAAATGTCACCCATTTGTGCACCTATTATGCAAGGATACCAAATTCAAATGGGACTGCTTGTGTCAGAAGGCTTTTGAGAAACTAAAGGAATATATTGCATCGCCTTCAGTTCTTATGCCTCCTATTCTAGGACAACCACATCTTTTGTACATATCAGCTATTGTAGTAGCATTGGGGGCATTATTGGCACAAACAAATTATCAAGGAAAAGAGAATTCTATATGCTATATTAGTCGCACATTAGTAGGGTATGAGCTCAATTATACCCCTATTAAAATAACATTCTTAGCACTTGTCTTCAGCACACAAAAGCTCCAGCACTACATGCTTAACAATAAAATAAAATTGATTGCTAAGATCTACCCTCTCAAGTACCTCTTGTCAAAGGCTACTCTCACTGGCAAAACTGCTAAATGGGTCATGTTTTTAAGTGAATTTGACATCAAATATATGGATAGAAAAGAAATCAAAGGACAAGTAATAGAAAACTAGTTGGTCGATGCTCCTCTTCTAGGTGATCACCCGATCCTCATAGAGTTTCCTGATGAATTCATAATGACTATCACTATATCCTCCATGTGGCAGTTATACTTTGATGGTTCTTCCACCCAAAATGGATCGGGGGAAGGTATAGTGTTGATCACACCCCAAGGAGATTACATCCCTAAATCATACAAGATAGCCTTTGCATGCACTAACAACATTGTAGAATATAAATCACTAATCACTAGACTCCATCTGGCTATCCAAAGGAAGCTATTGGAATTACATGTCTATGGTGATTCCCAACTTGTCATCAAACAAGTCAATGATGAGTATCAAACAAAATATGACAAGCTTCTCCCTTATCACAGTATGCTTGAGGACCTCAAGTAGCATTTTACATCAATCAAGTTTGATCAGGTTCCACGTACCAACAACAAAGTTGAAGACCCAATGACCACTATGGATTCCCTCCTTTAGATGCCAGCACATTGTTAGAAGTGTGAGTTTTTTGTCAAGAAACTCTTCATACTGGCATATGACCTACTAGAGTCTAAAATGGTGTGCGTACTCGTTGGTCTTGAATCCCCTTGGTATCAAGAGACCTTCACTTACCTAAGAGATAACATCATTCTGCCTCACCTCACCAAAATCCAACAACAAGCCTTTATTTGTTGATGTGCCCGTTATAATATCCTTGGAGACAACCTATTCAAAAGGAATTTCAATGGTTACCTCCTAAGGTGTCGAGACAAACAAGAGGTTGAATGGGCACTATGTGAAGTGCACGAAGGTATCTGTGGGGCGTACTCAAGTGGTCTCACTTTAGCTAAAAAACTCTTGCAAATGAGATACTACTGGCCTACAATAGAAGTAGATGCATATAATTATGTGAAGAAATGTATCCCTTGCTAGAAGCATGGCGACAAGATCCATGATCCATCACAAGATCTGTAGCCTTTTATCACACCCTCACTCTTCTCATAGTGGGGGCTTGA